>NW_028295465.1:0-469000 GCF_964341445.2 Mesoplodon mirus
TGTAATCACAAGGTTCCATGACACTGTCATCACAATGCTACATCCCCTTATCATCACAAAGTTCCATGACCCCTGCCATCACAATGTTCCATAACCCCTGTAATCAAAATGCTCCCTGACCCTTTCCATCCCAAAGCTGCAAGTCCCCTGACATCACAATGGTCTATAAACACTGCCATGAAAATATTCCATTACACTTTTCATCCAATTGCTCCATGACCCTGTCATCACAATGCTCCCTGCCCTTCTCATCACAATGCAACATGCCCTTGTCATCAAAATGCTCCATGACTTGTCATCACAAAGCTCCATGACCCTTGGCATCACAATGCTCCATGTCATTGTCATCACAATGCTCCATGAACACTCTCATCACATTGCTCCATGCCCTTGTCATCACAAAGCTCCATGACACTTGTCATCACAATGCTCGATGCCATTCTCATCACAATGCTCCAGGCCCTTGTCATTACAATCCTGCATGACCCATGTATCACAGTGTTCCTTGCCCTTGTCATCACAATGCTCCATGCCCACTCTCATCACAATAATCCATGAAACATTTCTTACCAAAGTTCCATACCCTTCTCATCACAATGCTCCATTACTCCTGTCATAACAATGCACCATGAACCCTGCCATCACAATTTTCCATGGCCTAGTCATCACAAGGTTCCATGACACTTCTCATCACAATGATCAAGACCCCTGAAATCACAATGCTCCATGCCCTTGTCATCACAAAGCTCCATGACGCATGTCGTCAGAATGTTCCATGGCCTTCTCATCACAATGTTCCATGCCCTTGTCAGCACAATGCTCCAAGAACCTTGTAATCACAATGCTCCATGCCACTTTTCATCTCAATGCCCCATGAACCCTGTCATCACAATGCACCATGCCCATCATCATAATGCTTCAGGCTATTGTCATCACAATGAAATCAATATTCTGCATGTCCTCTGTCATCATAATGCTCCAAACCCTTGTGATCACAATTTTGCATAACACGAATCATCACAACACCCCATGATGCTCATCATCACAATTATCCATGGTCTTCTCATCACAATGCTCCATGATCTTTGTCATCACAATGCTCAATACACTTGTCATCACAATGCTCCCTGACACTTGTCGTCAGTATGCTCCTTGAACCCTGTCATGACAAGGCTCCATGCCTTTTTCATCACAATGATCCATGCCCTTTTCATCACAATGCTCCAAGATCCCTCTAATCACAATGCTCCATGCCCTTGTCATCACAAAACTCCAGGACACATGTCATCAGAATGCTCCATGGCCTTCTCATCACAATGCTCCATGCCCTAGTCTTCACAATGCTCCAAGACCCCTGTAATCACAATGCTCCATGCCCCTTTTCATCAGAATGCTCCATGAGACTTTTCATCACAAGTCTCCATGGTCTTCTCATCACAATGCTCCAGGACCTTGTCATCACCATGCTTCATTTACTTGTCATCACAATGCTCCAGGACCCCTATCATCAAAATACTCCATGCACATTTTCAGCCCAATGCTCCACGACCTACTCATCACAATGCTCCATGGCCCATATCATCACAATGCTCCATGACCACTGTCATCACAACATTCCATGACACCTCACAACACAATGATCCGGGATTCTTGTCATCACAATGATCCATGCCCTTATCATCCCAATGCTCCATGACCCCTGTATTCACAATGCTCCGTGACGCTTGTCATCACAGTGCTCCATGACACATGTCATCACAATGCTCCATGCCTTTGTCAGCAAAATGCTACATGACCTTGTCATTACAATGCTTTGTGCGCTTGTCATCACAATACTCCATTTCCATTGTCATCACAATCCTCCATGAACCTTGGGATCACACTGCTTCATTCCTTTGTCATCACAATGCTCCATGCTCCTTGAAATCAAAATGATCCATGACCTCTGTCATCACAAAGCTCCAAATCCTTGTGATCACAGTGTTCCATAACACTTGTCATCACAACGCTCCATGATGCCTGTCATCACAGTACTCCATGGACTTTACATCACAATGCTCCATGACACTTGTCATCACAATTCTCAATATACATGTCATCACAATGCTCCCTGACACTTGTCATCAGAATGTTCCTTGAACCCTGTCACGAAAAGTCTCCATGCCTTTTTCATCACAAAGCCCCATACCGTTTTCATCACAATGCTCCATGCCATTGTCATCAAAATACTCCACAAGCTTGTCATCAGAATGCTCCATGACCCTTGTCATCACAATTCTCCATGCACTTGTCAGATCAATGCTCCCTGACCCTTGTCATCACAATGCTCCAAGCCATTGCCATCACAATGCTCCATTACCTTTGTCATCAGAATCCTCCATGACACTTGGCATCACAATGCTCCATGCCATTGTCATCACAATGGGCCATTACATATGTCATCACAATGCTCCCTGACAACTGTCTTCACAATACTGCATGATCTGGTCAACACAATGCTCCATGCCCTTGTCATCACAATGCACCATTCCAACTGTCATCGCAATAATCCATGAAACTTATTAGACCAATGTTCCATGCCCTTGTCATCACAATGCTCCATGCCCTTTTTATCACAATGCTCCATGACCCCTGTCATCACAATGCTCCGTGACTCCAGTCATCACAATGCTTCATGACCTTTGTCATCACAATTGTCCATGCCTTCGTCATCAACAGTCTCTGTGACATTTTTATCCACAGTGCTCCATGAACTTTTCATCACAATGCTCTTTGACCCTTGTCATCACAATGCTCTATGCCTTTCTCAGCACAATGCTCCATGACCCTTGTCATCACAATATTCCAAGCCTTTGTCATCACAATGCTCCATTATATTGGTCATCAGAATCCTCCATGACACTTGTCATCACAATGCTCTTTGACAATTGTGATCAGACTCCTCCATGATACCTGGCATGACAATGCTCCATGCCATTTTCATCACAATGGGCCATTACATATGTCATCACAATGCTCCCTGACACCTGTCTTCACAATACTGCATGACCTGGTCATCACAATGCTCCATGCCCTTGTCATTACAGTCCTCCATGACACATGTATCACAGTGTTCCGTGCCCTTGTCATCACAATGCTCCATGCCCACTCTCATCACAATAATCCTTGAAACATTTCAGACCAATGCTCAATGCCCTTCTCATCAAAATGCTCCATTACTTCTGTCATAACAATGCTCCATGACCACTGCCATCACAATGTTCCATTCCACTTTTCATCAAATTGCTGCATGACCCGGTCATCAAAATGCTTCCTGCCCTTGTCATCACAATGCACCATGCCCTTGTCATCAAAATGCTCCATGACTTGTCATCACAAAGCTCCATGACACCTGTCATCACAATGCTCCATGCATTTGTCAGCAAAATTCTACATGACCTTGTCATTAGAAAGCTCTATGCGCTTGTCATTACAATGCTCCAAGAACTCTGTAATCACAATGCTCCATGCCCTTTTTCATCTCAATGCTCCATGAACCGTGTCATCACAATGCACCATGCCCATCATCATAATGCTTCAGGCTATTGTCATCACAATGACATCAAAATTCTCCATGAACTCTGTCATCATAATGCTCCAAACCCTTGTGATCACAATGTTTCATAACACTTATCATCACAACACCGCATGACGATCATCATCACCATTATCCATGGTCTTCTCATCACAATGCTCCATGATCTTTGTCATCACAATGCTCAATACACTTGTCATCACAATGCTCCCGGACACTTGTCGTCAGTATGCTCCTTGAACCCTGTCATGACAAGGCTCCATGCCATTTTCATCACAGTGATCCATTCCCTTTTCATCACAGTGCTCCAAGACCCATGTAATCACAAATCTCTATGCCCTTGTCATCACAAAGCTCCATGACGCAAGACATCAGAATGCTCCATGGCCTTCTCCTCACAACGCTCGATGTCATTGTCATCACAGTGCTCCATGAACCCTCTCATCACATTGCTTCTTGCCCTTGACATTACAATCCTCCATGACCCATGTATCACAGTGTTCCGTGCCCTTTTCATCACAATGCTCCATGCCCAATCTCATCACAATAATCCATGAAATATTTCAGACCAATGCTCAATTCCCTTCTCATAACAATGCTCCATTACCTCTGTCATAACAATGCTCCATGACCATTGCCATCACAATGTTCCACGGCCTTGTCATCACAAGGCTCCATTACCCATGTCTTCGCAATGCTCCAAGACACCTGTAATCAAAATGCTCCATGACCTTGTCATAACAAAGCTCCATGACGCATGTCAAGAGTAGGTTCCATGGCCTTCTCTTCACAATGTTCCATGCCCTTGTCATCACAGTGTTCCAAGACCCCTGTAATCACAATGCTCCATGCCCCTTTTCATCTCAATGATCCATGAACCCTGTCATCACAATGCACCATGCCCATCATCATAATGCTTCATGCTATTGTCATCACAATGAAATCAAAATGCTCCACGACCTCTGTCATAACAATGCTCCAAACCCTTGTGATCACAATATTCCATAACACTTGTCATCCCAGTGCCCCATGACACTCATCATCACAATTATCCATGGTCTTCTCATCACAATGCTCCATGACCTTTGTTATCACAATGCTCAATACACTTGTCATCAAAATGCTCCCTGACACTTGTTGTCTGTATGCTCCTTGAACCCTGTCATGACAAGGCTCCATGCCTTTTTCATCACAATGATCCATGCCCTTTTCCTCACAATGCTCCAAGAACCGTTTGAACACAATGCTCCATGCCCTTGTCATCACAAAGCTCAATGAAATATGTCTTCAGAATGCTCCTTGGCCTTTTCCTCACAATGCTCCATGCCCATGTCATCACAATGTTCCAAGACCCCTGTAATCACAATGGCCCATGCCCCTTTTCATCAGTATGCTCCATGAGATTTGTCATCACAAGTCTCTGTGGATTACTCATCACAAAGCTCCAGGACCTTGTCATCACAACGTTTCACGACCTTGTTCTGAAAATTCTCAATGGCCCTTGTCATCATAATGCTCCAAGCCCTAGTCATCACAATGCTCCATTATATTTGTCATCAAAATCCTCCATTACATTTGGCATCACAATGCTCCCTGCCATTGTCATTGCAATGGACCATGACATATGTCATCACAATGCTCCCTGACACCTGTCTTCACAATACTCCATGACGTTCTCATCACAATGATCCATGCCCTTTTCATCACAATGCTCCAAGACCCATGTAATCACAATGCTCCATGCCCTTGTCATCACAAAACTCAGTGACGCTTGCCATCAGGATTCTGTTTGTCTTCTACTCACTATGCTCCATGCCCTTGTCATCACAATGTTCCAAGACCCCTGTAATCACAATGCTCCATGCCCCTTTTCTTCAGTATGCTCCATGAGACTTGTCATCACAAGGATCCATGGTTTTGTCATCACAATGCTCCAGGACATTGTCATCACAATGCTTCACGACCTTGTCATGAAAATTTCCAACGGCCCTTGTCATCATAATGCTCCAAGCCCTAATCATCACAATGCTCTATTATATTTGTCATCACAATTCTCCATTACATTTGGCATCACAATGCTCCATGCCATTTTCATCGCAATGGCCCATGACATATGTCATCACAATGCTCCCTGACACCTGTCTTCACACTACTCCATGACCTTCTCATCACAATGCTCCATGCCCTTGTCATCACAATGCACCATGTCCACTCTCATCACAATAATCTATGAAACTTCTCAGACCAATGCTCCATGCCCGTGTCATCACAATCGTCCATGACCCCTGTCATCACAATGCTCCGTGACTCCAGTCATCACAATGCTTCATAACGTTTGTCATCACAATGGTCCATGCCCGTGTCATCACAACGCTCTGTGACCTTTGTAACCACAATGCTCCATGAAATTTTCATCACAATTCTCTGTGACACTTGTCATCACAGTGCTCCATGTCTTTGTCAGAACAATGCTCCATGACCATTTTCATCACAATGTGCTACACGCATTTCATCACAACGGTCCACAAACTTGTCATTGCAATGCTCCATAAACGTTGTAATCACAATGGTCCATGCACTTCTCATCAAAATGCTCTCTCACCAGAGATATCACAATGTTCCATCACTAGTCATTACAATACTCCCTCACCCCTGTAATCACAAGGTTCCATGACACTGTCATCACAATGCTACATCCCCTTATCATCACAAAGTTCCATGACCCCTGCCATCACAATGTTCCATAACCCCTGTAATCAAAATGCTCCCTGACCCTTTCCATCCCAAAGCTCCAAGTCCCCTGACATCACAATGGTCTATAAACACTGCCATCAAAATATTCCATTACACTTTTCATCCAATTGCTCCATGACCCTGTCATCACAATGCTCCCTGCCCTTCTCATCACAATGCAACATGCCCTTGTCATCAAAATGCTCCATGACTTGTCATCACAAAGCTCCATGACCCTTGGCATCACAATGCTCCATGTCATTGTCATCACAATGCTCCATGAACACTCTCATCACATTGCTCCATGCCCTTGTCATCACAAAGCTCCATGACACTTGTCATCACAATGCTCGATGCCATTCTCATCACAATGCTCCAGGCCCTTGTCATTACAATCCTGAATGACCCATGTATCACAGTGTTCCTTGCCCTTGTCATCACAATGCTCCATGCCCACTCTCATCACAATAATCCATGAAACATTTCTTACCAAAGTTCCATACCCTTCTCATCACAATGCTCCATTACTCCTGTCATAACAATGCACCATGAACCCTGCCATCACAATTTTCCATGGCCTAGTCATCACAAGGTTCCATGACACTTCTCATCACAATGATCAAGACCCCTGAAATCACAATGCTCCATGCCCTTGTCATCACAAAGCTCCATGACGCATGTCGTCAGAATGTTCCATGGCCTTCTCATCACAATGTTCCATGCCCTTGTCAGCACAATGCTCCAAGAACCTTGTAATCACAATGCTCCATGCCACTTTTCATCTCAATGCCCCATGAACCCTGTCATCACAATGCACCATGCCCATCATCATAATGCTTCAGGCTATTGTCATCACAATGAAATCAATATTCTGCATGTCCTCTGTCATCATAATGCTCCAAACCCTTGTGATCACAATTTTGCATAACACGAATCATCACAACACCCCATGATGCTCATCATCACAATTATCCATGGTCTTCTCATCACAATGCTCCATGATCTTTGTCATCACAATGCTCAATACACTTGTCATCACAATGCTCCCTGACACTTGTCGTCAGTATGCTCCTTGAACCCTGTCATGACAAGGCTCCATGCCTTTTTCATCACAATGATCCATGCCCTTTTCATCACAATGCTCCAAGATCCCTCTAATCACAATGCTCCATGCCCTTGTCATCACAAAACTCCAGGACACATGTCATCAGAATGCTCCATGGCCTTCTCATCACAATGCTCCATGCCCTAGTCTTCACAATGCTCCAAGACCCCTGTAATCACAATGCTCCATGCCCCTTTTCATCAGAATGCTCCATGAGACTTTTCATCACAAGTCTCCATGGTCTTCTCATCACAATGCTCCAGGACCTTGTCATCACCATGCTTCATTTACTTGTCATCACAATGCTCCAGGACCCCTATCATCAAAATACTCCATGCACATTTTCAGCCCAATGCTCCACGACCTACTCATCACAATGCTCCATGGCCCATATCATCACAATGCTCCATGACCACTGTCATCACAACATTCCATGACACCTCACAACACAATGATCCGGGATTCTTGTCATCACAATGATCCATGCCCTTATCATCCCAATGCTCCATGACCCCTGTATTCACAATGCTCCGTGACGCTTGTCATCACCGTGCTCCATGACACATGTCATCACAATGCTCCATGCCTTTGTCAGCAAAATGCTACATGACCTTGTCATTACAATGCTTTGTGCGCTTGTCATCACAATACTCCATTTCCATTGTCATCACAATCCTCCATGAACCTTGGGATCACACTGCTTCATTCCTTTGTCATCACAATGCTCCATGCTCCTTGAAATCAAAATGATCCATGACCTCTGTCATCACAATGCTCCAAATCCTTGTGATCACAGTGTTCCATAACACTTGTCATCACAACGCTCCATGATGCCTGTCATCACAGTACTCCATGGACTTTACATCACAATGCTCCATGACACTTGTCATCACAATTCTCAATATACATGTCATCACAATGCTCCCTGACACTTGTCATCAGAATGTTCCTTGAACCCTGTCACGAAAAGTCTCCATGCCTTTTTCATCACAAAGCCCCATACCGTTTTCATCACAATGCTCCATGCCATTGTCATCAAAATACTCCACAAGCTTGTCATCAGAATGCTCCATGACCCTTGTCATCACAATTCTCCATGCACTTGTCAGCTCAATGCTCCCTGACCCTTGTCATCACAATGCTCCAAGCCATTGTCATCACAATGCTCCATTACCTTTGTCATCAGAATCCTCCATGACACTTGGCATCACAATGCTCCATGCCATTGTCATCACAATGGGCCATTACATATGTCATCACAATGCTCCCTGACAACTGTCTTCACAATACTGCATGATCTGGTCAACACAATGCTCCATGCCCTTGTCATCACAATGCACCATTCCAACTGTCATCGCAATAATCCATGAAACTTATTAGACCAATGTTCCATGCCCTTGTCATCACAATGCTCCATGCCCTTTTTATCACAATGCTCCATGACCCCTGTCATCACAATGCTCCGTGACTCCAGTCATCACAATGCTTCATGACCTTTGTCATCACAATTGTCCATGCCTTCGTCATCAACAGTCTCTGTGACATTTTTATCCACAGTGCTCCATGAACTTTTCATCACAATGCTCTTTGACCCTTGTCATCACAATGCTCTATGCCTTTCTCAGCACAATGCTCCATGACCCTTGTCATCACAATATTCCAAGCCTTTGTCATCACAATGCTCCATTATATTGGTCATCAGAATCCTCCATGACACTTGTCATCACAATGCTCTTTGACAATTGTGATCAGACTCCTCCATGATACCTGGCATCACAATGCTCCATGCCATTTTCATCACAATGGGCCATTACATATGTCATCACAATGCTCCCTGACACCTGTCTTCACAATACTGCATGACCTGGTCATCACAATGCTCCATGCCCTTGTCATTACAGTCCTCCATGACACATGTATCACAGTGTTCCGTGCCCTTGTCATCACAATGCTCCATGCCCACTCTCATCACAATAATCCTTGAAACATTTCAGAACAATGCTCAATGCCCTTCTCATCAAAATGCTCCATTACTTCTGTCATAACAATGCTCCATGACCACTGCCATCACAATGTTCCATTCCACTTTTCATCAAATTGCTGCATGACCCGGTCATCAAAATGCTTCCTGCCCTTGTCATCACAATGCACCATGCCCTTGTCATCAAAATGCTCCATGACTTGTCATCACAAAGCTCCATGACACCTGTCATCACAATGCTCCATGCATTTGTCAGCAAAATTCTACATGACCTTGTCATTAGAAAGCTCTATGCGCTTGTCATTACAATGCTCCAAGAACTCTGTAATCACAATGCTCCATGCCCTTTTTCATCTCAATGCTACATGAACCGTGTCATCACAATGCACCATGCCCATCATCATAATGCTTCAGGCTATTGTCATCACAATGAAATCAAAATTCTCCATGAACTCTGTCATCATAATGCTCCAAACCCTTGTGATCACAATGTTTCATAACACTTATCATCACAACACCGCATGACGATCATCATCACAATTATCCATGGTCTTCTCATCACAATGCTCCATGATCTTTGTCATCACAATGCTCAATACACTTGTCATCACAATGCTCCCGGACACTTGTCGTCAGTATGCTCCTTGAACCCTGTCATGACAAGGCTCCATGCCATTTTCATCACAGTGATCCATTCCCTTTTCATCACAGTGCTCCAAGACCCATGTAATCACAAAGCTCTATGCCCTTGTCATCACAAAGCTCCATGACGCAAGACATCAGAATGCTCCATGGCCTTCTCCTCACAACGCTCGATGTCATTGTCATCACAGTGCTCCATGAACCCTCTCATCACATTGCTTCTTGCCCTTGACATTACAATCCTCCATGACCCATGTATCACAGTGTTCCGTGCCCTTTTCATCACAATGCTCCATGCCCAATCTCATCACAATAATCCATGAAATATTTCAGACCAATGCTCAATTCCCTTCTCATAACAATGCTCCATTACCTCTGTCATAACAATGCTCCATGACCATTGCCATCACAATGTTCCACGGCCTTGTCATCACAAGGCTCCATTACCCATGTCTTCGCAATGCTCCAAGACACCTGTAATCAAAATGCTCCATGACCTTGTCATAACAAAGCTCCATGACGCATGTCAAGAGTAGGTTCCATGGCCCTCTCTTCACAATGTTCCATGCCCTTGTCATCACAGTGTTCCAAGACCCCTGTAATCACAATGCTCCATGCCCCTTTTCATCTCAATGATCCATGAACCCTGTCATCACAATGCACCATGCCCATCATCATAATGCTTCATGCTATTGTCATCACAATGAAATCAAAATGCTCCACGACCTCTGTCATAACAATGCTCCAAACCCTTGTGATCACAATATTCCATATCACTTGTCATCACAGTGCCCCATGACATTCGTCATCACAATTATCCATGGTCTTCTCATCACAATGCTCCATGACCTTTGTTATCACAATGCTCAATACACTTGTCATCAAAATGCTCCCTGACACTTGTTGTCTGTATGCTCCTTGAACCCTGTCATGACAAGGCTCCATGCCTTTTTCATCACAATGATCCATGCCCTTTTCCTCACAATGCTCCAAGAACCGTTTGAACACAATGCTCCATGCCCTTGTCATCACAAAGCTCAATGAAATATGTCTTCAGAATGCTCCTTGGCCTTCTCCTCACAATGCTCCATGCCCATGTCATCACAATGTTCCAAGACCCCTGTAATCACAATGGCCCATGCCCCTTTTCATCAGTATGCTCCATGAGCTTTGTCATCACAAGTCTCTGTGGATTACTCATCACAAAGCTCCAGGACCTTGTCATCACAACGTTTCACGACCTTGTTCTGAAAATTCTCAATGGCCCTTGTCATCATAATGCTCCAAGCCCTAGTCATCACAATGCTCCATTATATTTGTCATCAAAATCCTCCATTACATTTGGCATCACAATGCTCCCTGCCATTGTCATTGCAATGGACCATGACATATGTCATCACAATGCTCCCTGACACCTGTCTTCACAATACTCCATGACGTTCTCATCACAATGATCCATGCCCTTTTCATCACAATGCTCCAAGACCCATGTAATCACAATGCTCCATGCCCTTGTCATCACAAAACTCAGTGACGCTTGCCATCAGGATTCTGTTTGTCTTCTACTCACTATGCTCCATGCCCTTGTCATCACAATGTTCCAAGACCCCTGTAATCACAATGCTCCATGCCCCTTTTCTTCAGTATGCTCCATGAGACTTGTCATCACAAGGATCCATGGTTTTGTCATCACAATGCTCCAGGACATTGTCATCACAATGCTTCACGACCTTGTCATGAAAATTTCCAACGGCCCTTGTCATCATAATGCTCCAAGCCCTAATCATCACAATGCTCTATTATATTTGTCATCACAATTCTCCATTACATTTGGCATCACAATGCTCCATGCCATTTTCATCGCAATGGCCCATGACATATGTCATCACAATGCTCCCTGACACCTGTCTTCACACTACTCCATGACCTTCTCATCACAATGCTCCATGCCCTTGTCATCACAATGCACCATGTCCACTCTCATCACAATAATCTATGAAACTTCTCAGACCAATGCTCCATGCCCGTGTCATCACAATCGTCCATGACCCCTGTCATCACAATGCTCCGTGACTCCAGTCATCACAATGCTTCATAACGTTTGTCATCACAATGGTCCATGCCCATGTCATCACAACGCTCTGTGACCTTTGTAACCACAATGCTCCATGAAATTTTCATCACAATTCTCTGTGACACTTGTCATCACAGTGCTCCATGTCTTTGTCAGAACAATGCTCCATGACCATTTTCATCACAATGTGCTACACGCATTTCATCACAACGGTCCACAAACTTGTCATTGCAATGCTCCATAAACGTTGTAATCACAATGGTCCATGCACTTCTCATCAAAATGCTCTCTCACCAGAGATATCACAATGTTCCATCACTAGTCATTACAATACTCCCTCACCCCTGTAATCACAAGGTTCCATGACACTGTCATCACAATGCTACATCCCCTTATCATCACAAAGCTCCATGACCCTTGGCATCACAATGCTCCATGTCATTGTCATCACAATGCTCCATGAACACTCTCATCACATTGCTCCATGCCCTTGTCATCACAAAGCTCCATGACACTTGTCATCACAATGCTCGATGCCATTCTCATCACAATGCTCCAGGCCCTTGTCATTACAATCCTGCATGACCCATGTATCACAGTGTTCCTTGCCCTTGTCATCACAATGCTCCATGCCCACTCTCATCACAATAATCCATGAAACATTTCTTACCAAAGTTCCATACCCTTCTCATCACAATGCTCCATTACTCCTGTCATAACAATGCACCATGAACCCTGCCATCACAATCTTCCATGGCCTAGTCATCACAACGTTCCATGACACTTCTCATCACAATGATCAAGACCCCTGAAATCACAATGCTCCATGCCCTTGTCATCACAAAGCTCCATGACGCATGTCATCAGAATGTTCCATGGCCTTCTCATCACAATGTTCCATGCCCTTGTCAGCACAATGCTCCAAGAACCTTGTAATCACAATGCTCCATGCCACTTTTCATCTCAATGCCCCATGAACCCTGTCATCACAATGCACCATGCCCATCATCATAATGCTTCAGGCTATTGTCATCACAATGAAATCAATATTCTGCATGTCCTCTGTCATCATAATGCTCCAAACCCTTGTGATCACACTTTTGCATAACACGAATCATCACAACACCCCATGATGCTCATCATCACAATTATCCATGGTCTTCTCATCACAATGCTCCATGATCTTTGTCATCACAATGCTCAATACACTTGTCATCACAATGCTCCCTGACACTTGTCGTCAGTATGCTCCTTGAACCCTGTCATGACAAGGCTCCATGCCTTTTTCATCACAATGATCCATGCCCTTTTCATCACAATGCTCCATGATCCCTCTAATCACAATGCTCCATGCCCTTGTCATCACAAAACTCCAGGACACATGTCATCAGAATGCTCCATGGCCTTCTCATCACAATGCTCCATGCCCTAGTCTTCACAATGCTCCAAGACCCCTGTAATCACAATGCTCCATGCCCCTTTTCATCAGAATGCTCCATGAGACTTGTCATCACAAGTCTCCATGGTCTTCTCATCACAATGCTCCAGGAGCTTGTCATCACCATGCTTCATTTACTTGTCATCACAATGCTCCAGGACCCCTATCATCACAATACTCCATGCATATTTTCAGCCCAATTCTCCACTACATACTCATCACATTGCTCCATGGCCCATATCATCACAATGCTCCATGACCACTGTCATCACAACATTCCATGACACCTCACAACACAATGATCCGGGATTCTTGTCATCACAATGATCCATGCCCTTATCATCCCAATGCTCCATGACCCCTGTATTCACAATGCTCTGTGACGCTTGTCATCACCGTGCTCCATGACACATGTCATCACAATGCTCCATGTTTTTTCAGCAAAATGCTACATGACCTTGTCATTACAATGCTTTGTGCGCTTGTCATCACATTACTCCATTTCCATTGTCATCACAATCCTCCATGAAACTTGGCATCACATTGCTTCATTCCTTTGTCATCACAATGCTCCATGCTCCTTGAAATCAAAATGATCCATGACCTCTGTCATCACAATGCTCCAAATCCTTGTGTTCACAGTGTTCCATAACACTTGTCATCACAACACTCCATGATGCCTGTCATCACAGTACTCCATGGACTTTACATCACAATGCTCCATGACACTTGTCATCACAATTCTCAATATACATGTCATCACAATGCTCCCTGACACTTGTCATCAGAATGTTCCTTGAACCCTGTCACGAAAAGTCTCCATGCCTTTTTCATCACAAAGCCCCATACCGTTTTCATCACAATGCTCCATGCCATTGTCATCAAAATACTCCACAAGCTTGTCATCAGAATGCTCCATGACCCTTGTCATCACAATTCTCCATGCACTTGTCAGCTCAATGCTCCCTGACCCTTGTCATCACAATGCTCCAAGCCATTGTCATCACAATGCTCCATTACCTTTGTCATCAGAATCCTCCATGACACTTGGCATCACAATGCTCCATGCCATTGTCATCACAATGGGCCATTACATATGTCATCACAATGCTCCCTGACAACTGTCTTCACAATACTGCATGATCTGGTCAACACAATGCTCCATGCCCTTGTCATCACAATGCACCATTCCAAATGTCATCGCAATAATCCATGAAACTTATTAGACCAATGTTCCATGCCCTTGTCATCACAATGCCCCATGCCCTTTTTATCACAATGCTCCATGACCCCTGTCATCACAATGCTCCGTGACTCCAGTCATCACAATGCTTCATGACCTTTGTCATCACAATTGTCCATGCCTTCGTCATCAACAGTCTCTGTGACATTTTTATCCACAATGCTCCATGAACTTTTCATCACAATGCTCTTTGACCCTTGTCATCACAATGCTCTATGCCTTTCTCAGCACAATGCTCCATGACCCTTGTCATCACAATATTCCAAGCCTTTGTCATCACAATGCTCCATTATATTGGTCATCAGAATCCTCCATGACACTTGTCATCACAATGCTCTTTGACAATTGTGATCAGACTCCTCCATGATACCTGGCATCACAATGCTCCATGCCATTTTCATCACAATGGGCCATTACATATGTCATCACAATGCTCCCTGACACCTGTCTTCACAATACTGCATGACCTGGTCATCACAATGCTCCATGCCCTTGTCATTACAGTCCTACATGACACATGTATCACAGTGTTCCGTGCCCTTGTCATCACAATGCTCCATGCCCACTCTCATCACAATAATCCTTGAAACATTTCAGAACAATGCTCAATGCCCTTCTCATCAAAATGCTCCATTACTTCTGTCATAACAATGCTCCATGACCACTGCCATCACAATGTTCCATTCCACTTTTCATCAAATTGCTGCATGACCCGGTCATCAAAATGCTTCCTGCCCTTGTCATCACAATGCACCATGCCCTTGTCATCAAAATGCTCCATGACTTGTCATCACAAAGCTCCATGACACCTGTCATCACAATGCTCCATGCATTTGTCAGCAAAATTCTACATGACCTTGTCATTAGAAAGCTCTATGCGCTTGTCATTACAATGCTCCAAGAACTCTGTAATCACAATGCTCCATGCCCTTTTTCATCTCAATGCTCCATGAACCGTGTCATCACAATGCACCATGCCCATCATCATAATGCTTCAGGCTATTGTCATCACAATGACATCAAAATTCTCCATGAACTCTGTCATCATAATGCTCCAAACCCTTGTGATCACAATGTTTCATAACACTTATCATCACAACACCGCATGACGATCATCATCACCATTATCCATGGTCTTCTCATCACAATGCTCCATGATCTTTGTCATCACAATGCTCAATACACTTGTCATCACAATGCTCCATGACACTTGTCTTCAACATACTGCATGACCTGGTCATCACAATGCTCCATGCCCTTGCCATCACAATGCGCCATTCTATCTGTCATCACAATAATCCATGAAACGTATTAGACCAATGCTCCATGCCCTTGTCATCACAATGCTCCATGCACTTGTTATCACAATGTTGCAAGACTCCTGTAATCAGAATGTTCCATGCCCCTTTTCATCAGTATGCTCCATGAGACTTGTCTTCACAAGGCTCCATGGTTTTGTAATCACAAAGCTCCAGGACCTTGTCATCACAATGCTCCTCGACCTTGTCATGAAAATTCTCAATGGCTCTTGTCATCATAATGCTCCAAGCCCTAGTCATCACAATGCTCCATTATATTTGTCATCACAATCCTCCATTACATTTGGCATCTCAATGCTCCCTGACATTGTCATCGCAGTGGACCATGACTTATGTCATCACAATGCTCCCTGACACCTGTCTTTACAATACTCCATGACTTTCTCATCAAAATGATCCATGCCCTTGTCATCCCAATGCTCCATGACCCCTGTATTCACAAAGATCCGTGACCCTTGTAATCACAGTGCTCCATGACACCTGTCCTCACAATACTCCATGACCTTCTCATCACAATGCTCCATGCCCTTGTCATCACAATGTACCATGTCCACTGTCATCACAATAATCTATGAAACTTGTCAGACCGATGCTCCATGCCCCTGTCATCGCAATGCTCCATGCCCTTGTCATCACACTGCTCCATTACCCCTGTCATCACAATGCTCCCTGAATCCACTCATCACAATTCTTCATAACGTTTTTCAACACAACCGTCCTTGCTCGCGTCCTCAAAAGGCTCTGTGTCCTTTGTAACCTCAATGCTCCATGAAATTTTCATCACAATGCTCCGTGACCCTTGTATCACAATGCTCCATGCCTTTGTCAGAACAATACTCTATGACCCTTGTCATCACAATGTGCCACGCGCTTTTCATCACAATGATCCACAACCTTGTCATCGCTATCCGCCATACTCCTTGTAATCACAATGCTCCATGCACTTCTCATCCAAATGCTCTCTCACCTGAGATATCACAATGTTCCGTCACCAGTTATCACAATCCTCCCTCACCCCGGTAATAACAATGTTCCATGACCCCAGTCATCACAATGCTACATCCCATTATCAGCACAATGTTCCATAAACCCTGACATCAAAATCTTCCATAACCACTGTCATCAAAATGCTACATGACCCTTTTCATCCCAAAGCTCCATGACCCCTGGCATCAAAATGTTCTATAACCCCTGTCATCAAAATGTTCCATTACACTTTTCATCAAATTGCTGCATGACCCTGTCATCAAAATGCTCCCTGCCCTTCTCATCACAATGCACCACACACTTGTCATCAAAATGTTCTATGACCTTTGTCATCACAAAGCTCCATGACCATAGGCATCACAGTGCTCCATGTCATTGTCATCACAGTGCTCCATAAACGCTCTCATCACATTGCTCCATGCCCTTGTCATTACAAAGCTCCATGACACTTGTCATCACAATGCTCGATGCCCTTCTCATCAAAATGCTCCATGCTCTTGTCATTACAATCTTCCATGACACATGTATCACAGTGTTCCGTGCCCTTGTCATCACAATGCTCCATGCCCACTCTCATCACAGTAATCCTTGAAACATTTCAGACCAATGCTCAATGCCCTTCTCATAACAATGCTCCATTACCTCTGTAATAACAATGCTCCAAGACCCCTGTAATCACATTGTTCTATGCCCTTGTCATTACAAAGCTCCATGACGCATGTCATCAGAATGCTCCATGGACTTCTCCTCACAATGCTCCATGCCCTTGCAATCATAATGCTCCAAGACCACTGTAATCACAATGCTCCATGCCCCTTTTCATCACAATACTCCATGAGACTTGTCATCACAAGTCTCCATGGTCTTCTCATCACAATGCTCCAGGACCTTGTCATCACCATGCTCCATTCCCTTGTCATCAAAATGCTCCATTACCACTGTCATCACAACACTCCATGACATCTGACAACACAATGATCCAGGACTCTTGTCATCACAATGCTCTATTCCCTACTAATCACAATGCTCCGTGACCCCTGTCATCACAATTCTCCATGAATATTTTGCGCCCAATGCTCCATGCCTTTGTCAGAAAAATTTTCCATGACACTTCTCATCACAATGAGCCACGCACTTTTCATCACAACGGTCCAAAATTTGTCATGGCAATGCTCCATAAATCTTGTAATCACAATGCTCCATGCCCTTCTCATCACAATGCTCCATTACCCCTGTCATCCCAATGCTCCATGACCCCTGCCATAACAATGTTCCAAGGCCTTGTCATCACAAGGCTCCATGACACTTGTCATCACAATGCTCCAAGACCCCTGTAATCACAAGGCTCCATGCCCTTGTCATCACAAAGCTCCATGACACATGTCATCAGAATGTTCCATGTCGTCCTCATCAAAATGCTCCATGCCCTTGTCATCACAATGCTCCAAGACCCCTGTAATCACAATGCTCCATGTCCCTTTTCATCTCAATGCTCCATGAACCCTGTCATCACAATGCATCATGCCCATCATCATAATGCTTCCGGCTATTGTCAGCACAATGAAATCAAAATTCTCCATGACCTCTGTCATCACAATGCTCAATTCCCTAGTCATCACAATGCTCCATGACCCCTGTCATCAAAATGCTCCATGACCCCTGTCATCAAAATACTCCATGAACATTTTCAGCCCAATTCTCCATGACCCTTGTCATCACAGTGATCCATGCCCTTGTCATCCCAATGCTCCATGACCCCTGTATTCACAATGCTCCGTGACGCTTGTCATCACTGTGCTCCATGACACATGTCATCACAATTCACTATGTCTTTGTCAGCAAAATGCTACATGACCTTGTCATTACTATTCTCTACGCCCTTGTCATCACAATAATCCATTACCATTGTCATCACAATCCTCCCTGAACCTTGGGATCACATTCCTTCATGCCATTGTCATCACAATCCTCCATGCTCCTTGAAATCAAAATGTTCCATGAACTCTGTCATCAAAATGCTCCAAACCCTTGTGATCACAATGTTCCATAACACTTGTCATCACAACACTCCATGATGACTGTCATCACAATACTCCATGCCCTTTTCATCACAATGCTCCATGACCTTTGTCATCACAATTCTCAATACAGTTGTCATCAAAATGCTCCCTGACACTTGTCATGAGAATGCTCCTTGAACCCTGTCACGATAAGGCTCCATGCATTTTTCATCACAATGCCCCATGCCGATTTCATCACAATGCTCCATGCCACTGTCATCAATATACTCCAAAAGCTTGTCATCAGAATGCTCCATGACCATTGTCATCACAATTCTCCATGCACTTGTCAGCACAATGCTCCCTGACCCTTGTCTTCCGAATGTTCCAAGCCATTGCCATCACAATGCTCCATTACATTTGTCATCAGAATCCTCCATGACACTTGGCATCACAATGCTCCATGCCATTGTCATCACAATGGGCCATTACATATGTCATCACAATGCTCCCTGACACCTGTCTTCACAATACTGCATGACCTGGTCATCACAATGCTCCATGCCCTTGTCATCACAATGCGCCATTCAAACTGTCATGGCAATAATCCATGAAACTTATTAGGCCAATGCTTCATGCCCTTGTCATCACAGTGCTCCATTCCCTAGTTATCACAATGCTCCATGAACCCTGTCATCACAATGTTCCGTGACTGCAGTCATCACAATTCTTCATGACCTTTGTCATCACAATGGTCCATGGCCTCGTCATCAACAGACTCTGTGACCTTTTTAACCACAATGCTCCATGAACTTTTCATCACAATGCTCTTTGACCGTTGTCATCACAATCCTCTGTGCCTTTCTCAGCACAATGATCCATGACCCTTTTCATCACAATGCTCCATGCCCTTGTCATCACAATGCGCCATTCCAACTGTCATCACAATAATCCATGAAACTTATTAGTCCAATGATCCATGCCCTTGTCATCACAATGCTCCATTCCCTTGTTATCACAATGCTCCGTGACCCCTGTCATCACAATGTTCTGTGACTCCAGTCATCAAAATGCTTCATGACCTTTGTCATCACAATGGTCCATGACCCCGTCATCAACAGTCTCTGTGACCTTTTTAAGCACAATGCTCTATGAAGATTTACTCACAATGCTCTTTTACCCTTGTCATCACAATGCTCTATGCCTTTCTCAGCACAATGCTCCATGACCCTTGTCATCACAATGCACCATGCGCTTGACATCACAGTGCTCCACAATCTCGTCATCACAATACTCCATAAACATTGTCATCTCAATGCTCCATGCACATCTCATCAAAATGCTCTCTCACCACTGATATCACAATGTTAAATCACTATTCGTCACCATACTCCCTCACCCCTGTCATCACAATGTTCCGTAACTCCTGTCATCACAATGTTACATAACCCCTGTCATCAAAATGCTCGATGATCCTTTTCATCAAAAAGCTCCATGACCCATGACATCACAATGTTCCATAACCCTTGTCATCAAAATGTTCCTTGACCCTTTTCATCAAATTGCTCCATGACTCCTCTCACCACAAAGCTACAGGCATTATCATCACAATGTTCGATGAACCCTGACATCCCAATGTTCTATACCCCTATCATGAAAATGCTACATGACCCTTTTCATCAAAGTGCTCCATGACCCGTGACATCACAATGTTCCACAACCCCTGTCATCAAAATGTTCCTTTACCCTTTTCATCAAATTGCTCCAAGACCCTGTCATCACAATGCTCCAAACCCTTGTGATCACAATATTCCATAACATTTGTCATCACAGTGCCCCATGACGCTCGTCATCACATTATCCATGGTCTTCTCATCACAATGCTCAATGACCTTTGTCATCACAATGCTCAATACACTTGTCATCAATATGCTCCCTGACAAATGTTGTCTGTATGCTCCTTGAACCCTCTCATGACAAGGCTCCATGCATTTTTCATCACAATGATCCATGCCCTTTTCATCACAATGCTCCAAGACCCCTGTAATCAGAATGCTCCATGCCCTTGTCACCAAAATGCTCCATGACCTTTGTCATCACAAAGATCCATGACAATTGGCATCACAATGTTCCATGTCATTGTCATCACAATGCTCCATGAAAGCTCTCATCACATTGCTTCATGCACTTTTCATGACAAAGCTCCATGACAAATGTCATCAGAATGCTCCATGACCTTCTCATCACAGTGCTCCATGCCCTGGCCATCACAATGCACCATGTCCACTGTCATCACAATAATCTATGAAACTTGCCAGACTATTGGTCCATGCCCCTGTCATCAAAATACTCCATGACCTTGTCATCACAAAGCTCCATGACGCATGTCATCAGAATGCTGCATGGCCGTCTCATGACAGTGCTCCATGCCCTTGTCATCACAATGCTCCAAGACCACTGTAAGCACAATGCTCCATGCCCCATTTCATCAGAATGCTGCATGAGAATTGTCATCACAAAGCTCCATGACGCATGTCATCAGAATGCTGCATGGTCGTCTCATGACAATGCTCCATGCCCTTGTCATCACAATGCTCCCAGACCACTGTAATCACAGTGTCCCATACCAATTTTCATCAGAATGCTCCATGAGATATGTCATCACAAGTCTCCAAGGTCTTCTCATCACAATGCTCCATTCCCTTGTCATCACAATGCTCCATGACCCCTGTCATCACAATACTCCATGAATATTATCAGCCAAATGATCCATGACCTTCTCATCACAATGCTCCATGACCAATATCATCACAATGCACCATGACAACTGTCATCACAACACTCCATGACACCTGACAACACAATGATCCGGGACTCTTATCATGACAATGCTCCATTCCCTAGTCATCACAATGCTCCATGACCCCTGTCATCACAATGCTCCGTGACACCAGTCATCACAATGCTTCATAACGTTAGTCATCACAATGTTGCATGCCCGCGTAATCACAAGGCTCTTTGACTTTTGTAACCACAATGCTCCATGAACTTTTCATCACAATGCTCCGTGTCCGTTGTCATCATAATGCTCCAAGGCACATGTCATCAGAATGCTCCATGGCCTTCTCATCACAATGTTCCATGTCCTTGCCATCACAATGCTCCATTACCCCTGTCATAACAATGCTCCATGATCCCTGCCATAACGATGTTCCATGGCCTTGTCATCACAGGGTTCCATGACCCTTCTCATCACAATGCTCCAAGACCACTGTCATCACAATGCTCCATGCTCCTTTTCATCTCAATGATCCATGAACACTGTCATCACAATGCACCATGCCCATCATCATAATGCTTCATGCTATTGTCATCACAATGAAATCAAAATGCTCCATGACCTCTGTGATCACAGTGCTCCAAACCCTTGTGATCACAATATTCCATAACACTTGTCATCACAATGCCCCATGACGCTCATCATCACAATAATCCATGGTCTTCTCATCACAATGCTCCATGACCTTTGTCATCACAATAATCAATACACTTGTCATCAAAATGCTCCCTGACACTTGTTGTCTTTACTCTCCTTGAACCCTGTCATGACAAGGTTCCATGCCATTTTCATCACAATGATCCATGCCCTTTTCATCACAATGTTCCAAGACCCCTGTAAACAAAATGGACCATGCCCCTTTTCAACAGTATGCTCCATGAGATTTGTCATCACAAGGCTCCATGGTTTTCTCATCACAATGCTCCAGGACATTGTCATCACAATGCTTCACGACGTTGTCATGAAAATTCTCAATGGCCCTTGTCATCATAATGCTCCAAGCCCTAGTCATCACAATGCTCCATTATATTTGTCATCACAATCCTCCATTTCATTTGGCATCACAATGTTCCATGCCATTGTCATAGCAATGAACCATGACATATGTCATCACAATGCTCCCTGACACATATCTTCAAAATAATCCATGACCTTCTCATCACAATGCTCCATGCCCTTGTCATCACAATGCACCGTGTCCACTGTCATCACAATAATCTATGAATCTTGTCAGACCAATGCTCCATGCGCTTGTCATCACAAAGTTCCATGACCCCTGTCATCACAATGCTCCGTGACTCCAGTAATCACAATGCTTCATAACATTTGTCATCACAATGGTCCTTGCCCGCGTCACCACAAGGCTCTGTGACCTTTGTAACCACAATGCTCCATGAACTTTTCATCACAATGCTCTGTGACCCTTGTAACCACAATGTTCCATGCCTTTGTCAGAAAAATTTTCCATGACGCTTGTCATCACAATGTGTCACGTGCATTTCATCACAACGGTCCACAAATTTGTTATGGCAATTCTCCATAAAACTTGTAATCACAATGCTCCATGCCCTTCTCATCACAATGCTCCATTACCCCTGTCATAACAGTGCTCCATGACACCTGCAATCACAATGTTCCACGGCCTTGTCATCACAAGGCTCCATGACACTTGTCATCACAATGCTCCAAGACCCCTGTAATCACAATGCTCCATGCCCCTGTCATCACAACACTCCATGAACATTTTCAGCCCAATGCTCCATGACCCTTGTCATCACAATGATCCATGCCCTTGTCATCCCAATGCTCCATGACCCCTGTATTAACAATGATCCGTGACGCCTGTCATCACAGTGCTCCATGACACCTGTCATCACAATCCTCCATGCCAATGTCAGCAAAATGCTACATGACCTTGTCATTACAATGCTCTATGCGCTTGTCATCACAATTCTCCATTACCATTGTCATCACAATCCTCCATGAACTTTGGGATCACATTGCTTCATGTCCTTGTCATCACAATGCTCCATGCTCCTTGAAATCAAAATGATCCATGACCTCTGTCATCACAATGCTCCAAACCCTTTTGATCACAATGTTCCATAACACTTTTCAACACAACGCTCCATGATGCCTATCATCACAATACTCCATGCCATTTTGATCACAATGCTCCATGACCTTTGTGATCACAATGCTCCCTGACACTTGTCGCCAGAATGCTCCTTGAACCCTGTCACGAAAAGGCTCCATGCCTTTTTCATCACAATGCCCCATGCCGTTTTCATCACAATGCTCCATGACATTGTCATCAAAATACTCCACAAGCTTGTCATCAGAATGCTCCATGACGCTTGTCATCACAATGCTCCATGCCCTTGTCAGGACAATGCTCCATGACCCCTGTCATCACAATGCTCCATGACACCAGTCATCACAATTCTTCATGACCTCTGTCATCACAATGCTCCATGACCCCTGTCATCACAATACTCCATAAACATTTTCAGCCCAATCTTCCATGACACTTGTCATCACAATGATCCATGCCCTTTTCATCCCAATGCTCCATGACCCCTGTATTCACAATGCTCTGTGACGCATGTCATCACAGTGCACCATGACACCTGTCATCACAATTCTCCATGCCTTTGTCAGCAAAATGCTACATGAACTTGTCATTACAATGTTCTATGAGCTTGTCATAACAATACTCCTTTACCATGGTCATCACAATCCTCCATGAACCTTGGTATCACATTATTTCTTGCCCTTGCCATCACAATGCTCCATGATTCTTGAAATCAACATGATCCATGACCTGTGTCATCACAATGCTCCAAACACTTGTGATCACCAAGTTCCATAACACTTGTCATCACAAAGCTCCATGATGCCTGTCATCACAATACTCCATGCCCTTTTCATCACAATGCTCCATGACCTTTGTCATCACAATTCTCCATGCACTTGTCAGCACAATGCTCCCTGACCCTTGTCATCACAATGCTCCAAGCCATTGTCCTCACACTGTTCCATTACCTTTGTCATCAGAATCCTCCATGACACTTGCATCACAATGCTCCATGCCATTGTCATCACAATGGGCCATTACATATGTCATCACAATGCTCCCTGACACCTGTCTTCACAATACTGTATGACCTGCTATTCACAATGCTCCATGCCCTTGATATCACAAACCTCCATGACCCCTGTCATCACAATGCACCGTGGCTCCAGTCATCACAATGCTTCATGTCCTTTGTCATCACAATGGTCCATGCCCTCATCATCAACAGTCTCTGTGACCTTTTTAACCACAATTCTCCATGAACTTTTCATCACAATGCTGTTTGACCCTTGTCATCACAATACTCTATGCCTTTCTCAGCACAATGCTCCATGACCGTTGTCATTACAATTCTCCATGTGCTTGATAGCACAATGCTCTTTGACACATGTCATCACAATTTGCCATGCGCTTGTCATCACAGTGCTCCACAATCTTGTCATCACAATGCTCCATAAACCTTGTCATTACAATGCTACATGCACTTATCATCACAATGTTCGATGACCACTGACATCACAATGTTCCATAACCCCTGTCACCAAAATGCTCCATGACCCTTTTCATCAAAATGTTCCATGTCCCCTGACATCACAATGCTCCATGACCCCTGTCATCACAATGCTCCATGCTCCTTGAAATCACAATGATCCATGACCTGTGTCTTCACAATGCTCCAAACCCATGTGATCACAATGTTCCATAACCCTTGTCATCACAACGCTCCATGATGCCTGTCATCACAATACTCCATGCCCGTGTCGTCACAATGCTCCATGATATTTGTCATCACAATTCTCAATACACTTGTCATCACAATGCTCTCTGACACTTGTCGTCAGAATGCTCCTTGAACCCTGTCATGAAAAGGCTCCATGCATTTTTCATCACAATGCTCCATGCCCTTTTCATCACAATCCTCCATGCCATTGTCATCACAATACTCCACAAGCTTGTCATCTGAATGCTCCATGACACTTGTCATCACAATGCTCCATGAGCACTGTCATCACAATGCTCCATACCACGTGTCATTACAGTGCTCCATGACGCTGGCCATTCACAATTATCCGTGGTCTTCTCATCACAATGCTCCACACGCTTGTCATCAAAATGCTCCATGAATCTTGTAATCACAATGTTCCATGGCCACTGTCATCACAATTATCCACACCCCTTGTCATTATAGCGCTCCATGACGCTCATCCTCAAAATTATCCATGGTCTTCTCATCACAATGCTCCACGGTCTTGCCATCACAATGCTCCATGCCCTGGTCGTCACAATGCTCCATGTTCCCTGTCATCACTATTCTCCACGTTCTTGGCAACACTATGTTCCATGACACTTCCCATCACAGTGTTAAATGCTTTGTCATCACAATATTCCACAAGCTTCTCATCACAATACTCCATGACCCTTGTCATCACAATGATCCATGACCCCTGTCATCACAATGCTCCATGAGACGTATCATCACAATGCTCCATGCCCCTTGTCATTACAGTGCTCCATGATGCTTGTCACCAGAATTATCCATGGTCTTCTCATCACAGTGCTCCACGGTCTTGCCATCACAATGCTCCATGCCCTGGTCATAACAATTCTCCACGTCCTTGTCATCACAATGCTCCATGACAGTTCTCATCACAATGTTACATGCTCTTGTCATCACAATTCTCCATGCACTTGTCATCGCAATGCCCCCTGACCCCTGTCATAGCAAGCCCCATGCCTTTGTCATCACAATGCTTCACGACATTTTCATCAAAATTCTCAATGGCCGTTGTCATCACAATGCTCCATGCCCTTGTCATCACAATGCTCCATGACCCTTGTCATCACAATGCTCCAAGCCTTTGTCATCACAATGCTCCATTACCTTTGTCATCACAATCCTACATAACACTTAGCATCACAATGCTCCATGCCATTGTCATCACAATGGTACATGAAATATGCCATCACAATGCTCCCTGACACCTGTCTTCACCATACTCCATGACCTTGTCATCAAAATGCTCCATGCCCTTGTCATCACAATGTGCCATGCCCACTGTCAACACAATTATCCATGAAACTTTTCAGACCAATGCTCCATGCCCCTGTCATCACAATGCTACATGACCCCAGTCATCACAATGCTCCGTTTGTCCCGTCATCACAAGGCTTCATGACCTGTGTCATCACAATGGTCAATGCCTTCATCATCACAATGCTCTGTGAAATTTGTCACCACAATGCTCCATGACCTTTTCATCACAGTGCAGATACGTCCATGAGTGCAAGTGCCCTATGCTCTGTAGCTCATCTTTTAGATGTTTTAGCAAACACAATACACTTCGCCATAGTGGCCTTTGGCAAATTACAATTCCACTATCAGCCTCACAGGGCTCCCTTTTCTCCTCGCCCTGTCCTGCATTTCTGGTGTTTACACTTTATGTGGATGGCCCTTCTGACTGATGTGAAGTGATGCATTTTGTAGTATTGATTTCCAGTGCCCACCTGTTTGGTTGGATAAAAAGTGTGTATGGCCTTTACTTGAATATATTCGGAAAAAATTGCATACGCCCTTTTGGGCCAAGTGCATCATTGGCGATGTTCAGCCCCATTTCTTGTGTTTTAATGGGGAGTGCTTTCTACCTCTTCAAATCTGTTTCCTGCCACTCTGCCTTGCTTACAACTCCTTTTCTGTGACTTACCTCAAGACATTTTTCGACGATAGATATTTTCAACTCTGCAGTTTCATGAATTTTAGTGCCCCTGAATTCCATTTTTCAACTTGTGTTTTTGGAAACTGGACACAAAACAGCGGGATTTCCTCTAGCCCTATTCTGTTTCCGTGGGCAATTCTAGCCTTTGATGAATTTGTCTTCCAGATTGGAAATTAGAGTGGCATGTTCCTGTCCGAACAACTAAGACTTGTCTCTAAATTTTTCTCATCCTTCCGCTTCATCCTCTGGACAAATTCCAAACTGTGTGCAACAGGATGTTGACGGTGCTGATATCCCCAAGTGAGGAGATTGTTAGGAAAGATGCTGGAGGGGTGAACCCGAGCACCAGACAATGAGGAGATGAGGTGCCTTTTCCAAACTCTTTCCGAACAAACGGTGTACCATCCTCTAGGTGTGACAGGCATGTTTTAGCTGTAGGAAGGGTCCAGTGCATGGAAGGAGAACACCAGGGATTTTTCCAAATCAGTGCCTCCCCGTACCCCAAACTGGTGAATTTTTAAGCTACGGCTACACGTATGTCCATTAAGGGCCTTGGGAAATAGGCAGAGCCCAAACTTTAAATGATTGAAATCTTCAGGGTCAGAAGCGTTCACCATCGGCCTTGCTTAGGTTACATTTTATCTGTCTTTGATGGACGATGTCAATAAAAATATCTATTCTTTTTCAGATTATTTCCCCTTATAGGTTATTGCAAAATATTCAGTGTAGTTCCCTGTGCTATACAGTAGTTCCTTGTTGATGATCTATTTTATACATAGCAGTGTGTATGTGTTAATCCCACACTGTTAATTTATCCCTTCTCCTACCTTTCCCCTTTGGTAATAATAAATTATAAGATTTTATACTTCTCAGAAATGGGGGAGCTGAAAGAGAGGTATCCTTTTCAATGGAAAAGCGTTCAAAACAAGATTGAAGCTTCAGCCATGAGTATTCGATGTACATCCATGGGAATAAATCACTTCATTTCTCTAATGTTGACCTGACAAATAAGACAGACGTCTTCACTGAACTTGCTTATAGTAATGTGATGGAAATATCAAAGGTAAGTCGTAGAAACATCTTATTTTACCCGAGCATTATACACTGCTCTATGTTAACTACAGTTTGGCTCACACATCTGTTCATTGAAGTTACAATGTTCACAATTTCTGTTACTGATCCTCCAGAGTGGACCCCAACAGAAGTCCCCGTGCCCAGTGTCATTGGAGCCAACAGATCAAGACTGAGTTTGGTTCAGAAGCAAAGGAAACATTATTTTGAAAACAGAATGGAGAGGTGAGAGCGTGCACTCCCCCATGGGCTGTGGGCTGGGATGCTGTGTAGGGATCCCAGGAGCGTCACTGGGAGGGAGGGGATGGAGCTCTCGAGGGCTGGGTTGGCTGCAGCTCAGGCTCTATGCCGTGGAGTCTGCATGGGACCCCGCTAGCTGAGGTGTGGACCCAGCCATTCTGCACTACGAAATCGGGTCTGAAGTGCCGGGTGTGGGACCTCTGCATGCGGAACCCTAGGAGCACGTGAAATTAGACAAAGCACAAAGGAAAAACAGGTTAGACTTTATTTTATTGCCCAGATTCTCTTTTTATCTCCCAGGAATTTTTAATGAACGTTGCCAGAGACGAACACCTCCTCTGCTTTTTGTTCTGTTCCTCATTCTTCGGGTGTTGAGGGTGCAGACCCCTCTTTTGTAACTGCTTCATGCTGTGGTGGGAGCCCTGATACTTCGGGGGAGGGGCAAAACATCTCCCCACCAGCCTCCAGGTGAGGTTGATTGTCCCAAGGCCTCCTGCCTCACTTCTCATACGCCTGAGCACCAGCATTGGAAGTGTTACAGATTCTAATGACCTTTAAGTGTCCAGGAGAGAGATGTGCAGAGATGCTGAGGTGGCAGGTTTCACCCCACCCCACATTTGTTCGGTGACCTTAGGCTGACGGTTTTTGCCAGCCTAGATGCTCTGACCAGTCGTCTGTGCTTTCTTTAATTAGGTCCCTGAATTAATGTACAAACAGCACCATGTGTCAGAACCCTGCCCGTGCAACTCCCAGACAGTCAAGGGTCAGTGGTGATCCAGGACCATGACGTCCACTGAGTCAACGGCCTTTAGAAGTAGCCAGCAGTCCAGCCGGTCATATTGGCCACCATCACCGCGGTGTCTGTAGGGTTTTCTATGGTGAAAGCGTGATATACGTTTCCCCCGCCAAGCTTATTAGCTCCGCTCTGGGTGCAGTAAGTCCTGCAAGCAGTAGTCTGCTCTTTCGGGGCACATTCTTGTTGTTTTCTGAGAGAAACTCCAGGTCAAGTGATGGTCACACGAGTCATCTTGTGGACCCGTTGCCCCCATTTGTCTCTCTGGAGGTTGGAGTTGGAGGGACTCCTCACTCGAGGTCAGTGTGTCCACAGAGCGACCCCTGCAACTTCAGGGCATGATGGGTGGTTAGGATCACGACGTGGGTTCCTTTTCCCTTAGGAGGGATCTGGCCTTGTGGGCTGCTGATTTCCAGCTTTTTAGATACCCCAGTATCCTGGCCTGATGAGTCGGTTGGCAAAGCCCTTGGTGACCATAGTTTATCATACCTGAAGGGCATTCTTGTGTTGCTCCATTTCAAGTGGTCCCAGTGTTTGCACTAAGGCTCCAAGGGCAATTAACCTTTGACCGGGTATGTAAAGGTCAAAGGGTTTAGCTAAATTAGAGAGTTCCTGGGCAAGGGTCTGAATTGACTGCTCTTTCCATTCTTGAAAGGCTGCTTCTGGATTCTATTCAAAAGGATCATCATCTTTTCGTGTCAGTGTTTCATGTAGAGGCCCAGCTATTAGACTGTATTTAGGGATCCAGATGCAGAAAACCTTGGCCTCCCCAGGAACCCCTAAGCTGTCTTCTAGTTTTAGAAGAGGTAAGGCTGCAAATGGCTTCTTCCCTATCCTGGGATGCCTTTCTCTGAATATCTGTGAGAATGAAGCCCAGGCATGTCACCTGAGCCTGGGATATTTGAGCCTTTTTCTTGGACACCTTCTATCCTTTCTTGGCTAGGTAGTTCCGAGGCATCTTTAGTAGGCCTGGAGATCAGAATGTCATCTGCATATTGAAGGAGGGTTCCCCTTTAAAGAGGTAGAACGTTTAGGTCTTTAGAGGACATTTCCCCAATGATGGTGTGGGGATTTTTGAACCATTGGTGCAGGACGGCCCAGCATTATTGCTTGTGTGGCATGTTGTGTCCTGCCACTCACAAGCCAAAAATTCTTGTGACTCTGAGATGAATGGAATACAGAAGAAGGCATCATTGAAGTGTAATACAGAATGCCATGGCCTGGTGGATGGTAGAATCAGCAGCAGGGTGTAGGAAATAGGAGCTACTGGATGTATATCCTCGGTGGCTTCACTGACTCTCCTGATAACCTTTACCAGGTCTCCAGCAGCCCATGGGGCTCTCGTGGTCAGGCCAATCCCAGGATATGGAGCTCACCTGGGCTGCATCCCGCACCCCACAGCCCACGGGGCTCTCGTGTTCAAGTCCCTCCCAGGGTATGGAGCTCACCTGTGCACCTACCCAGCAGCCCATGGGGCTCTCATAGTCAGGCCCTTCCCAGGATATGGAACTCCCCTGGGCAGGTACCCCAGCAGGGCTGGACACACAGGAACTGTGCACATAGCCCACCTTGCAGAGAACCCCCAGCTCACCTGTCGCTCACAGCTGACACAGAACACCTCAGAGCAGGACTTGAACTAACAAACAGCAGCTCTGACAGGTCTGTGACCCTGGCTATCACTCTGTGCAGCCTCTCTCTGCCTGGTCTTCCAGACACTTCCACTGCAGCCAGGGCACCAGGCCTCTGTCTCCACCCACCATCACTCCTCTCCCTGACTCCTGGGTTCCTCTCATTAGGATAGGGTCTTCTTGAAGTTGTTTTCCACTCATGGACCAGATAAAATGATAAGAAAACAAGCCGCAGCTGCAGCCCCTTGTCTAACCTGACTCTCAAGAGCCCACACCTGTTCCTTGGGACTGACCCGTTTAGCAAGGTTCATTTTCTGCAACTGTGAGCCCCTGAGGGGTGAGGATTGGCTGATTTGGGCAGCCTGACACTGCCTGCCGGCCCTCCCCAGGTGTGCCTGTGTTGAGGTCAATAAAAACACCTCTCCAGTCAGCAAGAGCCCCTGTAGCTGTGCCTGACGCCATATTCTCTGCCCCGTCAGCAGTGTCTGGGCTTGGGTAGTGGTACGGAGGGAGAGGCCGTGGCTTTGTGGGTGGCCCAGTGTGAGTGGGGCTCTGCTGGACTTTCTGCAGGAGTTGCCAGGCTGCCACCTGCTAAAGAAGAGGATGTGTCACACATACCTGCCACTGGAATTTCTCCCCAGGCAGAGGTGAGGAAGTAAAAAAGCAGTGGGGGCCGTGGCAGGAGGGGTATCTCAGGCAGGGAAATGGAAAGATTCCAGAAGAGCATCTGGGACCAGGACCATCCTGACTGGCCTGCAGGCACCAAGTCGGCCTGCGTGCTGTCGCTGGTGTGGCTCCACAGCCCTTCCTCTAGGCTTGCAAGTGCTTGTACATATTCAGGTGTTTTACCTGGAAAGGGTGGGAAGAGTTCAGCTGGAGCAGGACTGGGACTCAGCTCACATTTACTCACAGACGCCTCGACACAGTCCCCCAGCTTTGCAATGAGGATGCTCCTTGTGGGGGGGAGTGCTGCTGAGTGCATGGGAGACGATTTCCCACCTCTGACCAACTTAAGAATTTTTTACCACTGGAGCAAGTGCCCTGATACGATTTTCCTCTGTATAACTGGTGGGTTCTGTTTTTTGTTTTTTTCTTTTTTTCTTTTTTTTCTTTTTGGTTCAAGGTAGATTTTATTTATTCCTCTTTTTTTTTAATTTGGAGATATAAACATGGAAATAATGCATTAATATAAAGACATCTATGTGAAGGGAAAAACTTTTTTTCTGTTTTATTTGATTAAATTTTATTTATTTATTTTTAATTTTTTAAAATTTATTTATTTCTTTTATAAAGCAGGTTCTTATTGGATATCTATTTTATACATATATGTGTGCACATGTGAATCCTAGTCTCCCAATTCATCCCACCACCACCCTCACATGGTGCTCCCCCCTTGCTGTCCATATGTTTGTTCTATACATCTGTGTCTCTATCTCTGCCCTGCAAACCGGTTCATCCGTACCATTTTTTCTAGGTTCCACATATATGCATTAATATACAATATTTGTTTTTCTCTTTCTGACTTACTTCACTCTGTATGACAGTCTCTAGATCCATCAAGGTCTCTACAAATGACCCAATTTCATTCCTGTGTATGGCTGTGTAATATTCCATTGTATATATGTGCCAGATCTTCTTTATCCATTCATCTGTTGATGGACACTTAGGTTGCTTCCATGTCCTGGCTATTGCAAATAGAGCTGCAATGAACATTTTTGTACATAACTCTTTTTGAATTATGGTTTTCACAAGGCAAATGTCCAGTAGTTGGATTGTTGTGTCGTATGGTACTTCTATTGTTAGTTATTTAAAGGAACCTCCGTACTGTTCTCCCTAGTTCCCATATCAATTTACATTCCCACCCACAGTGCAAGTGTGTTCCCTTTTCTCCAATAAAGGCCTCTCCAGCATTTATTGTTTTGTAGATTTTTTTGATGATTGCCACTCTGACTGCTGTGAGGTGATACCTCACGGTAGTTTTGATTTGCATTTCTCTAATGATTAGTGATGTTCAGCATCATTTCATGTGTTTCTTGGTAATCAGTATATCTTCTCTGGAGAAATGTCTATTTAGGTCTTCTGCCCGTTTTTGGATTGGGTTGTTTGTTTTTGTGATATTGAGCTACATGTGGTGCTTGTAAAGTTAGGAGATTAATCCTTTGTCAGTTGCTTCATCTGAAAATAGTTTCTCCCATTCTGAGGGTTGTTTTTGCATCTTGTTTATGTTTTCCTGTACTGTGTAAAAGCTTTTAAGTTTCATTAGGTCCCATTTGTTGATTTCTGTTTTTATTTCCATTTCTCTAAGTGTTGGGTCAAAAAGAATCTTGCTGTGATTTATGTCATAGAGTGTTCTGCCTATGGTTTCCTCTAAGTGTTTTATAGTGTCTGGTCTTATATTTAGATCTCTAATCAATTTAGAGTTTATTTTTGTGTATGGTGTTATGGAGTGTTCTAATTTCATTCTTTTATGTGTAGGGGTCCAGTTTTCCCAGCACCAATTACTGAAGAGACTGTCTTTTCTCCATTGTATATCCCTAGCTCCTTTGGCATAGATGAGATAGCCATAGGTATGTAGGTTTATCTCTGGGCTTTCTGTCCTGTTCCATTGATCTGTGTTTATGCCAATCTACATACACTTGATTCCATTATGCAGACATATAAATACATAGGTTTCAAGGTTATTACCAGTCAGATATATTCCTCTTCAGTGAATAGGGTGTTTTGTGTCCAGTTCATTGAGAAAGGAGTAGGTCTTGTCTATTACATATTTGGTATATGGAATGGGATCTGTGCTAATTTCAAACTCTGCTTTTACACATCACCCCACGTCACCTTTCCCCTTAAGGAGGCATAAGTGTGTTTTCTAAATGTGTAACTCTGTTCTCTTTTGAAATTCAGTTCATGTGTAGCCATGTTTACATTCCCTCTATAAGTGATATATTACAATAAGTTTCTTTTACTTTGTGGCTCATTTCACTTAGCATCATCATACCTAAAGCCACTCATTAAGCTGCTAATGGCCTTATGACATTGATTTTATGTCTGAGTGACATTCCATTGAATATAAGTACCACAACATCTATATCCATTTTTTTTCCTTTCCTGGGATATTTAAAGTGTACCGAAGTCGAGGTTTTTGTAAACAGAGCAGCCCTAAAGTTTGGGCTGGCTGTGTGTTGTGGATTTTTAGCTTTCCCAAAATACACGCCCATGAGTGGAAGTGTGCTATGCTCTGTAGCTCTGTTTTAGAAAACAACATAGAGTTCTCCAGAGAGGCTGTTGGCAATTTACATCCTGTCCATCGGCATAACCAGGCTCCCTTTTCTCCATGGCCTGTCCTGCATTTGTGGTTTTTACACTATTTTGGATGGCCCTTTTGACTGGAGGTAAGGGACACTTCTATGTAGTGTGGATTTGCAATGCCTGATGGCTTGCTTGGCCAAAAAGGGCATATGCATATTTTCCCGAATATATTCAAGAAAATACACATAGTCCCTTTTCAGCCCAGGGCAACATTGTCGAAATTCTGTCGCTTTTCATGTGCTTTAAAGACGACTCCAATCTACCTCTTGAAATCTGTTTCCTTCAATTCTGCCTTGCATTCAAATCCTCTTCACTGCCTTTCCTCAATATATTTCTGGATGATAGTTGTCCTTTATAACTCTGCAAGTTTGTGAATTGCTGTGCCCGATTTCCATTTTTCAACTCGCCTCTTTGTGAGCTGGCTGCAATACCGCAGGATGGCTTTAAGCCCTACTCTGGTTCCAGGGCTTCAGGCTGAGCCTTTGGTTAATTATTCTTCCTGATGGGAAACTAGAGTGACATGTGCCCATCCAAACACCTACAGCTAATCTCTCATTTATTTCCCCTCTTCCTGTTCATCCTCTGCACAATTTGCAAACTGTGCATAACTGGAGGGTAAAGGCACTGACACTCCAAGTGGGGAGATTTTTAGTAATGCAGATGGAATGGCGAAGCCGAGCACGACAAAAGGAAAAATGAGGTACCTTTTAGAAAACTTTCCCAATTACACAGTGTACCATCCACTGGGTTTCCCATGCATGTTTTAAGTGTAGGAAGATTCCCTTAAACCTGGAGAGTTGGGACCACTAGAATGGGTAGCACACAGTATTGCTCTAAGTGGTGTTCTTTTGCTCACACAACCTCAGCAATCTTGTCAGCCCCAAGTTTCCAGTCTTATGTCTCATCCAGCTGTGGGTGTAAAGGTGTTCAATCCAGGTTGCATCACAGGCCCTGAACGTAATTTTTAAGACTTTCTCACTGTTTCGCTGTTTTTCCATTTTGCTTTTGAAATTTATTTTTATAAGTGGGTTTAACTGAATTTCAGTGCTCTGTTCATGCCGTTATACACACACATCATTCCTTTTTGGAGACATGAGAATACATATGTTTTAAAATACTGAGAGTCAGACATATTCCTTGCAATGAATATGGGGTGTTGAGTCCAGTTCATTGTGGCGGGATTAGGTGTTGTCTATTACATACTTGGTTTATGTAACGGTATATGTGCTAATTTAAAACTGTGATTTTATGCATCACACCACCTCGCCTTTCCCATTAAAGAGGCAGAAGCTTGTTTTCTAAATGTGTGATTCCGTTGTGTTTGTAAATCAGTTCATGTGTAGCCATGTGTACATTCCCACTATGAGTGATATCTTATGATAAGATTCGTTACTCTGGTATCTTTCCTAACTCAGTTCATGTGAGGCCATGTTTACAGGACCTTCATAAGTGATATCTTATGATAAGTTTCTTTTTCTGTGTGACTTATTTCACTTAGAATCATCGTACCTGAATCCACTCATTTTGCTGCTACTGGCCTTATGAAATTGATTTCATGACTGAGGGATATACCATCGTACGTAAGTACCACAATTTCTGGAACCATTTTTGTCTTTCCTGGGATATTTAAGGTATACCCAAGTTGAGGTTCTTGTAAGCAGTGAAGCCCTAAATTTTGTGGTGGCTCTGTCTTATTGATTTTCAGTTTTCTCAAGGTATATTTCCTAGGCTGGAAGTGCCCTTGACTCTGTAGCTCTGTTGTTTACTTGTTTTAGGGAACACAATGCACTCCTCCAGAGAGGCAGTTCGCAATTTAAATCCCGCCCGTCAGCATAACAAGGCTCCCTGTTCTCCAGGACCTGTCTTGCCTTTCTGGTTTTTACACATTTTGCAGATGTCCCTTTGACCAGTGGGAAGGGATACTTCTTTGTAGTGCAGATTTGCATTGCCCGCTTGCTTGCTTGGCCAAAAAGGGTGTATGCGTGTTCTCCTGCATATATTCAGGAGAAGACATATACGCCCTTTTTGGGCAAGTGCATCATTGTCGAAGTTGTGCCCCTCTTCCTGTGCTTTAAAGGCGATTCCAACATACCTCTTGAAATCTGTTTCCTGCTATACTGCCTCGCTTTCAAGTCCGCCTCGTTGCTTTCCCTCAGCAGATTTTTGGGCGATAGTTGTCCTTTATTACTCTGCCAGTTTCTGAATTGCTGTGCCCCTGAGCTCCATTTTTAAATTCGTTTTTTGTGAGCAGACCGCAAGTCCAAAATTTTGGTTCAGGACCTATACTGGTTCCCGGCGCGTGGCTGAGACTTTGGTTAATTCTTCTTCCTGCCAGGCAATTAATGTGACATGTACCCGTCCAAATGCCTAACATCTACTCTCTCATTTGTTCTCCCTCTTCCCTTTCATCTTTGCCAAATTGGCATCTGTGCGAACCAGGAGGTTAAAGGGACTGTCTCTCCAAGTTCGCAGATTGATAGTAAAGCAGTTGGAAAGTCAAACTGGAGCACCAGGAGAGGGATTATTAGTTGAGTTTTAGAAACCTTTCTTATTCACAGTGTGTCCATTCTCTAGGTTTCCTGTAGATGTTATAGCTGTAGTAATATTCCCTTCAACCTGGACAGTTGGGACCAATGGAATGGGTGCCACACATTATTGCTTTAAAGGGTCTGCATTAGCTCACCCAATCTCACCAATACTCTCAGTCCCAAGTGTCCAGCCTTATGCCACATGCAGCTGTCATTGTAGATAGGGTCATTCCAGGTTTCATCAGAGACCCTGAAAGAATTGTAAAGAATGTCCCTGTTTTATTGTTTTGTGTTTGAAATTCCATTTTAGAGTGGGTTTGAGCTTATTCTCACTGCTATGTTTATGCCAGTCTAGACACACTTGATTCCCTTACTGAGACATATCAATACATAGGTTTTAAGATTCTTACTAGTCAGATATATTCCTCTGCAGGGAATATGCGGGGTTGAGTCCCTTTCACTTAAGAAGGTGTAGGAAATATCTATTCTGTATTTGGTTTTTAGAATGGTAGCTGTACTAATATCAAACTCTGGTTTTATGCATTACCCACCTATCCTTCCCCTTTAAGCGGGCATATGATTGTTTTCTAAATGTGAGAATCTCTTACATTCCTAACTCAGTTCCTGTGTAGCCATGTTTACAGGACCTACATAAGTGATATCTTATGATAAGATTCTTTTTCTGTGTGACTTATTTCACTTAGAATCATCGTACCTGAATCCACTCATTTTGCTGCTACTGGCCTTATGACATTGATTTCATGGCTGAGGGATAATCCATCGTACGTAAGTACCACAATTTTTTGATCCATTTTTATCTTTCCTGGGATATTTAAAGTGTACCAAAGTTGACGTTTTTGTAAGCAGTGCAGCCCTAAATTTTGGGGAGGCTCTGTCTTTTTGATTTTCAGTTTTCCCAAGGTATATTCCCTAGACTGGAAGTGCCCTTGGCTCTCTAGCTCTATTGTTTACTTGTTTTAGGGAACACAATGCACTCCTCCAGAGAGGCAGTTGGCAATTTACATCCCGCACATCAGCATAAAAATGCTCCCTGTTGTCAAGGGCCTGTCTTGCCTTTCTGGTTTTTACACATTTTGAGGATGTCCCTTTTGACCATTGGGAAGTGATACAACTTTGTAGTGCAGATTTGCATTGCCCGCTTGCTTGCTTGTCCAAAAAGGGTGTATGCGTTTTCTCCTGAATTTATTCAGGAGAAAACGCATAAGCCCTCTTTGGCCAAGTGCATCATTGTCGAAGTTCTGTCCCTTTTCTTGTGCTTTAAAGCCGATTCCAACGTAACTCTTGAAATCTGTTTCCTGCTATTCTGCCTCGTTTCAAGTCCGCCTCGTTGCCTTCCCTCAACAGATTTTTGGATGATAGTAGTCCTTTATTACTCTGCCAGTTTGTGAATTGGTGTGCCCCTGATCTCCATTTTTCTACTCGTTTTTTGTGAGCTGAACCCAAGTCGAAAATTATGATTCAGGACCTATACTGGTTCCCGGTGGGTGGCTGAGACTTTGGTTAATTCTTCTTCCTGCTGGGAAATTAGAGTGATATGTGCCCGTCCAAATGCCTAACAGCTGCTCTCTCATTGGTTGTCCCTCTTTTCTTTCATCCTTTGCCAAATAGGCAACCTTTGCGGACAAGGAGGTTAAACGGCTGTCTCTCCAAGTTGGCTGATTGATAGTAAAGCAGTTGCAAAGACAAACCGGAGCACCAGGAGAGGGACTATTTGTTGAGTTGTAGAAACATTTTGTATACACAGTGTGTCCATTCTCTAAGTTTCCCTTACTTGTTATATCTATAGTAATATTACCTTCAACCAGGAGAGTTGGGACTGATGGAATGGGTGCCATGCAGTACTGCTTTAAAGGGTCTACATTTGCTCACCCAATCTGACCAATACTCTCAGTCCCAAGTGTCCAGCCTTATGCCACATCCAGATGTCTTTGTAGATATGGTCATTCCAGAAATCATCAGAGACCCTGAAGGAATTGTAAAGAAATTCTATGTTTTTTTGTTTTGTTTTTGAAATTTCATTTTATAGTGGGTTTGAGCTGATTCTCACTGCCATGTTTATGCCATTCTAGACACAATTGATTCCCTTACGGAGACATATCAATACATAGGTTTTTAAGTTCTTACTAGTCACATATAATACTCTGTGGGGAATATGGGGTTTTGAGTCCCTTTCACAGAGTAAGGTGTAGGTCTTGTCTATTCCTTATTTGGTTTTTTGAACGGTACCTCTGCTTATATCAAACTCTGGTGTTATGCATCACCACACCTCTCCTTCCCCTTAAGCAGGCATAAGAGTGTTTTCTAAATGTGAGACTCTGTTCTCTTTCCTAACTCTGTTCATGTGTAGCCATGTTTACAGGATCTTCATAAGTGATATCTTATGATAAGTTTCTTTTACTGTGTGACTTATTTCACTTAGAATCATCGTACCTGAATCCACTCATTTTGCTGCTACTGGTCTTATGACATTGATTTCATGGCTGAAGGATATTCCAACATATGTAAGTACCACAATTTTTTAAACCATTTTTATCTTTCCTGGGATACATAAGGTGTACCCAAGTTGATGTTCTTTTATGCAGTGCAGCCCTAAATTTTGGGATTGCTTTGTCTTATTGATTTTCAGTTTTCCCAATGTATATTCCCTAGACTGGAAGTGCCCTTGGCTCTGTAGCTCTGTTGTTTACTTGTTTTAAGGAACACAATGCACTCCTCCAGAGAGGCAGTTGGCAATTTACATCCCGCCCATCAGCATAACAAGGCTCCATGTTCTCCAGGGTCTCTCTTGCCTTTCTGGTATTTATCCATTTTGTGGATGTCACTTTTGACTGGTAGGAAGTGATAGTTCTTTGTAGTGCAGATTTGCATTGCCCGCTTGCTTGCTTGGACAAAAAGGGCCTATGCGTTTTCTCCTGAATATATTCAGGAGAAAACACATAGGCCCTTTTTGGCCAAGTGCATCTTTGTCGAAGTTGTGCCCCTCTTCCTGTGCTTTAAAGGTGATTCCAACGTACCTCTTGAAATCTGTTTCCTGCTATTCTCGCTCGCTTTCAAGTCCGCCTCGTTGCCTTCCCTCAAAAGATTTTTGGACGATAGTTGACCATTATTATTCTGCCAGTTTGTGAATTGCTGTGCCCCTGAACTCCATTTTGTAACTCGTTTTTTGTGAGCTAAACGCAAGTTCAATTTTTTTTTTCAGAACCTATACTGGTTTTCGGTGGGTGGCTGAGACTTTGGTTAATTCTTCTTCCTCCCGGGATATAAGAGTGACATGTGCCCGTCCAAATGCCTAACCGCTACTCTCTCATTGGTTCTCCCACTTCCCATTCATCCTCTGCCAAATTGGCAACCTCTGCGAACCAGGAGGTTAAAGGTGCTGTCTCTTCTGTTTGGGAGATTGATAGTAAAGCAGTTGGAAAGTCAAACCAGAGCACCAGGAGAGGGACTATTTGTTGAGATTTAGAGACCTTTCTTATTCAGAGTGTGTCCATTCTCTAGGTTTCCCGTACATGTTATAGCTGTAGTAATATTCCCTTCACCCTGGAGAGTTGGGACCCATGGTATGCGTGCCATGCATTATTGCTTTAAAGGGTCTGCATTTGCTCACCCAATCTCACCAATACTCTCAGTCCCATGTGTCCAGCCTTATGCCACATCCAGCTGTCGTTGAAGATAGGGTCACTCCAGGTTTCTACAGAGACCCTGAAGGAATTGTAAAGAATTTCCCTGTTTTTTTGTTTTGTTTTTGAAATTCCTTTTTATAGTGGGTTTGAGCTGATTCTTGCTGCCATGTTTATGCCAGTGTAGACACACTAGATTCCCTTACAGAGACATATCGATACATAGGTTTTAAGATTCTTACTAGTCAGATATATTCTTCTGCGGGAAATATGGGATTTTGAGTCCCTTTCACTGAGGATGTTGTAGGTAGATCTTGTCTATTCCATAGTTGGTTTTGGGAACGGTACCTGTGCTTATATCAAACTCTGGTTTTATGCATCACCCCACCTCTCCTTCCCCCTTAAGCAGGCATAAGAGTGTTTTCTAAATGTGAGACACTGTTCTCTTTCCTAACTCAGTTCATGTGTAGCCATGTTTACAGGATCTTCATAAGTGATATCTTATGATAAGTTTCCTTTTCTGTGTGACTTATTTCACTTAGAATTATCGTACCTGTATCCACTCACTTTGCTACTACTGGTCTTATGATATTGATTTCATTGCTGAGGGATATTCCATCGTACGTATGTACCACAAATTTTTGAACCATTTTTATCTTTCCTGGGATACTTACGTTGTACCCAAGTTGAGGTTCTTGTAAGCAGTGCAGCCCTAAATTTTGGGGTGGCTCTGTCTTATTGATTTTCAGTTTTCCCAAGGTATATTCCCTAAACTGGAAGTGCCCCTGGCTCTGTAGCTGTGTTGTTTCCTTGTTTTAAGGAGCACAATGCACTCCTCCAGAGTGGCAGTTGGCAATTTACATCCTGCCCATCAGCATATCAAGGCTCCCTGTTCTCCAGGGCATATCTTGCTTTTCCGGTTTTTACCCATTTTGTGGATGTCCATATTGACTGCTGGAAATTGATACTTCTTTGTAGTGCAGATTTGCATTGCCCGCTTGCTTGCTTGGCCAAAAAGGGCGTATGCGTTATTTCCTGAATATATTCAGGATAAAACACATACGCACTTTTAGGCCAAGTGCATCATTGTCGAAGTTGTGAGCCTCTTCCTGTGCTTTACAGGTGATTCCAACGTACATTTTGAAATCTGTTTCCTGCTATTCTGCCTCGCTTTCAAGTCCACTTCGTTGCCTTCCATCAACAGATTTTTGGACGATAGTTGTCCTTTATTATTCTGCCTGTTTGTGAATTGCTGTGCTCCAGAGATCCATTATTTAACCCGTTTTTTGTGACCTGAATGCAAGTCCAATATTTTGGTTCAGGACCTATACTGGTACCCGGTGGGTGGCTGAGGCTTTGGTCAATTCTTCTTCCTCCCGGGAAACAAGAGTGACATGTGCCCGTCCAAATGCCTAACAGCTAGTCTCTCATTGTTTCTCCCTCTTCCGTTTCATCCCCTGCCAAATTGGCAACCTGTGTGAAACAGGAGGTTAAAGGGGCTGTCTCTCCAAGTTGGGAGATTAATAGTAAAGCAGTTGGAAAGTCATACTGGAGCACCAGGAGAGGGACTATTCGTTGAGTTTTAGAAAACTTTCGTATTAACAGTGTGTCCATTCTCTAGGTTTCCCGTACATGTTATAGCTGTAGTAATATTCCCTTCACTCTGGAGAGTTGGGACCCATGGAATGGGTGCCATGCATTATTGATTTAAAGGGTCTGCATTTGCTCACCCAATCTCACCAATCCTCTCAGTCCCATGTGTCCATCCTTATGCCACATCCAGCAGTCGTTGTAGATAGGGTCATTCCAGGTTTCATCAGAGACCCTGAAGGAATTGTAAAGAATTTCCCTGTTTTTTTGTTTTTTCTTTTTGAAATTCCATTTTATAGTGGATTTGAGCTGATTCTCACTGTCATGTTTATGCCAGTCTAGACACACTTGATTCCATTATGGGGACATATCAATACATAGGTTTTAAGATTCTGACTAGTAAGTTATATCCCTCTGCATGGAATATGGGGAGTTGAGTCCCTTTCACTGAGGAAGGTGTAGTTCTTGTCTATTCCATATTTGGTTTTTGGAACGGTACCTGAACTAATATCAAAATCTGGTTTAATGCATCACCCCACCTCTCCATCCCCCTTATGCAGGCATAAGAATATTTTCTAAATGTCAAACTCTTTTCTCTTTCCTAAGTCAGTTCATGTGTAGCCATGTTTACAGGAACTTCATAAGTGATATATTATGATAAGTTTCTTTCTCTGTGTGACTTATTTCACTTAGAATCATCGTACCTGAATCCCCTCATTTTGCTGCTACTGGTCTTATGACATTGATTTCATGGCTGGGGGATATTCCAACGTATGTAAGTACCACAATTTTTTGAACCATTTTTATGTTTCCTGGGATATTTAAGGTGTAGACAAGTTGAGGTTTTTGTAAGAAGTGCTGCCCTAAATTATGGACTGGCTCTGTCTTATTGATTTTCGGTTTGCCCAAGGTATATTCCCTAGACTGGAAGTGCTCTTGGCTCTGTAGCTCTGTTGTTTACTTGTTTTAGGGAACACAATACAATCCTCCAGAGAGGCAGTTGACAACTTACACCCCGCCCATCAGCATAACAATGCTCGATGTTCTCCAACGCCTGTCTTGCCTTTCTGGTTTTTACCCATTTTGTGGATGTCCCTTTGGAACGGTGGGAAGTGATACTTCTTTTTAGTGCATATTTGCATTGCCCGCTTGCTTGCTTGGCCAAAAAGGGCGTATGCGTTTTCTCCTGCATATATTCAGGAGAAAATTCATATGCCCTTTTTGGCCAAGTGCCTCAGTGTCGAAGTTGTGCCCCTCTTCTTGTGCTTTACAGACGATTCCAACGTACATCTGGAAATCTGTTTCCTGCTATTCAGCCTGAATTTCAAGTCCACTTCGTTGACTTCCCTCAACAGATTTCTGCCGATAGTTGGCCTTTATTACTCTGCCAGTTTGTCAATTGCTCTGCCCCTGAGCTCCATTTTTCAACTCGTTTTTTGTGAGCTGAATGCAAGTCCAAAGTTTTGGTTCAGGACCTATACTGTTTCCCAGTGAGTGGCTGAGACTTTGGTTAATTCTTCTTCCTGCCGGGCAATTAGAGTGACATGTGCCCGTCCAAATGCCTAACAGCTACTCTCTCATTGGTTCTCCCTCTTCCCTTTCATCCTCTGCCACATTTGAAACCTGTGGGAACCAGGAGGTTAAAGGGGCTCTCTCTCCAATTTGGGAGATTGATAGTAAAGCAGTTGGAAATTCAAACTGGAGCACCAGGAGAGGGACTATTCGTTGAGTTTTAGAAACCATTCGTATTCACAGTGTGTCCATTCTCTAGGTTTCCCGTACATGTTATAGCTGTAGTAATATTCCCTTCAACTGGGAGAGTTGGGAGCCATGGAATGTGTGCCATGCATTATTGCTTTAAAGGGTCTGCATTTGCTCACCCAATCTCAACAATCCTCTCAGTCCCAAGTGTCCAGCCTTATGCCACATCCAGCTGTCATTGTAGACAGGGTCATTCCACGTTTCATCAGAGACCCTGAAGGAATTGTAAAGAATTTCCTTGTTTTTTTGTTTTGTTTTTGAAATTCCTTTTTATAGTGGGTTTGAGCTGATTCTCGCTGCCATGTTTATACCAGTCTAGACACAATTGTTTCCCTTACAGAGACATATCAATACATAGGTTTTAAGATTTTTACTAGTCAGATATATTCCACTGTGGGAATTATGGGGTTTTGAGTCCCTTTCACTGAGGAAGGTATAGGTAGGTCTTGTCTATTCCATACTTGGTTTTGGGAACGGTACCTGTTCTTATATCAAACTCTGGTTTTCTGCATCACCCCACCTATCCTTCCCCCTTAAGCAGGCATAAGAGTGTTTTCTAAATGTGAGACTCTGTTCTCTTTCCTATTTCAGTTCATGTGTAGCCATGTTTACAGGATCTTCATAAGTGATATCTTATGATAAGCTTCTTTTTCTGTGTGACATATTTCACTTAGAATCATCGTACCTGAATCCAGTCATTTTGCTGCTACTGGTCTTAAGACATTGATTTCTTGGCTGATGGATATTCCATCGTACGTAAGTACCACAATTTTTTGAACCATTTTTATATTTCCTGGAATATTTAAGTTGAACCCAAGTTGAGGTTCTTGTAAGCAGTGCAGCTTTAAATTTTTGGGTGGCTCTGTCTTATTGATTTTCAGGTTTCCCAAGGTATATTCCCTAGACTGGAAGTGTCCTTGGCTCTGTAGCTCTGTTGTTTACTTGTTTAGGGAACACAGTGCACTCCTCCAGAGAGGCAGTTGGCAATTTACATCCCGCCCAACAGCATAAAAAGGCTCCCTGTTCTCAAGGGCCTGTCTTAAAATTCTGGTTTTTACCCTTTTTGTGGATGTCCCTTTGGACCGGTGGGAAGTGATACTTCTTTGTAGTGCATTCTTACATTGTCCGCTTGCTTGCTTGGGCAAAAAGGGCGTATGCATTTTCTCCTGAATATACTCAGGAGAAAACACATACACCCTTTTTGGCCAAGTGCATCATTGTCGAAGTTGTGCCCCTCTTCCTGTGCTTTAAAGGCGATTCCAACGTACCTCTTGGAATCTGTTTCCTGCTATTCTGCCTCACTTTCAAGTTCACCTCGTTGCCTTCCCTTAACACATTTTTGGATGATAGTTGTCCTTTATTACTCTGCCAGTTTGTGAATTGCTCTGCCCTATAACTCCATTTTCTAACTCGTTTTTTTGTGAGCTGAACGCCAGTCCTATATTTAGGTTCAGGACCTATACTTGTTCCCGGTGGGTGGCTGAGACTTTGGTCAATTCTTCTTCCTCCCAGGAAATAAGAGTGACATATGCCCGTCCTAATGCCTAATAGCTACTCTCTCATTGGTTCTCCCTCTTCCCATTCATTCTCTGCGAAATTGGCCACCTGTGCGAAACAGGAGGTTAAAGGTGTTCTCTCTCCAGGTTGGGAGATTGATAGTAAAGAGGTTGGAAAGTCAAACCGTAGCACCAGGAGAGGGACTATTCATTGCGTTTTACAGACCTTTCGTATTCACAGTGTGTCCATTCTCTAGGTTTCCCATACATGTTATAGCTATAGTAATATTCCCTTCAACCTGGAGAGTTGGGACCCATGGAATGGGTGCCATGCATTATTGCTTTAAAGGGTCTGCGTTTGCTCACGCAATCTCACCAATCCTCTCAGTCCCATGTGTCCAGCCTTATGCCACATCCAGCTGTCATTGTAGATAGGGTCATTCCAGGTTTCATCAGAGACCCTGAAGGAATTGTAAAGAATTTTTTTTTTGTTTTTGAAATTCCTTTTTATAGTGGGTTTGAGCTGATTCTCACTGCCATGTTTATGCCAGTCTAGACACACTTGATTCCCTTATGGGGACATATCAATACATAGGTTTTAAGATTCTTACTAGTCAGATATATTCCGCTGTGGGAAATTTGGGGTTTTGAATCCCTTTCACTGAGGAATGTGTAGGTCTTCTCTATTCCATGTTTGGTTTTTGGAACAGTACATGTGCTTATATAAAACTCTGGTTTTATGCATCACCCCACCTCTCCTTCCCTCTTAAGCAGGCATAAGAGTGTTTTCTAAATGTGAGACTCTGTACTCTTTCCTAACTCAGTTCATGTGTAGCCATGTTTACGGGATCTTCATAAGTGATATCTTATGATAAACTTCTTTTTCTGTGTGACTTATTTCACTTAGAATCATCGTACCTGAATCCACTCATTTTGCTGCTACTGGTCTTATGACATTGATTTCATGGCTGAGGGATATTCCACCGTAAGTAAGTACCACAATTTTTTGAACCATTTTTATATTTCCAGGGATATTTAAGGTGTACCCCAGTTGAGGTTCTTGTAAGCAGTGCAGCCCTAAATTTGGGGGTGGCACTGTCTTATTGATTTTCATTTTTCCCAAGGTATATTCCTTAGACTGGAAGTGCCCTTGGCTCTGTAGCTCTGTTGTTTACTTGTTTTAGGGTACACAGTGCACTCCTCCAGAGAGGCAGTTGGCAATTTACCTCCTGCCCATCAGCATAACACGGCTCCCTGTTCTCCAGGACCAGTCTTGCCTTTCTGGTTTTTACCCATTTTGTGGATGTCCCTTTTGACCGGTGGGAAGTGATACTTCTTTGTAGTGCAGATTTGCATTGTCCGCTTGCTTGTTTGGCCAAAAAGGGTGTATGCGTTTTCTGCTGAATATATTCAGGAGAAAACGCATACGCCCTTTTTGGCCAAGTGCATCATTGTCGAAATTGTGCCCATCTTTCTGTGCTTTAAAGGCGATTCCAACATACCTCTTGAAATCTGTTTCCTGCTATTCTGCCTCGCTTTCAAGTCCACTTCGTTGCCTTCCATCAACAGATTTTTGGACGATAGTTGTCCTTTATTATTCTGCCTGTTTGTGAATTGCTGTGCTCCAGAGATCCATTATTTAACCCGTTTTTTGTGAGCTGAACACAAGTCCAATATTTTGGTTCAGGACCTATACTGGTACCCGGTGGGTGGCTGAGGCTTTGGTTAATTCTTCTTCCTCCCGGGAAACAAGAGTGGCATGTGCCCGTCCAAATGCCTAACAGCTACTCTCTCATTGTTTCTCCCTCTTCCATTTCATCCTCTGCCAAATTGGCAACCTGTGTGAAACAGGAGGTTAAAGGGGCTGTCTCTCCAAGTTGGGAGATTGATAGTAAAGCATTTGGAAAGTCAAACTGGAGCACCAGGAGAGGGACTATTTGTTGAGTTTTAGAGACCTTTCGTATTCACAGTGTGTCCATTCTCTAGGTTTCCCGTACATGTTATAGCTGTAGTAATATTCCCTTCAACCTGGAGAGTTGGGACCCATGGAATGGGTGCCATGCATTTTTGCTTTAAAGGGTCTGCATTTGCTCACCCAATCTCACCAATCCTCTCAGTCCCATGTGTCCAGCCTTATGCCACATCCAGCAGTCGTTGTAGATAGGGTCATTCCAGGTTTCATCAGAGACCCTTAAGGATTTGAAAAGAATTTCCCTATTTTTTTGTTTTCTTTTTGAAATTCCATTTTATAGTGTGTTTGAGCTGATTCTCACTGCCATGTTTATGCCAGTCTAGACACACTAGATTCCATTATGGGGACATATCAATACATAGGTTTTAAGATTCTGACTAGTAAGTTATATCCCTCTGCATGGAATATGGGGAGTTGGGTCCCTTTCACTGAGGAAGGTGTAGTTCTTGTCTATTCCATATTTGTTTTTTTGGAATGGTACCTGAACTAATATCAAAATCTGGTTTAATGCATCACCCCACCTCTCCTTCCCCCTTAAGCAGGCATAAGAATGTTTTCTAAATGTCAAACTCTTTTCTCTTTCCTAAGTCACTTCATGTGTAGCCATGTTTACAGGAACTTCATAAGTGATATCTTATGATAAGTTTCTTTCTCTGTGTGACTTATTTCACTTAGAATCATCGTACCTGAATCCACTCATTTTGCTGCTACTGGTCTTATGACATTGATTTCATGGCTGGGGGATATTCCATCGTACGTAAGTACCACAATTTTTTGAACCATTTTTATGTTTCCTGGGATATTTAAGGTGTAGACAAGTTGAGGTTTTTGTAAGAAGTGCTGCCCTAAATTATGGACTGGCTCTGTCTTATTGATTTTCGGTTTGCCCAAGGTATATTCCCTAGACTGGAAGTGCTCTTGGCTCTGTAGCTCTGTTGTTTACTTGTTTTAGGGAACACAATGCACTCCTCCAGAGAGGCAGTTGACAACTTACATCCCGCCCATCAGCATAACAAGGCTCCCTGTTCTCCAAGGCATGTCTTGCCTTTCTGGTTTTTACCCATTTTGTGGATGTCCCTTTGGAATGGTGGGAAGTGATACTTCTTTTTAGTGCAGATTTGCATTGCCCGCTTGCTTGCTTGGCCAAAAAGGGCGTATGCGTTTTCTCCTCCATATATTCAGGAGAAAATGCATATGCCCTTTTTGGCCAAGGGCATCATTGTCGAAGTTGTGCTCCTCTTCCTGTGCTTTACAGACGATTCCATCGTACATCATGAAATCTTTTTCCTGCTATTCAGCCTGAAATTCAAGTCCACTTCGTTGCCTTCCCTCAACAGATTTCTGGAGGATAGTTGGCCTTTATTACTCTGCCAGTTTGTCAATTGCTCTGCCCCTGAGCTCCATTTTTCAACTCGTTTTTTGTGAGCTGAACGCATGTCCAAAATTTTGGTTCAGGACCATTATTGGTTCCCAGTGGGTGGCTACGACTTTGGATAATTCTTCTTCCTGCCGGGAAACAAGAGTGACATGTGCCCGTCCAAATGCCTAACAGCTACTCTCTCATTTGTTCTCCCTCTTCCCTTTCATCCTCTGCCAAATTGGCAACCTGTGTGAAACAGGAGGTTAACGGGGCTGTCTCTCCAAGTTGGGAGATTGATAGTAAAGCAGTTGGAAAGTCAAACCGGAGCACCAGGAGAGGGACTATTCGTTGAGTTTTAGAAAACTTTCGTATTCACAGTGTGTCCATTCTCTAGGATTCCCGTACATGTTATAGCTGTAGTAATATTCCCTTCAACCTGGAGAGTTGGGACCCATGGAATTGGTGCCATGCATTATTGCTTTAAAGGGTCTGCATTTGCTCACCCAATCTCACCAATCCTCTCAGTCCCATATGTCCAGCCTTATGCCACATCCAGGTCTCATTGTAGATAGGGTCATTCCAGGTTTCATCAGAGACACTGAAGGAAATGTAAAGAATATCCCTTTTTTTGTTGTTTTTCAAATTCCTTTTTATAGTGGGTTTGAGCTGATTCTCGCTGCCATGTTTATGCCAGTCTAGAAACACTTGATTCCCTAACGGAGACATATCAATACATAGGTTTTAAAATTCTTACTAGTCAGATATATTCCTCTGTGGGAAATATGGGATTTTGAGTCCCTTTCACTGAGGAAGGTGTAGGTCTTTTCTATTCCATAGTTGGTTTTTGGAACAGTACCTGTGCTTATATCAAACTCTGGTTTTATGCATCACCCCAGCTCTCCTTCCCCGTTAAGCAGGCATAAGAGTGTTTTCTAAATGTGAGACTCTCTTCTTTTTCCTAACTCAGTTCATGTGTAGCCATGTTTACAGGGTCTTCCTAAGTGATATCTTATGATAAGTTTCTTTTTCTGTGTGACTTATTTCACTTAGAATCATCGTACCTGAATCCACTCATTTTGCTGCTACTGGTCTTATGACATTGATTTCATGGCTGAGGGGTATTCCATTGTATGTAAGTAACATAATTTTTTGAACCGTTTTTATCTTTCCTGTTATATTTAAGGTGTACCCAAGTTGAGGTTCTTGTAAGCAGTGCAGCCCTAAATTTTGGAATGGCTCTGTCTTATTGATTTTCAGTTTCCCCAAGATATATTCCCTAGACTGGAAGTGCCCTTGGCTCTGTAGCTCTGTTGTTTATTGGTTTAGGGAACACAAGGCACACCTCAAGAGAGGCAGTTGGCAATTTACATCCCGCCCATCAGCATAACAATGCTCCCTGTTCTCCAGGGCCTGTCTTGAATTTCTGGATTTTACCCATTTTGTGGATGTCCCTTTTGACAGGTGGGAAGTGATACTTCTTTGTAGTGCAGATTTGCATTGCCCGCTTGCTTGCTTGGCCAAAAAGGGTGTATGCGTTTTCTCCTGAATATATTCAGGAGAAAACGCATACACCCTTTTTGGCCAAGTGCATCATTGTCGAAGTTGTGCCCCTCTTCCTGTGCTTTAAAGGCGATTCCAACGTACCTCTTGAAATCTGTTTCCTGCTATTCTGCCTCGCTTTCAAGTCCGCCTCGTTGCCTTCCCTCAACAGATTTTTGGACGATAGTTTTCCTTTATTACTCTGCCAGTTTGTGAAATGCTTTGCCCCTGAGCTCAATTATTTAACTTGGTTTTTGTGAGCTGAACGCAAGTCCAATATTTTGGTTCAGGACCTATACTGGTTCCCAGTGGGTGGCTGAGACTTTAGTTAATTCTTCTTCCTCCGGGAAATAAGAGTGACATGTGCCCGTCCAAATGCCTAACAGCTACTCTTTCATTGGTTCTCCCACTTCCCTTTCATCCTCTGCCAAATTGGCAACCTGTGAGAACCAGGAGGTTAAAAGTGCAGTCTCTCCAAGCTGGGAGATTGATAGTAAAGCAGTTGAAAAGTCAAAGCGTAGCACCACGAGAGGTTCTATTCGTTGAGTTTTAGAGACCTTTTGTATTCACAGTGTGTCCATTCTCTAGGTTTCCCATACATGTTATAGCTGTAGTAATATTCCCTTCAGCCTGGAGAGTTGGGACCCATGGAATGGGTGCCATGCATTATTGCTTTAAAGGGTCTGCCTTTGCTCACCCAATCTTACCAATCCTCTCAGTCCCATGTGTCCAGCCTTATGCCACATCCAGCTGTCGTTGTAGATAGGGTCATTCCAGGTTTCATCAGAGACCCTGAAGGAATTGTAAAGAATTTCCCTGTTTTTTTGTTTTGTTTTTGATATTCCTTTTTATAGTGAATTTGAGCTGATTTTCGCTGCCATGATTATGCCAGTCTAGAAACACTTGATTCCCTTACAGAGACATATCAATACATAGGTTTTAAGATTCTTACTAGTCAAATATATTCCTCTGCGGGAAATATGGGGTTTGAGTCCCTTTCACTGAGGAAGGTGTAGGTCTTGTCTATTCCATAGTTGGTTTTTGGAACGGTACCTGTGCTTATATCAAACTCTGGTTTTATGCATCACCCCACCTCTCCTTCCCCCTTAAGCAGGCATAAGAGTGTTTTCTAAATGTGAGACTCTTTTCTCTTTCCTAACTCAGTTCATGTGTAGCCATGTTTACAGGATCTTCATAAGTGATATCTTATGATACGGTTCTTTTTCTGTGTGACTTATTTCACTTAGAATCATCGTACCTGAATCCAGTCATTTTGCTGCTACTGGTCTTAAGACATTGATTTCTTGGCTGATGGATATTCCATCGTACGTAAGTACCAAAATTTTTTGAACCATTTTTATATTTCCTGGAATATTTAAGGTGAACCCAAGTTGAGGTTCTTGTAAGCAGTGCAGCTTTAAATTTTGGGGTGGCTCTGTCTTATTGATTTTCAGGTTTCCCAAGGTATATTCCCTAGACTGCAAGTGTCCTTGGCTCTGTAGCTCTGTTGTTTACTAGTTTAGGGAACACAATGCACTCCTCCAGAGAGGCAGTTGGCAATTTACATCCCGCCCAACAGCATAAAAAGGCTCCCTGTTCTCAAGGGCCTGTCTTAAAATTCTGGTTTTTACCCTTTTTGTGGATGTCCCTTTGGACCGGTGGGAAGTGATACTTCTTTGTAGTGCATACTTACATTGTCCGCTTGCTTGCTTGGCCAAAAAGGGCGCATGCGTTTTCTCCTGAATATACTCAGGAGAAAACGCATACGCCCTTTTTGGCCAAGTGCATCATTGTCGAAGTTGTGCCCCTCTTCCTGTGCTTTAAAGGCGATTCCAACGTACCTCTTGGAATCTGTTTCCTGCTATTCTGCCTCACTTTCAAGTTCACCTCGTTGCCTTCCCTTAACACATTTTTGGATGATAGTTGTCCTTTATTACTCTGCCAGTTTGTGAATTGCTCTGCCCTATAACTCCATTTTCTAACTCGTTTTTTTGTGAGCTGAACGCCAGTCCTATATTTAGGTTCAGGACCTATACTTGTTCCCGGTGGGTGGCTGAGACTTTGGTCAATTCTTCTTCCTCCCAGGAAATAAGAGTGACATATGCCCGTCCTAATGCCTAATAGCTACTCTCTCATTGGTTCTCCCTCTTCCCATTCATTCTCTGCGAAATTGGCCACCTGTGCGAAACAGGAGTTTAAAGGTGCTCTCTCTCCAGGTTGGGAGATTGATAGTAAAGAGGTTGGAAAGTCAAACCGTAGCACCAGGAGAGGGACTATTCGTTGCGTTTTACAGACCTTTCGTATTCACAGTGTGTCCATTCTCTAGGTTTCCCATACATGTTATAGCTATAGTAATATTCCCTTCACCCTGGAGAGTTGGGACCCATGGAATGGGTGCCATGCATTATTCCTTTAAAGGGTCTGCGTTTGCTCACGCAATCTCACCAATCCTCTCAGTCCCATGTGTCCAGCCTTATGCCACATCCAGCTGTCGTTGTAGATAGGGTCATTCCAGGTTTCATCAGAGACCCTGAAGGAATTGTAAAGAATTTCCCTGTTTTTTTGTTTTGTTTTTGAAATTCCTTTTTTATAGTGGGTTTGAGCTGATTCTCACTGCCATGTTTATGCCAGTCTAGACACACTTGATTCCCTTATGGGGACATATCAATACATAGGTTTTAAGATTCTTACTAGTCAGATATATTCCGCTGTGGGAAATTTGGGGTTTTGAATCCCTTTCACTGAGGAATGTGTAGGTCTTCTCTATTCCATGTTTGGTTTTTGGAACAGTACATGTGCTTATATAAAACTCTGGTTTTATGCATCACCCCACCTCTCCTTCCCTCTTAAGCAGGCATAAGAGTGTTTTCTAAATGTGAGACTCTGTTCTCTTTCCTAACTCAGTTCATGTGTAGCCATGTTTACAGGATCTTCATAAGTGATATCTTATGATAAGCTTCTTTTTCTGTGTGACTTATTTCACTTAGAATCATCGTACCTGAATCCACTCATTTTGCTGCTACTGGTCTTATGACATTGATTTCATGGCTGAGGGATACTCCATCGTACGTTAAGTACCACAATTTTTTGAAACATTTTTATCTTTCCTGTGATATTTAAGGGGTACCGAAGTTGACGTTCTTGTTAGCAGTGCAGCCCTAAATTTGGGGGGTGGCTCTGTCTTATTGATTTTCAGTTTTCCCAAGGTATATTCACTAGACTGGAAGTGCCCTTGGCTCTGTAGCTCTGTTGCTTACTTCTATTAGGGAACACAATGCACTCCTTCAGTGAGTGAGTTGCCAATTTACATCCCGCCCATCAGCATAACAAGACTCCCTGTTCTCCAGGGCCTGTCTTGCCTTTCTGGTATTTACACATTTTGTGGATGTCCCTATTGACCGGTGGGAAGAGATACTTCTTTGTAGTGCACATTTGCATTGTCTGCTTGCTTGCTTGGCCAAAAAGGGCGTATGCGTTTTCTCCTGCATATATTCAGGAGAAAATGCATACACATTTTTGGCCAAGTGCATCATTGTGGAAGTTGTGACCCTCTTCCTGTGCTTTAAAGGCAATTCCAACGTACCTCTTGAAATCTGTTTCCTGCTATTCGGCCCCACTTTCAAGTCCGCTTCGTTGTCTTCCCTCAACAGATTTCTGGACGATAGTTGGCCTTTATTACTCTGCCAGTTTGTGAATTGCTGTGTCGCTGAGCTCCATTTTTCAACTCGTTTTTTGTGAGCAGAATGCAAGTCCAAAATTTTGGTTCAGGACCTATACTGGTTACCGGTAGGTGGTTGAGACTTTGGTTAATACTTCTTCCTGCCGGGAAATTAGAGTGACATGTGCCCGTCCAAATGCCTAACAGCTACTCTCTCATTGGTTCTCGCACTTCCCTTTCATCCTCTGCCAAATTGGCAACCTGTGCGAACCAGGAGGTTAAAGGGGCTGTCTCTCCAAGTTGGGAGATTGATAGTAAAGCAGTTGGAAAGTCAAACCGGAGCACCAGGAGAGGGACTATTCATTGAGTTTTAGAAACCTTTCGTATTCAGAGTCTGTCCATTCTCTAGGTTTCCCGTACATGTTATAGCTGTAGTAATATTCCCTTCAACCTGGAGAGTTGGGACCCATGGAATGGGTGCCATGCATTATGGCTTTAAAGGGTCTGCATTTGCTGACCCAATCTCACCAATCCTCTCAGTCCCAAGTGTCCAGCCTTATGCCATATCCAGCTGTCATTGTAGACAGGGTCATCCCAAGTTTCATCAGAGACCCTGAAGGAATTGTAAAGAATTTCCCTGTTTTTTTGTTTTGTTTTTGAAATTCCTTTTTATAATGGGTTTGTGCTGATTCTCGCTGCCATGTGTATGCCAGTCTAGACACACTTGTTTCCCTTACGGAGACATATCAATACATAGGTTTTAAGATTCTTACTAGTCAGATATATTCCTCTGCAGGAAATATGGGATTTTGAGTCCCTTTCACTGAGGAAGGTATAGGTAGGTCTTGTCTATTCCATACTTGGTTTTGGGACGGTACCTGTGCTTGTATCAAACTCTGGTTTTATGCATCACCCCACCTCTCCTTCCCGCTTAAGCAGGCATAAGAGTGTTTTCTAAATGTGAGACTCTGTACTCTTTCCTAACTCAGTTCATGTGTAGCCATGTTTACGGGATCTTCATAAGTGATATCTTATGATAAGCTTCTTTTTCTGTGTGACTTATTTCACTTAGAATCATCGTACCTGAATCCACTCATTTTGCTGCTACTGGTCTTATGACACTGATTTCATGGCTGAGGGATATTCCACCGTAAGTAAGTACCACAATTTTTTGAACCATTTTTATATTTCCAGGGATATTTAAGGTGTACCCAAGTTGAGGTTCTTGTAAGCAGTGCAGCCCTAAATTTTGGAATGGCTCTGTCTTATTGATTTTCAGTTTCCCCAAGATATATTCCCTAGACTGGAAGTGCCCTTGGCTCTGTAGCTCTGTTGTTTATTGGTTTAGGGAACACAAGGCACACCTCAAGAGAGGCAGTTGGCAATTTACATCCCGCCCATCAGCATAACAATGCTCCCTGTTCTCCAGGGCCTGTCTTGAATTTCTGGATTTTACCCATTTTGTGGATGTCCCTTTTGACAGGTGGGAAGTGATACTTCTTTGTAGTGCAGATTTGCATTGCCCGCTTGCTTGCTTGGCCAAAAAGGGTGTATGCGTTTTCTCCTGAATATATTCAGGAGAAAACGCATACACCCTTTTTGGCCAAGTGCATCATTGTCGAAGTTGTGCCCCTCTTCCTGTGCTTTAAAGGCGATTCCAACGTACCTCTTGAAATCTGTTTCCTGCTATTCTGCCTCGCTTTCAAGTCCGCCTCGTTGCCTTCCCTCAACAGATTTTTGGACGATAGTTTTCCTTTATTACTCTGCCAGTTTGTGAAATGCTTTGCCCCTGAGCTCAATTATTTAACTTGGTTTTTGTGAGCTGAACGCAAGTCCAATATTTTGGTTCAGGACCTATACTGGTTCCCAGTGGGTGGCTGAGACTTTAGTTAATTCTTCTTCCTCCGGGAAATAAGAGTGACATGTGCCCGTCCAAATGCCTAACAGCTACTCTTTCATTGGTTCTCCCACTTCCCTTTCATCCTCTGCCAAATTGGCAACCTGTGAGAACCAGGAGGTTAAAAGTGCAGTCTCTCCAAGCTGGGAGATTGATAGTAAAGCAGTTGAAAAGTCAAAGCGTAGCACCACGAGAGGTTCTATTCGTTGAGTTTTAGAGACCTTTTGTATTGACATTGTGTCCATTCTCTAGGTTTCCCATACATGTTATAGCTGTAGTAATATTCCCTTCAGCCTGGAGAGTTGGGACCCATGGAATGGGTGCCATGCATTATTGCTTTAAAGGGTCTGCCTTTGCTCACCCAATCTTACCAATCCTCTCAGTCCCATGTGTCCAGCCTTATGCCACATCCAGCTGTCGTTGGAGATAGGGTCATTCCAGGTTTCATCAGAGACCCTGAAGGAATTGTAAAGAATTTCCCTGTTTTTTTGTTTTGTTTTTGATATTCCTTTTTATAGTGCATTTGAGCTGATTTTCGCTGCCATGATTATGCCAGTCTAGAAACACTTGATTCCCTTACAGAGACATATCAATACATAGGTTTTAAGATTCTTACTAGTCAAATATATTCCTCTGCGGGAAATATGGGGTTTGAGTCCCTTTCACTGAGGAAGGTGTAGGTCTTGTCTATTCCATAGTTGGTTTTTGGAACGGTACCTGTGCTTATATCAAACTCTGGTTTTATGCATCACCCCACCTCTCCTTCCCCCTTAAGCAGGCATAAGAGTGTTTTCTAAATGTGAGACTCTGTTCTCTTTCCTAACTCAGTTCATGTGTAGCCATGTTTACAGGATCTTCATAAGTGATATCTTATGATACGGTTCTTTTTCTGTGTGACTTATTTCACTTAGAATCATCGTACCTGAATACAGTCATTTTGCTGCTACTGGTCTTAAGACATTGATTTCTTGGCTGATGGATATTCCATCGTACGTAAGTACCAAAATTTTTTGAACCATTTTTATATTTCCTGGAATATTTAAGGTGAACCCAAGTTGAGGTTCTTGTAAGCAGTGCAGCTTTAAATTTTGGGGTGGCTCTGTCTTATTGATTTTCAGGTTTCCCAAGGTATATTCCCTAGACTGCAAGTGTCCTTGGCTCTGTAGCTCTGTTGTTTACTAGTTTAGGGAACACAATGCACTCCTCCAGAGAGGCAGTTGGCAATTTACATCCCGCCCAACAGCATAAAAAGGCTCCCTGTTCTCAAGGGCCTGTCTTAAAATTCTGGTTTTTACCCTTTTTGTGGATGTCCCTTTGGACCGGTGGGAAGTGATACTACTTTGTAGTGCATACTTACATTGTCCGCTTGCTTGCTTGGCCAAAAAGGGCGCATGCGTTTTCTCCTGAATATACTCAGGAGAAAACGCATACGCCCTTTTTGGCCAAGTGCATCATTGTCGAAGTTGTGCCCCTCTTCCTGTGCTTTAAAGGCGATTCCAACGTACCTCTTGGAATCTGTTTCCTGCTATTCTGCCTCACTTTCAAGTTCACCTCGTTGCCTTCCCTTAACACATTTTTGGATGATAGTTGTCCTTTATTACTCTGCCAGTTTGTGAATTGCTCTGCCCTATAACTCCATTTTCTAACTCGTTTTTTTGTGAGCTGAACGCCAGTCCTATATTTAGGTTCAGGACCTATACTTGTTCCCGGTGGGTGGCTGAGACTTTGGTCAATTCTTCTTCCTCCCAGGAAATAAGAGTGACATATGCCCGTCCTAATGCCTAATAGCTACTCTCTCATTGGTTCTCCCTCTTCCCATTCATTCTCTGCGAAATTGGCCACCTGTGCGAAACAGGAGTTTAAAGGTGCTCTCTCTCCAGGTTGGGAGATTGATAGTAAAGAGGTTGGAAAGTCAAACCGTAGCACCAGGAGAGGGACTATTCGTTGCGTTTTACAGACCTTTCGTATTCACAGTGTGTCCATTCTCTAGGTTTCCCATACATGTTATAGCTATAGTAATATTCCCTTCACCCTGGAGAGTTGGGACCCATGGAATGGGTGCCATGCATTATTCCTTTAAAGGGTCTGCGTTTGCTCACGCAATCTCACCAATCCTCTCAGTCCCATGTGTCCAGCCTTATGCCACATCCAGCTGTCGTTGTAGATAGGGTCATTCCAGGTTTCATCAGAGACCCTGAAGGAATTGTAAAGAATTTCCCTGTTTTTTTGTTTTGTTTTTGAAATTCCTTTTTTATAGTGGGTTTGAGCTGATTCTCACTGCCATGTTTATGCCAGTCTAGACACACTTGATTCCCTTATGGGGACATATCAATACATAGGTTTTAAGATTCTTACTAGTCAGATATATTCCGCTGTGGGAAATTTGGGGTTTTGAATCCCTTTCACTGAGGAATGTGTAGGTCTTCTCTATTCCATGTTTGGTTTTTGGAACAGTACATGTGCTTATATAAAACTCTGGTTTTATGCATCACCCCACCTCTCCTTCCCTCTTAAGCAGGCATAAGAGTGTTTTCTAAATGTGAGACTCTGTTCTCTTTCCTAACTCAGTTCATGTGTAGCCATGTTTACAGGATCTTCATAAGTGATATCTTATGATAAGCTTCTTTTTCTGTGTGACTTATTTCACTTAGAATCATCGTACCTGAATCCACTCATTTTGCTGCTACTGGTCTTATGACATTGATTTCATGGCTGAGGGATACTCCATCGTACGTAAGTACCACAATTTTTTGAAACATTTTTATCTTTCCTGTGATATTTAAGGGGTACCGAAGTTGACGTTCTTGTTAGCAGTGCAGCCCTAAATTTGGGGGGTGGCTCTGTCTTATTGATTTTCAGTTTTCCCAAGGTATATTCACTAGACTGGAAGTGCCCTTGGCTCTGTAGCTCTGTTGCTTACTTCTATTAGGGAACACAATGCACTCCTCCAGTGAGTGAGTTGCCAATTTACATCCCGCCCATCAGCATAACAAGACTCCCTGTTCTCCAGGGCCTGTCTTGCCTTTCTGGTATTTACACATTTTGTGGATGTCCCTATTGACCGGTGGGAAGTGATACTTTTTTGTAGTGCACATTTGCATTGTCTGCTTGCTTGCTTGGCCAAAAAGGGCGTATGCGTTTTCTCCTGCATATATTCAGGAGAAAATGCATACGCATTTTTGGCCAAGTGCATCATTGTGGAAGTTGTGACCCTCTTCCTGTGCTTTAAAGGCAATTCCAACGTACCTCTTGAAATCTGTTTCCTGCTATTCGGCCCCACTTTCAAGTCCGCTTCGTTGTCTTCCCTCAACAGATTTCTGGACGATAGTTGGCCTTTATTACTCTGCCAGTTTGTGAATTGCTCTGTCGCTGAGCTCCATTTTTCAACTCGTTTTTTGTGAGCAGAATGCAAGTCCAAAATTTTGGTTCAGGACCTATACTGGTTACCGGTAGGTGGTTGAGACTTTGGTTAATACTTCTTCCTGCTGGGAAATTAGAGTGACATGTGCCCGTCCAAATGCCTAACAGCTACTCTCTCATTGGTTCTCGCACTTCCCTTTCATCCTCTGCCAAATTGGCAACCTGTGCGAACCAGGAGGTTAAAGGGGCTGTCTCTCCAAGTTGGGAGATTGATAGTAAAGCAGTTGGAAAGTCAAACCGGAGCACCAGGAGAGGGACTATTCATTGAGTTTTAGAAACCTTTCGTATTCAGAGTCTGTCCATTCTCTAGGTTTCCCGTACATGTTATAGCTGTAGTAATATTCCCTTCAACCTGGAGAGTTGGGACCCATGGAATGGGTGCCATGCATTATGGCTTTAAAGGGTCTGCATTTGCTGACCCAATCTCACCAATCCTCTCAGTCCCAAGTGTCCAGCCTTATGCCATATCCAGCTGTCATTGTAGACAGGGTCATCCCAAGTTTCATCAGAGACCCTGAAGGAATTGTAAAGAATTTCCCTGTTTTTTTGTTTTGTTTTTGAAATTCCTTTTTATAATGGGTTTGTGCTGATTCTCGCTGCCATGTGTATGCCAGTCTAGACACACTTGTTTCCCTTACGGAGACATATCAATACATAGGTTTTAAGATTCTTACTAGTCAGATATATTCCTCTGCAGGAAATATGGGATTTTGAGTCCCTTTCACTGAGGAAGGTATAGGTAGGTCTTGTCTATTCCATACTTGGTTTTGGGACGGTACCTGTGCTTGTATCAAACTCTGGTTTTATGCATCACCCCACCTCTCCTTCCCGCTTAAGCAGGCATAAGAGTGTTTTCTAAATGTGAGACTCTGTACTCTTTCCTAACTCAGTTCATGTGTAGCCATGTTTACGGGATCTTCATAAGTGATATCTTATGATAAGCTTCTTTTTCTGTGTGACTTATTTCACTTAGAATCATCGTACCTGAATCCACTCATTTTGCTGCTACTGGTCTTATGACACTGATTTCATGGCTGAGGGATATTCCACCGTAAGTAAGTACCACAATTTTTTGAACCATTTTTATATTTCCAGGGATATTTAAGGTGTACCCAAGTTGAGGTTCTTGTAAGCAGTGCAGCCCTAAATTTGGGGGTGGCACTGTCTTATTGATTTTCATTTTTCCCAAGGTATATTCCGTAGACTGGAAGTGCCCTTGGCTCTGTAGCTCTGTTGTTTACTTGTTTTAGGGAACACAGTGCACTCCTCCAGAGAGGCAGTTGGCAATTTACATCCTGCCCATCAGCATAACACGGCTCCCTGTTCTCCAGGACCAGTCTTGCCTTTCTGGTTTTTACCCATTTTGTGGATGTCCCTTTTGACCGGTGGGAAGTGATACTTCTTTGTAGTGCAGATTTGCATTGTCCGCTTGCTTGTTTGGCCAAAAAGGGTGTATGCGTTTTCTGCTGAATATATTCAGGAGAAAACGCATACGCCCTTTTTGGCCAAGTGCATCATTGTCGAAGTTGTGCCCATCTTTCTGTGCTTTAAAGGCGATTCCAACATACCTCTTGAAATCTGTTTCCTGCTATTCTGCCTCGCTTTCAAGTCCACTTCGTTGCCTTCCATCAACAGATTTTTGGACGATAGTTGTCCTTTATTATTCTGCCTGTTTGTGAATTGCTGTGCTCCAGAGATCCATTATTTAACCCGTTTTTTGTGAGCTGAACGCAAGTCCAATATTTTGGTTCAGGACCTATACTGGTACCCGGTGGGTGGCTGAGGCTTTGGTTAATTCTTCTTCCTCCCGGGAAACAAGAGTGACATGTGCCCGTCCAAATGCCTAACAGCTACTCTCTCATTGTTTCTCCCTCTTCTGTTTCATCCTCTGCCAAATTGGCAACCTGTGTGAAACAGGAGGTTAAAGGGGCTGTCTCTCCAAGTTGGGAGATTGATAGTAAAGCAGTTGGAAAGTCAAACTGGAGCACCAGGAGAGGGACTATTTGTTGAGTTTTAGAGACCTTTCGTATTCAGAGTGTGTCCATTCTCTAGGTTTCCCGTACATGTTATAGCTGTAGTAATATTCCCTTCACCCTGGAGAGTTGGGACCCATGGAATGGGTGCCATGCATTATTGATTTAAAGGGTCTGCATTTGCTCACCCAATCTCACCAATCCTCTCAGTCCCATGTGTCCAGCCTTATGCCACATCCAGCAGTCGTTGTAGATAGGGTCATTCCAGGTTTCATCAGAGACCCTTAAGGATTTGAAAAGAATTTCCCTATTTTTTTGTTTTCTTTTTGAAATTCCATTTTATAGTGTGTTTGAGCTGATTCTCACTGCCATGTTTATGCCAGTCTAGACACACTTGATTCCATTATGGGGACATATCAATACATAGGTTTTAAGATTCTGACTAGTAAGTTATATTCCTCTGCATGGAATATGGGGAGTTGGGTCCCTTTCACTGAGGAAGGTGTAGTTCTTGTCTATTCCATATTTGTTTTTTGGAATGGTACCTGAACTAATATCAAAATCTGGTTTAATGCATCACCCCACCTCTCCTTCCCCCTTAAGCAGGCATAAGAATGTTTTCTAAATGTCAAACTCTTTTCTCTTTCCTAAGTCACTTCATGTGTAGCCATGTTTACAGGAATTTCATAAGTGATATCTTATGATAAGTTTCTTTCTCTGTGTGACTTATTTCACTTAGAATCATCGTACCTGAATCCACTCATTTTGCTGCTACTGGTCTTATGACATTGATTTCATGGCTGGGGGATATTCCATCGTACGTAAGTACCACAATTTTTTGAACCATTTTTATGTTTCCTGGGATATTTAAGGTGTAGACAAGTTGAGGTTTTTGTAAGAAGTGCTGCCCTAAATTATGGACTGGCTCTGTCTTATTGATTTTCGGTTTGCCCAAGGTATATTCCCTAGACTGGAAGTGCTCTTGGCTGTGTAGCTCTGTTGTTTACTTGTTTTAGGGAACACAATGCACTCCTCCAGAGAGGCAGTTGACAACTTACATCCCGCCCATCAGCATAACAAGGCTCCCTGTTCTCCAAGGCATGTCTTGCCTTTCTGGTTTTTACCCATTTTGTGGATGTCCCTTTGGAATGGTGGGAAGTGATACTTCTTTTTAGTGCAGATTTGCAATGCCCGCTTGCTTGCTTGGCCAAAAAGGGCGTATGCGTTTTCTCCTGCATATATTCAGGAGAAAATGCATATGCCCTTTTTGGCCAAGGGCATCATTGTCGAAGTTGTGCTCCTCTTCCTGTGCTTCACAGATGATTCCAACGTACATCATGAAATCTGTTTCCTGCTATTCAGCCTGAATTTCAAGTCCACTTCGTTGCCTTCCCTCAACAGATTTCTGGACGATAGTTGGCCTTTATTACTCTGCCAGTTTGTCAATTGCTCTGCCCCTGAGCTCCATTTTTCAACTCGTTTTTTGTGAGCTGAACGCATGTCCAAAATTTTGGTTCAGGACCTTTATTGGTTCCCGGTGGGTGGCTACGACTTTGGTTAATTCTTCTTCCTGCCGGGAAACAAGAGTGACATGTGCCCGTCCAAATGCCTAACAGCTACTCTCTCATTTGTTCTCCCTCTTCCCTTTCATCCTCTGCCAAATTGGCAACCTGTGTGAAACAGGAGGTTAACGGGGCTGTCTCTCCAAGTTGGGAGATTGATAGTAAAGCAGTTGGAAAGTCAAACCGGAGCACCAGGAGAGGGACTATTCGTTGAGTTTTAGAAAACTTTCGTATTCACAGTGTGTCCATTCTCTAGGATTCCCGTACATGTTATAGCTGTAGTAATATTCCCTTCAACCTGGAGAGTTGGGACCCATGGAATTGGTGCCATGCATTATTGCTTTAAAGGGTCTGCATTTGCTCACCCAATCTCACCAATCCTCTCAGTCCCATATGTCCAGCCTTATGCCACATCCAGGTCTCATTGTAGATAGGGTCATTCCAGGTTTCATCAGAGACACTGAAGGAAATGTAAAGAATATCCCTTTTTTTGTTGTTTTTCAAATTCCTTTTTATAGTGGGTTTGAGCTGATTCTCGCTGCCATGTTTATGCCAGTCTAGAAACACTTGATTCCCTAACGGAGACATATCAATACATAGGTTTTAAAATTCTTACTAGTCAGATATATTCCTCTGTGGGAAATATGGGATTTTGAGTCCCTTTCACTGAGGAAGGTGTAGGTCTTTTCTATTCCATAGTTGGTTTTTGGAACAGTACCTGTGCTTATATCAAACTCTGGTTTTATGCATCACCCCAGCTCTCCTTCCCCGTTAAGCAGGCATAAGAGTGTTTTCTAAATGTGAGACTCTCTTCTTTTTCCTAACTCAGTTCATGTGTAGCCATGTTTACAGGGTCTTCCTAAGTGATATCTTATGATAAGTTTCTTTTTCTGTGTGACTTATTTCACTTAGAATCATCGTACCTGAATCCACTCATTTTGCTGCTACTGGTCTTATGACATTGATTTCATGGCTGAGGGGTATTCCATTGTATGTAAGTAACATAATTTTTTGAACCGTTTTTATCTTTCCTGTTATATTTAAGGTGTACCCAAGTTGAGGTTCTTGTAAGCAGTGCAGCCCTAAATTTTGGAATGGCTCTGTCTTATTGATTTTCAGTTTCCCCAAGATATATTCCCTAGACTGGAAGTGCCCTTGGCTCTGTAGCTCTGTTGTTTATTGGTTTAGGGAACACAAGGCACACCTCAAGAGAGGCAGTTGGCAATTTACATCCCGCCCATCAGCATAACAATGCTCCCTGTTCTCCAGGGCCTGTCTTGAATTTCTGGATTTTACCCATTTTGTGGATGTCCCTTTTGACAGGTGGGAAGTGATACTTCTTTGTAGTGCAGATTTGCATTGCCCGCTTGCTTGCTTGGCCAAAAAGGGTGTATGCGTTTTCTCCTGAATATATTCAGGAGAAAACGCATACACCCTTTTTGGCCAAGTGCATCATTGTCGAAGTTGTGCCCCTCTTCCTGTGCTTTAAAGGCGATTCCAACGTACCTCTTGAAATCTGTTTCCTGCTATTCTGCCTCGCTTTCAAGTCCGCCTCGTTGCCTTCCCTCAACAGATTTTTGGACGATAGTTTTCCTTTATTACTCTGCCAGTTTGTGAAATGCTTTGCCCCTGAGCTCAATTATTTAACTTGGTTTTTGTGAGCTGAACGCAAGTCCAATATTTTGGTTCAGGACCTATACTGGTTCCCAGTGGGTGGCTGAGACTTTAGTTAATTCTTCTTCCTCCGGGAAATAAGAGTGACATGTGCCCGTCCAAATGCCTAACAGCTACTCTTTCATTGGTTCTCCCACTTCCCTTTCATCCTCTGCCAAATTGGCAACCTGTGAGAACCAGGAGGTTAAAAGTGCAGTCTCTCCAAGCTGGGAGATTGATAGTAAAGCAGTTGAAAAGTCAAAGCGTAGCACCACGAGAGGTTCTATTCGTTGAGTTTTAGAGACCTTTTGTATTGACATTGTGTCCATTCTCTAGGTTTCCCATACATGCTATAGCTGTAGTAATATTCCCTTCACCCTGGAGAGTTGGGACCCATGGAATGGGTGCCATGCATTATTGCTTTAAAGGGTCTGCCTTTGCTCACCCAATCTTACCAATCCTCTCAGTCCCATGTGTCCAGCCTTATGCCACATCCAGCTGTCATTGGAGATAGGGTCATTCCAGGTTTCATCAGAGACCCTGAAGGAATTGTAAAGAATTTCCCTGTTTTTTTGTTTTGTTTTTGATATTCCTTTTTATAGTGCATTTGAGCTGATTTTCGCTGCCATGATTATGCCAGTCTAGAAACACTTGATTCCCTTACAGAGACATATCAATACATAGGTTTTAAGATTCTTACTAGTCAAATATATTCCTCTGCGGGAAATATGGGGTTTGAGTCCCTTTCACTGAGGAAGGTGTAGGTCTTGTCTATTCCATAGTTGGTTTTTGGAACGGTACCTGTGCTTATATCAAACTCTGGTTTTATGCATCACCCCACCTCTCCTTCCCCCTTAAGCAGGCATAAGAGTGTTTTCTAAATGTGAGACTCTGTTCTCTTTCCTAACTCAGTTCATGTGTAGCCATGTTTACAGGATCTTCATAAGTGATATCTTATGATACGGTTCTTTTTCTGTGTGACTTATTTCACTTAGAATCATCGTACCTGAATCCAGTCATTTTGCTGCTACTGGTCTTAAGACATTGATTTCTTGGCTGATGGATATTCCATCGTACGTAAGTACCAAAATTTTTTGAACCATTTTTATATTTCCTGGAATATTTAAGGTGAACCCAAGTTGAGGTTCTTGTAAGCAGTGCAGCTTTAAATTTTGGGGTGGCTCTGTCTTATTGATTTTCAGGTTTCCCAAGGTATATTCCCTAGACTGCAAGTGTCCTTGGCTCTGTAGCTCTGTTGTTTACTAGTTTAGGGAACACAATGCACTCCTCCAGAGAGGCAGTTGGCAATTTACATCCCGCCCAACAGCATAAAAAGGCTCCCTGTTCTCAAGGGCCTGTCTTAAAATTCTGGTTTTTACCCTTTTTGTGGATGTCCCTTTGGACCGGTGGGAAGTGACACTTCTTTGTAGTGCATACTTACATTGTCCGCTTGCTTGCTTGGCCAAAAAGGGCGCATGCGTTTTCTCCTGAATATACTCAGGAGAAAACGCATACACCCTTTTTGGCCAAGTGCATCATTGTCGAAGTTGTGCCCCTCTTCCTGTGCTTTAAAGGCGATTCCAACGTACCTCTTGGAATCTGTTTCCTGCTATTCTGCCTCACTTTCAAGTTCACCTCGTTGCCTTCCCTTAACACATTTTTGGATGATAGTTGTCCTTTATTACTCTGCCAGTTTGTGAATTGCTCTGCCCTATAACTCCATTTTCTAACTCGTTTTTTTGTGAGCTGAACGCCAGTCCTATATTTAGGTTCAGGACCTATACTTGTTCCCGGTGGGTGGCTGAGACTTTGGTCAATTCTTCTTCCTCCCAGGAAATAAGAGTGACATATGCCCGTCCTAATGCCTAATAGCTACTCTCTCATTGGTTCTCCCTCTTCCCATTCATTCTCTGCGAAATTGGCCACCTGTGCGAAACAGGAGTTTAAAGGTGCTCTCTCTCCAGGTTGGGAGATTGATAGTAAAGAGGTTGGAAAGTCAAACCGTAGCACCAGGAGAGGGACTATTCGTTGCGTTTTACAGACCTTTCGTACTCACAGTGTGTCCATTCTCTAGGTTTCCCATACATGTTATAGCTATAGTAATATTCCCTTCAACCTGGAGAGTTGGGACCCATGGAATGGGTGCCATGCATTATTGCTTTAAAGGGTCTGCGTTTGCTCACGCAATCTCACCAATCCTCTCAGTCCCATGTGTCCAGCCTTATGCCACATCCAGCTGTCGTTGTAGATAGGGTCATTCCAGGTTTCATCAGAGACCCTGAAAGAACTGTAAAGAATTTCCCTGTTTTTTTGTTTTGTTTTTGAAATTCCTTTTTATAGTGGGTTTCAGCTGATTCTCACTGCCATGTTTATGCCAGTCTAGACACACTTGATTCCCTTATGGGGACATATCAATACATAGGTTTTAAGATTCTTACTAGTCAGATATATTCCTCTGTGGGAAATTTGGGGTTTTGAATCCCTTTCACTGAGGAATGTGTAGGTCTTCTCTATTCCATGTTTGGTTTTTGGAACAGTACATGTGCTTATATAAAACTCTGGTTTTATGCATCACCCCACCTCTCCTTCCCTCTTAAGCAGGCATAAGAGTGTTTTCTAAATGTGAGACTCTGTTCTCTTTCCTAACTCAGTTCATGTGTAGCCATGTTTACAGGATCTTCATAAGTGATATCTTATGATAAGCTTCTTTTTCTGTGTGACTTATTTCACTTAGAATCATCGTACCTGAATCCACTCATTTTGCTGCTACTGGTCTTATGACATTGATTTCATGGCTGAGGGATACTCCATCGTACGTAAGTACCACAATTTTTTGAAACATTTTTATCTTTCCTGTGATATTTAAGGGGTACCGAATTTGACGTTCTTGTTAGCAGTGCAGCCCTAAATTTGGGGGGTGGCTCTGTCTTATTGATTTTCAGTTTTCCCAAGGTATATTCACTAGACTGGAAGTGCCCTTGGCTCTGTAGCTCTGTTGCTTACTTCTATTAGGGAACACAATGCACTCCTCCAGTGAGTGAGTTGCCAATTTACATTCCGCCCATCAGCATAACAAGACTCCCTGTTCTCCAGGGCCTGTCTTGCCTTTCTGGTATTTACACATTTTGTGGATGTCCCTATTGACCGGTGGGAAGTGATACTTCTTTGTAGTGCACATTTGCATTGTCTGCTTGCTTGCTTGGCCAAAAAGGGCGTATGCGTTTTCTCCTGCATATATTCAGGAGAAAATGCATACGCATTTTTGGCCAAGTGCATCACTGTGGAAGTTGTGACCCTTTTCCTGTGCTTTAAAGGCAATTCCAACGTACCTCTTGAAATCTGTTTCCTGCTATTCGGCCCCACTTTCAAGTCCGCATCGTTATCTTCCCTCAACAGATTTCTGGACGATAGTTGGCCTTTATTAATCTGCCAGTTTGTGAATTGCTCTGTCGCTGAGCTCCATTTTTCAACTCATTTTTTGTGAGCAGAATGCAAGTCCAAAATTTTGGTTCAGGACCTATACTGGTTACCGGTAGGTGGTTGAGACTTTGGTTAATACTTCTTCCTGCCGGGAAATTAGAGTGACATGTGCCCGTCCAAATGCCTAACAGCTACTCTCTCATTGGTTCTCGCACTTCCCTTTCATCCTCTGCCAAATTGGCAACCTGTGCGAACCAGGAGGTTAAAGGGGCTGTCTCTCCAAGTTGGGAGATTGATAGTAAAGCAGTTGGAAAGTCAAACCGGAGCACCAGGAGAGGGACTATTCATTGAGTTTTAGAAACCTTTCGTATTCAGAGTCTGTCCATTCTCTAGGTTTCCCGTACATGTTATAGCTGTAGTAATATTCCCTTCAACCTGGAGAGTTGGGACCCATGGAATGGGTGCCATGCATTATGGCTTTAAAGGGTCTGCATTTGCTGACCCAATCTCACCAATCCTCTCAGTCCCAAGTGTCCAGCCTTATGCCATATCCAGCTGTCATTGTAGACAGGGTCATCCCAAGTTTCATCAGAGACCCTGAAGGAATTGTAAAGAATTTCCCTGTTTTTTTGTTTTGTTTTTGAAATTCCTTTTTATAATGGGTTTGTGCTGATTCTCGCTGCCATGTGTATGCCAGTCTAGACACACTTGTTTCCCTTATGGAGACATATCAATACATAGGTTTTAAGATTCTTACTAGTCAGATATATTCCTCTGCAGGAAATATGGGCTTTTGAGTCCCTTTCACTGAGGAAGGTATAGGTAGGTCTTGTCTATTCCATACTTGGTTTTGGGACGGTACCTGTGCTTGTATCAAACTCTGGTTTTATGCATCACCCCACCTCTCCTTCCCGCTTAAGCAGGCATAAGAGTGTTTTCTAAATGTGAGACTCTGTACTCTTTCCTAACTCAGTTCATGTGTAGCCATGTTTACGGGATCTTCATAAGTGATATCTTATGATAAGCTTCTTTTTCTGTGTGACTTATTTCACTTAGAATCATCGTACCTGAATCCACTCATTTTGCTGCTACTGGTCTTATGACACTGATTTCATGGCTGAGGGATATTCCACCGTAAGTAAGTACCACAATTTTTTGAACCATTTTTATATTTCCAGGGATATTTAAGGTGTACCCAAGTTGAGGTTCTTGTCAGCAGTGCAGCCCTAAATTTGGGGGTGGCACTGTATTATTGATTTTCATTTTTCCCAAGGTATATTCCCTGGACTGGAAGTGCCCTTGGCTCTGTAACTCTGTTGTTTACTTGTTTTAGGGAACACAGTGCACTCCTCCAGAGAGGCAGTTGGCAATTTACATCCTGCCCATCAGCATAACAATGCTCCCTGTTCTCCAGGACCAGTCTTGCCTTTCTGGTTTTTACCCATTTTGTGGATGTCCCTTTTGACTGGTGGGAAGTGATACTTCTTTGTAGTGCAGATTTGCATTGTCCGCTTGCTTGTTTGGCCAAAAAGGGTGTATGCGTTTTCTGCTGAATATATTCAGGAGAAAACGCATACGCCCTTTTTGGCCAAGTGCATCATTGTCGAAGTTGTGCCCATCTTTCTGTGCTTTAAAGGCGATTCCAACATACCTCTTGAAATCTGTTTCCTGCTATTCTGCCTCGCTTTCAAGTCCAATTCGTTGCCTTCCATCAAGAGATTTTTGGACGATAGTTGTCCTTTATTATTCTGCCTGTTTGTGAATTGCTGTGCTCCAGAGATCCATTATTTAACCCGTTTTTTGTGAGCTGAACGCAAGTCCAATATTTTGGTTCAGGACCTATACTGGTACCCGGTGGGTGGCTGAGGCTTTGGTTAATTCTTCTTCCTCCCGGGAAACAAGAGTGACATGTGCCCGTCCAAATGCCTAACAGCTACTCTCTCATTGTTTCTCCCTCTTCCGTTTCATCCTCTGCCAAATTGGCAACCTGTGTGAAACAGGAGGTTAAAGGGGCTGTCTCTCCAAGTTGGGAGATTGATAGTAAAGCAGTTGGAAAGTCAAACTGGAGCACCAGGAGAGGGACTATTTGTTGAGTTTTAGAGACCTTTCGTATTCAGAGTGTGTCCATTCTCTAGGTTTCCCGTACATGTTATAGCTGTAGTAATATTCCCTTCACCCTGGAGAGTTGGGACCCATGGAATGGGTGCCATGCATTATTGATTTAAAGGGTCTGCATTTGCTCACCCAATCTCACCAATCCTCTCAGTCCCATGTGTCCAGCCTTATGCCACATCCAGCAGTCGTTGTAGATAGGGTCATTCCAGGTTTCATCAGAGACCCTTAAGGATTTGAAAAGAATTTCCCTGTTTTTTTGTTTTCTTTTTCAAATTCCATTTTATAGTGTGTTTGAGCTGATTCTCACTGCCATGTTTATGCCAGTCTAGACACACTTGATTCCATTATGGGGACATATCAATACATAGGTTTTAAGATTCTGACTAGTAAGTTATATCCCTCTGCATGGAATATGGGGAGTTGGGTCCCTTTCACTGAGGAAGGTGTAGTTCTTGTCTATTCCATATTTGTTTTTTGGAATGGTACCTGAACTAATATCAAAATCTGGTTTAATGCATCACCCCACCTCTCCTTCCCCCTTAAGCAGGCATAAGAATGTTTTCTAAATGTCAAACTCTTTTCTCTTTCCTAAGTCAGTTCATGTGTAGCCATGTTTACAGGAACTTCATAAGTGATATCTTATGATAAGTTTCTTTCTCTGTGTGACTTATTTCACTTAGAATCATCGTACCTGAATCCACTCATTTTGCTGCTACTGGTCTTATGACATTGATTTCATGGCTGGGGGATATTCCATCGTACGTAAGTACCACAATTTTTTGAACCATTTTTATGTTTCCTGGGATATTTAAGGTGTAGACAAGTTGAGGTTTTTGTAAGAAGTGCTGCCCTAAATTATGGACTGGCTCTGTCTTATTGATTTTCGGATTGCCCAAGGTATATTCCCTAGACTGGAAGTGCTCTTGGCTCTGTAGCTCTGTTGTTTACTTGTTTTAGGGAACACAATGCACTCCTCCAGAGAGGCAGTTGACAACTTACATCCCGCCCATCAGCATAACAAGGCTCCCTGTTCTCCAAGGCATGTCTTGCCTTTCTGGTTTTTACCCATTTTGTGGATGTCCCTTTGGAATGGTGGGGAGTGATACTTCTTTTTAGTGCAGATTTGCATTGCCCGCTTGCTTGCTTGGCCAGAAAGGGCGTATGCGTTTTCTCCTGCATATATTCAGGAGAAAATGCATATGCCCTTTTTGGCCAAGGGCATCATTGTCGAAGTTGTGCTCCTCTTCCTGTGCTTCACAGACGATTCCAACGTACATCATGAAATCTGTTTCCTGCTATTCAGCCTGAATTTCAAGTCCACTTCGTTGCCTTCCCTCAACAGATTTCTGGACGATAGTTGGCCTTTATTACTCTGCCAGTTTGTCAATTTCTCTGCCCCTGAGCTCCATTTTTCAACTCGTTTTTTGTGAGCTGAACGCATGTCCAAAATTTTGGTTCAGGACCTTTATTGGTTCCCGGTGGGTGGCTACGACTTTGGTTAATTCTTCTTCCTGCCGGGAAACAAGAGTGACATGTGCCCGTCCAAATGCCTAACAGCTACTCTCTCATTTGTTCTCCCTCTTCCCTTTCATCCTCTGCCAAATTGGCAACCTGTGTGAAACAGGAGGTTACCGGGGCTGTCTCTCCAAGTTGGGAGATTGATAGTAAAGCAGTTGGAAAGTCAAACCGGAGCACCAGGAGATGGACTATTCGTTGAGTTTTAGAAAACTTTCGTATTCACAGTGTGTCCATTCTCTAGGATTCCCGTACATGTTATAGCTGTAGTAATATTCCCTTCAACCTGGAGAGTTGGGACCCATGGAATTGGTGCCATGCATTATTGCTTTAAAGGGTCTGCATTTGCTCACCCAATCTCACCAATCCTCTCAGTCCCATATGTCCAGCCTTATGCCACATCCAGGTCTCATTGTAGATAGGGTCATTCCAGGTTTCATCAGAGACACTGAAGGAAATGTAAAGAATATCCCTTTTTTTGTTGTTTTTCAAATTCCTTTTTATAGTGGGTTTGAGCTGATTCTCGCTGCCATGTTTATGCCAGTCTAGAAACACTTGATTCCCTAATGGAGACATATCAATACATAGGTTTTAAAATTCTTACTAGTCAGATATATTCCTCTGTGGGAAATATGGGATTTTGAGTCCCTTTCACTGAGGAAGGTGTAGGTCTTTTCTATTCCATAGTTGGTTTTTGGAACAGTACCTGTGCTTATATCAAACTCTGGTTTTATGCATCACCCCAGCTCTCCTTCCCCGTTAAGCAGGCATAAGAGTGTTTTCTAAATGTGAGACTCTCTTCTTTTTCCTAACTCAGTTCATGTGTAGCCATGTTTACAGGGTCTTCCTAAGTGATATCTTATGATAAGTTTCTTTTTCTGTGTGACTTATTTCACTTAGAATCATCGTACCTGAATCCACTCATTTTGCTGCTACTGGTCTTATGACATTGATTTCATGGCTGAGGGGTATTCCATTGTATGTAAGTAACATAATTTTTTGAACCGTTTTTATCTTTCCTGTTATATTTAAGGTGTACCCAAGTTGAGGTTCTTGTAAGCAGTGCAGCCCTAAATTTTGGAATGGCTCTGTCTTATTGATTTTCAGTTTCCCCAAGATATATTCCCTAGACTGGAAGTGCCCTTGGCTCTGTAGCTCTGTTGTTTATTGGTTTAGGGAACACAAGGCACACCTCAAGAGAGGCAGTTGGCAATTTACATCCCGCCCATCAGCATAACAATGCTCCCTGTTCTCCAGGGCCTGTCTTGAATTTCTGGATTTTACCCATTTTGTGGATGTCCCTTTTGACAGGTGGGAAGTGATACTTCTTTGTAGTGCAGATTTGCATTGCCCGCTTGCTTGCTTGGCCAAAAAGGGTGTATGCGTTTTCTCCTGAATATATTCAGGAGAAAACGCATACACCCTTTTTGGCCAAGTGCATCATTGTCGAAGTTGTGCCCCTCTTCCTGTGCTTTAAAGGCGATTCCAACGTACCTCTTGAAATCTGTTTCCTGCTATTCTGCCTCGCTTTCAAGTCCGCCTCGTTGCCTTCCCTCAACAGATTTTTGGACAATAGTTTTCCTTTATTACTCTGCCAGTTTGTGAAATGCTTTGCCCCTGAGCTCAATTATTTAACTTGGTTTTTGTGAGCTGAACGCAAGTCCAATATTTTGGTTCAGGACCTATACTGGTTCCCAGTGGGTGGCTGAGACTTTAGTTAATTCTTCTTCCTCCGGGAAATAAGAGTGACATGTGCCCGTCCAAATGCCTAACAGCTACTCTTTCATTGGTTCTCCCACTTCCCTTTCATCCTCTGCCAAATTGGCAACCTGTGAGAACCAGGAGGTTAAAAGTGCAGTCTCTCCAAGCTGGGAGATTGATAGTAAAGCAGTTGAAAAGTCAAATCGTAGCACCACGAGAGGTTCTATTCGTTGAGTTTTAGAGACCTTTTGTATTGACAGTGTGTCCATTCTCTAGGTTTCCCATACATGCTATAGCTGTAGTAATATTCCCTTCAACCTGGAGAGTTGGGACCCATGGAATGGGTGCCATGCATTATTGCTTTAAAGGGTCTGCCTTTGCTCACCCAATCTTTCCAATCCTCTCAGTCCCATGTGTCCAGCCTTATGCCGCATCCAGCTGTCGTTGTAGATAGGGTCATTCCAGGTTTCATCAGAGACCCTGAAGGAATTGTAAAGAATTTCCCTGTTTTTTTGTTTTGTTTTTGATATTCCTTTTTATAGTGCATTTGAGCTGATTTTCGCTGCCATGATTATGCCAGTCTAGAAACACTTGATTCCCTTACAGAGACATATCAATACATAGGTTTTAAGATTCTTACTAGTCAAATATATTCCTCTGCGGGAAATATGGGGTTTGAGTCCCTTTCACTGAGGAAGGTGTAGGTCTTGTCTATTCCATAGTTGGTTTTTGGAACGGTACCTGTGCTTATATCAAACTCTGGTTTTATGCATCACCCCACCTCTCCTTCCCCCTTAAGCAGGCATAAGAGTGTTTTCTAAATGTGAGACTCTGTTCTCTTTCCTAACTCAGTTCATGTGTAGCCATGTTTACAGGATCTTCATAAGTGATATCTTATGATACGGTTCTTTTTCTGTGTGACTTATTTCACTTAGAATCATCGTACCTGAATCCAGTCATTTTGCTGCTACTGGTCTTAAGACATTGATTTCTTGGCTGATGGATATTCCATCGTACGTAAGTACCAAAATTTTTTGAACCATTTTTATATTTCCTGGAATATTTAAGGTGAACCCAAGTTGAGGTTCTTGTAAGCAGTGCAGCTTTAAATTTTGGGGTGGCTCTGTCTTATTGATTTTCAGGTTTCCCAAGGTATATTCCCTAGACTGCAAGTGTCCTTGGCTCTGTAGCTCTGTTGTTTACTTGTTTAGGGAACACAATGCACTCCTCCAGAGAGGCAGTTGGCAATTTACATCCCGCCCACAGCATAAAAAGGCTCCATGTTCTCAAGGGCCTGTCTTAAAATTCTGGTTTTTACCCTTTTTGTGGATGTCCCTTTGGACCGGTGGGAAGTGATACTTCTTTGTAGTGCATACTTACATTGTCCGCTTGCTTGCTTGGCCAAAAAGGGCGTATGCGTTTTCTTCTGAATATACTCAGGAGAAAACGCATACGCCCTTTTTGGCCAAGTGCATCATTGTCGAATTTGTGCCCCTCTTCCTGTGCTTTAAAGGCGATTCCAACGTACCTCTTGGAATCTGTTTCCTGCTATTCTGCCTCACTTTCATGTTCACCTCGTCGCCTTCCCTTAACACATTTTTGGATGATAGTTGTCCTTTATTACTCTGCCAGTTTGTGAATTGCTCTGCCCTATAACTCCATTTTTTAACTCGTTTTTTTGTGAGCTGAACGCCAGTCCTATATTTTGGTTCAGGACCTATACTTGTTCCCGGTGGGTGGCTGAGACTTTGGTCAATTCTTCTTCCTCCCAGGAAATAAGAGTGACATATGCCCGTCCTAATGCCTAATAGCTACTCTCTCATTGGTTCTCCCTCTTCCCATTCATTCTCTGCGAAATTGGCCACCTGTGCGAAACAGGAGTTTAAAGGTGCTCTCTCTCCAGGTTGGGAGATTGATAGTAAAGAGGTTGGAAAGTCAAACTGTAGCACCAGGAGAGGGACTATTCGTTGCGTTTTACAGACCTTTCGTATTCACAGTGTGTCCATTCTCTAGGTTTCCCATACATGTTATAGCTATAGTAATATTCCCTTCAACCTGGAGAGTTGGGACCCATGGAATGGGTGCCATGCATTATTGCTTTAAAGGGTCTGCGTTTGCTCAAGCAATCTCACCAATCCTCTCAGTCCCATGTGTCCAGCCTTATGCCACATCCAGCTGTCGTTGTAGATAGGGTCATTCCAGGTTTCATCAGAGACCCTGAAGGAATTGTAAAGAATTTCCCTGTTTTTTTGTTTTGTTTTTGAAATTCCTTTTTATAGTGGGTTTGAGCTGATTCTCACTGCCATGTTTATGCCAGTCTAGACACACTTGATTCCCTTACAGAGACATATCAATACATAGGTTTTAAGATTCTTACTAGTCAGTTATATTTTTCTGCGGGAAATATGGGATTTTGAGTCCCTTTCACTGAGGAAGGTGGAGGTCTTGTCTATTCCATACTTGGTTTTTGGAACGGTACCTGTGCTTATATCAAACTCTGGTTTTATGCATCTCCCGACCTCTCCTTCCCCCTTAAGCTGGCATAGGCGTGTTTTCTAAATGTGAGACTCACTTCTCTTTCCTAACTCAGTTCATGTGTAGCCATGTTTACAGGATCTTCATAAGTTATATCTTATGATAAGTTTCTTTTTCTGTGTGACTTATTTCACTTAGAGTCATCGTACCTGAATCCACTCATTTTGCTGCTACTGGTCTTATGACATTGATTTCATGGCTGAGGGATATTCCATCATACGTAAGTACCACAATTTTTTGAACCATTTTTATCTTTCCTGGGATACTTAAGGTGTACCCAAGTTGAGGTTCTTGTAAGCAGTGCAGCCCTAAATTTTGGGGTAGCTCTGTCTTATTGATTTTCAGTTTTCCCAAGGTATATTCCCTATACTGGAAGTGCCCTTGGCTCTGTAGCTCTGTTGATTACTTCTTTTACGGAACACAATGCACTCCTCCATAGAGGCAGTTGGCAATTTACATCCCGCCCATCAGCATAACAAGGCTCGCTGTTCTCCAGGGCCTGTCTTGCCTTTCTGGTTTTTACCCATTTTATGGATGTCCCTTATGACCGGTGAGAAGTGATACTTCTTTGTAGTGTAGATTTGCATTGCCCGCTTGCTTGCTTGGCGAAAAAGGGCGTATATGATTTCTCCTGATTATATTCAGGAGAAAATGCATACGCCCTATTTGGCCAAGTGCATCATTGACAAAGTTGTGCACTCTACCTGTTCTTTCAAGGCAATTCCAATGTACCTCTTGAAATCTGTTTCCTGCTATTCTGCCTCGCTTTCAATTCCGCCTCGTTGCCTTCACTCAACAGATTTTTGGATGATAGTTGTCCTTTATTACTCTGCCTGTTTGTGACTTGCTGTGCTGCTGAGCTCCTTTTTTGAACTCGTTTTTGTGAGCTGAACGCAAGTCCAAAAGACTGCTTCACGACCTATACTGGTTTACTGTGCTTGGCTGAGTCTTTGGTTAATTCTCCTTCCTGACATGAAATTAGAGTGACATGTGACCGTCCAAACGCCTAACAGCTAATCTCTCCGTGAGTCTCCCTCTTCCCTTTCATCCTCTGCCAAATTGGCAACCTGGGCAAACTAGGAAGTTAAAGGGGCTGTTTCTCCAAGTTGGGAGATTGATAGTAAAGCAGTTGGAAAGTCAAAAAAGAGCACCAGCAGAGGGACTATTAGTTGAGTTTTAGAAACCTTTCGTATTCACAGAGTGTACTTTCTCTAGGTTTCGCATACATGTTATATCTGTAGTAATATTCCCTTCAACCTGGAGAGTTGGGACCCATGGAATGGGTGCCACACATTATTGCTTTATGGGGTCTGCATTTGCTCACCCAATCTCACCAATCCTCTCAGTCCGAAGTGTCCAGCCTTATGCCACATCCAGCTGTCGATGTAGATAGGGTCATTCCAGGTTTCGTCAAATACCCTGAAGAAATTGTAAAGAATTTCCTCTTTTTTTTGTGTGTTTGAAATTCCTTTTTATAGTGGGTGTGAGCTGATTCACACTGCCATGTTTATGCCAGTCTAGAAACCCTTGATTGCCTCATGGAGACATATCAATAAATAGGTTATAAGATTCTTACTAGTCAGATATATTCCTCTGCAGGTAATATGGGGTTTTGAGTGCCTTTCACTGAGGTAGGTGTAGGTCTTGTCTATTCCATATCTGATTTTTGGAAAGGTACATGTACTAATATCAAACTCTGGGTTTATGCATCACCCCACCTCTCCTTCCCCCTTAAGCAGGCATAAGAGTGTTTTCTAAATGTGAGACTTGTTCTCTTTCCTAACTCAGTTCATGTGTAGCCATGTTTACAGGACCTTCATACGTGATATCTTATGATAAGTTTCTTTTTCTCTGTGACTTATTTCACTTAGAATCATCGTACCTAAATCTACTCATTTTGCTGCTACTGGTCTTATGACATTGATTTCATGGCTGAGGGATATTCCATCGTACATATGTACCCCAATTTCTTGAACCATTTTTATCTTTCCTGGGATATTTAAGATGTACACAAGTTGAGGTTCTTGTAAGCAGTGCAGCCCTAAATTTGGGGGTGGCTGTGTCTTATTGATTTTCAGTTTTCCCAAGGTATATTCCCTAGGCTGGAAGTGCCCTTGGCTCTGTAGCTCTGTTGTTTACTTGTTTTGGGGAACACAATGCACTCCTCCAGAGAGGCATTTGTCAATTTACGTCCCGCCCATCAGCATAACAAGGCTCCCAGTTCTCCAGGGGCTGTCTTGCCTTTCTGCTTTTTACACATTTTGCAGATAACCCTTTTGACTGGTTGGAGGTGATAATTCTTTGTAGTGCAGATTTGCATTGCACGCTTGCTGGGTGGCCAAAAAGGGCGCATTCGTTTTCTCCTGAAAATATACAGGAGAAAAGGAATACGCCCTTTTTGTCCAAGTGCATCATTGTCGAAGTTGTGCCCCTCTTCCTGTGATTTGAAGGCGATTCCAACATACCTCTTGAAATCTGTTTCCTGCTATTCTGCCTCGCTTTCAAGTCCGCCTCGTTGCCTTCCATTAAACAGATATTTGGACGATAGTCGTCCTATATTTCTCTGCCAGTTTGTGAATTGCTGTTCCCCTGAGCTCCATTTTTCAACCCCTTTTTTTGTGAGTTGAATGCAAGTCCAAACTTTGGTTCAGGACCTATACTGGTGTCCTGTGGTTGGCTGAGACTTTGGTTAATTCTTCTTCCTGCCGGGAAATTAGAGTGACATATGCCCGTCCAAATGCCTAACAGCTACTCTTTCATTGGTTCTCCCTCTTCCCTTTCATCCTCTGCCAAATTGGCAACCTGTGAGAACCAGGAGGTTAAAGGGGCTGTCTCTCCAAGTTGGGAGATTGATAGTAAAGCGGTTGGAAAGTCAAACCAGAGCACCAGGAGAGGGACTATTAGTTGAATTTTAGAGACCTTTCATATTCACAGTGTGTCCATTCTCTAGGTTTCCCATACATGTTATAGCTGTAGTAATATTCCCTTCAACCTGGAGAGTTGGGACCCATGGAATGGGTGCCACTCATTATTGCTTTAAAGGGTCTGCATTTGCTCACCCAATCTCACCAATCCTCTCAGTCCCAAGTATCCAGCCTTATGCCACATCCAGCTGTCATTGTACATAGGGTCATTTCAGGTTTCATCAGAGACCCTGAAGGAATTGTAAGAAATTTCCCTGTTTTTTTTTGTTTTGTATTTGAAATTCCTTTTTATAGTGGGTTTGAGCTGATTCTCACTGTCATGTTTATGCCAGTCTAGACACACTTGATTCCCTTATGGAGACATATCAATACATACGTTTTAAGATTCATACTAGTAAGATATATTACTCTGTGGTGAATATGGGGTGTTGAGTCCCTTTCACTGAAGAAGGTGTAGGTCTTGTCTATTCCGTATTTGGTTTTTGGAAAGGTACCTGTACTAATATCAAACTCTGATTTTATGCATCACCCCACCTCTCCTTCCCCCTTAAGCAGGCATAAGCGTGTTTTTTAAATGTGAGTCTCTCTTCTCTTTCCTAACTCAGTTCATGTGTAGCCATGTTTACAGGATCTTCATAAGTGATATCTTATGATAAGTTTCTTTTTCTGTGTGACTTATTTCACTTAGAATTATCGTACCTAAATCCACTCATTATGTTGCTACTGGCCTTATGACATTGATTTCATTGCTGAGGGATATTCCATCGTATGTAAGTACCACAATTTCTTGAACCATTTTTGTCTTTCCTGGGGTATTTATGGTGTACGCAAGTTGAGGTTTTTTTAAGCAGTGCAGCCCTGAATTTTGGTGTCGATCTGTCTTATTTATTTTCAGTTTTCCCAAGGTATATTCCCGAGACTGGAAGTGCCCTTGGCTCTGTATCTCTGTTGTTTACTTGTTTTAGGGAACACAATGTACTCCTCCAGAGAGGCAGTTGGCAATTTACATCCCGCCCATCAGCATAACAAGGCTCCCTGTTCTCCAGGGCCTTTCTTGCCTTTCTGGTTTTTACATTTTTGCGGATGTTCCTTTTGACCGGTGGGAAGTGATACTTCTTTGTAGTGCCGATTTGCATTGCCCACTTGCTTGCTTGTCCAAAAAGGGCATATGTGTTTTCTCCTGAATATATTCACGTGAAAACCCATATGCCCTTTATGGCCATTTCCATAATTTTCGAAGTTGTAATGCTTTTCCTGTGTTTGAAGGCGATTCCAATGTACCTCTTGAAATCTGTTTCATGCCATTCCTCCTCATTTTCCCTTCCGCCTCGTGGCTTTCCCTCAACAGATTTTTGGCAGCGAGTAGTCCTTTATAACTCTGCAGGTTAGTGAATTGCTGTGGCCCTGAGCTCCATTTTTCAACTCGCGTTTTTGTGAGCTGACCGAAAATCAACAGTTTTGCTTCTAGACTTATACTGGTTCTGGGGGGCAGGCTCAGACTTTGGTTAATTCCTCTTTGTGACGGGAAATTAGAGAGACATGTGGCCGTCCAAATGCCTACAGCTACTCTCTCATTGGTTCTCTCTCTTCCCTTATATCCTGTGCACAATTTGCCAACTGTGCGAACCAGGAGGTTATAGTGGCTGACTTTCCAATTTGGGAGATTGATAGTAAAGCAGTTGGAATGTCAAACTGGAGTACAAGTAGAGTTTTAGAAACCTTTCACCATCAGCTGGTTTCCATTCTCTAGGTTCCCATACACGTTATAACTGTAGTGATATTCCCTTCTACCTGGAAAGTTGGGAAACATGGAATTGGGGGCAGGCATTATTGCTTTAAAGGGTCTGCATTTTTTCACCCAATCTCACCAATCCTCTCAGTCCCAAGTGACCAGCCTTATGCCACATCCAGCTGTCATTGTAGATACGGTCATTCCAGGTTTCATCAGAACCCCTGAAGGTATTGTGTAAGAATTTTACTGTTTTTATGTTTTGTTTTGAAATTCATTTTTATAGTGGGTTTGAGCTGATTCTCAGTGCCATGTTTATGTCGTTCTAGACACACTTGTTTCCCTTACGGAAACATATCAATACATAGGTTTTAAAATACTTACTAGTCAGATATATTTCTCTGCGGGGAATAGGGATGTTGAGTGCCATTCACTGAGGAAGGAGTAGGGCTTGTCTCTTCTGTTTTTGGATTATGGAACGGTACCTGTGCTAATATCAATCTTATGTTTTGTGCATCTCCCCACCTCTCTTTCCCCTTAAGCAAGCGTTAGATTGTTTTCTAAATCTGAGACTCTGTTCTCTTCCCTAAATCAGTTCATATGTAGCCATGTTTACATTCCTTTCATAAGTTATATCTTATGACAGAATGCACCATGGCCGTTCTCATAATAATGCTCCATGTCCCCTGTCATCACAATGCACCATGCCCTGGTTATCACAATGCTCCATGTCCCTTGTCATCACAATTCTCCACGTCCTTGTCATCACAATGCTACATGACACTTCTCATCAAAATGTTACATGCTCTTGGCATCACAATTCTCCATCCACTTGACATTGCAATGCTCCATGCACTTGTCATCACAATGCTCCATGCACATGTCATCACAAAGCTCCATGCACTTGTCATCACAATGCTCCATAACCCCTGTCATCACAATGCTCCGTGACACCTGTCATCACAGTGCTTCATGCCCCATGTCATTACAGTGTTCCATGATGCTCGACATCACAATTACCCAAGGTCTTTTCATCACAATGCTCATTGGCCAATATCATCACAATGATCCATGACCACTGTCATCACAACACTCCATGACACCTGACAACACAATGATTCGGGACTATTGTCATCACAATGTTCCATTCCCTAGTCATCACAATGCTCCATGACAACTGTCATCACAATACTCCACGAACATTTTCAGCCCAATGTACCATGACCCTTGTCATCACAATACTCCAAGCCATTGTCATCACAATGCTCCATTACCTTTGTCATCAGAATCCTCCATGACACTTGGCATCACAATGCTCCATGCCATTGTCATCACAATGGGCCATTACATATATCATCAGTATTCTCCCTGACACCTGTCTTCACAATACTGCATGACCTGGTCTTCACAATGCTCCATGCCCTTGTCATCACAATGCGCCATTCCAACTGTCATCCCAAGAATCCTTGAAACTTATTAGACCAATGCTCCATGCCAATGTCATCACAATGCTCCATTCCCTTGTTATCACAATGCTCCATGACCCCTGTCATCACAATGCTCCGTGACTCCAATCATCAAAATGCTTCATGAATTTTGTCATCACAATTGTCCATGTCCTCGTCATCAACAGTCTCTGTGACCTTTATAACGACAATACTCCATGAAGTTTTCATCACAATGCTCTTTGACCCTTGACATCACAATGCTCTATGCCTTTCTCAGCACAATGCTCCATGACATTTGTCATCACAATGCTCCATGCGCTTGTCATCACAGTGCTCCACAAACTTCTCATCACCATGCTGCATAAAACTTCTCATCACAGTGCTCCATGCACTTCTCATCAAAATGCTCTCTCACCACTGATATCCCAATGCAACATAACTATTGGTCACAATACCCCTTCACCCCTGTCATCACAATGTTCCATGACTCCTGTCATCACAATGATACATGCACTTATAATCACAATGTTCGATGACCCCTGCCATCACAATGTTCCATAACACCTGTCATCAAAATGCTCCATGACCCTTTTCATCAAAATGCTCCATGACACCTGACATCACAGTGTTCCATAAAACCTGTCATCAAAATGTTCCATGACATTTTTCATCAAATTGCTCCATGACCCTGTCATCAAAAAGCTCCCTTCTCATCACAACGCACAATGCCCGTGCCATCAGAATGCTCCATGACCTTTGTCATCACAAAGATCCATGACCATTGGCATCACAATGATACATTTCATTGTTATCACAATGCTCCATGAACTTTTCATCACAATGCTCTTTGACCCTTGTCATAACAATGCTCTATGCCTTTCTCAGCAAAATGCTCCATGACCCTTGTCATCACAATGCTCAATACACTTGTCATCAAAATTCTCCCTGACACTTGTTGTCTGTATGCTCCTTGAAACCTGTCATGACAAGGCTCCATGTCTTTTTCATAACAATGATCCATGCCCTTTTCATCACAATGCTCCAAGACCCATATAATCAAAATACTACATGCCCTTGTCATCACAAAGCTCAAGGATGCATGCCATCAAAAAGCTCCTTGGTCTTCTCCTCACAATGCTTCATGCCCTTGTCATCACAATGTTCCAAGACAACTGTAATCACATTGCTCCATGCCCCTTTTCATCAGTATGCTCCATGAGACTTTTCATCACAAGGCAACCATGGTTTTGTCATCACAATGCTCCATGCCCTTGTCATCACAATGCGCCATTCCAACTGTCATCGCAATAATCCATGAAACTTATTAGACCAATGCTCCATGCCCTCATCATCACAATGCTCCATGCCCTTGTTATCACAATGCTCCATGACCCCTGCCATTACAATGCTCTGTGACTCCTGTCATCACAGTGCTTCATGACCTTTGTTATCACAATGGTCCCTGCCCTCGTCATCATCAGTCTCTGTGAGCTTTTTAACCAAAATGCTCCATGAACTTTTCATCACAATGCTCTTTGACCCTTGTCATCACAATGCTCTATGCCTTTCTCAGCACAATGCTCCATGCCCCTTGTCATCACAATGCTCCATGCGATTGTCAGCATAGTGCTCCAAGACACATGTCATCACAATGCTCCATAACCCCTGTCATCACAATGCTCCGTGACTCCAGTCATCACAGTGTTTCATAACGTTTGTCTTAACAGTGGTCCATGCCCGTGTCATCACAAGTCTCTGTGACCTTTTTATACACAATCATCCATGAACATTTCATCACAATTCTCTTTGACCCTTGTCATCACAATGCTCCATGACCATTGTCTTCACAATATGCAACGCGCATTTCATCACAACGGTCCACAATATTGTCATTGCAATGCTCCATAAATCTTGTAATCACAATGCTCCATGCACTTCTCGTCAAAATGCTCTCTCACCAGAGATATCACAGTGTTCAGTCAATAGTCATCACAATGCTCCCTCACCCCTGTAATCACAATGATCCATGACCGTGTCATCACACTGCTACATTCCTTTATCATCACAATGTTCCATGAATGCTGACATCACAATGTTCCATAACCCATGTCATCAAAATGCTCCATGACCCTTTTCGTCACAAAGCTCCAAGACACCTGACATCACAATGTTCTATAACCCCTTCCATGAAAATGTTCCATTACAATTTTCATCAAATTGGTTCATGACCCGGTCATCAAAATGCTCCCTGCCCTTCTCATCAAAATGCCCCATGCGCTAGTCATAAAAATGCTCCATGACTTGTCATCACAAAGCTCCATGACCCTTGGCATCACAATGCTCCATGTCATTGTCATCACAATGCTCCATGAAAACACTCATTACATTACTCAATGCCCTTGTCATCAGAAGGCTCCATGACACTTGTCATCATAATGCTCGATGCCCTTCTCATCACAATGCTTCATGCCCTTGTCATTAAATTCCTGCATGACCCATGTATCATAGTGTTCCGTGCCCTTGTCCTCAAAATGCTTCATGCGCACTCTCATCACAATAATCCATGAAATATTTCAGACCAATATTCCATGCCCTTCTCATCAAAATGCTCCATTACACCTGTCATAACAATGCACCATGACCCCTGCCATCACAATGTTCCAAGGCCTAGTCATCACAAGGTTCCATGACACTTGTCATCACAATGCTCAAGACCACTGAAATAACAATGCTCCATGGCCAATATAATCACAATGCTCCATGACCACTGTCATCACAACACTCCATGACAACTGACAATACAATGATCCGGGACTCTTGTCATCACATTGCTCCATTCCCTAGTCATCGCAAAGCTCCATGACCCATGTCATCACAACACTCCATGAAAGTTGTCAGCCCAGTGCTCCATGACCCTTGTCATCAAAATGATCCATGCCCTTGTCATCCCAATGCTCCATGACCCCTGTATTCACAATGCTCCGTGACACTTGTAATCACAGTGCTCCATGACACATGTCATCACAATGCTCCATGCCTTTGTCAGCAAAATGCTACATGACCTTGTCATTACACTGCTCTATGCGCTTGTCATCAAAATACTCCATTTCCATTGTCATCACAATCCTCCATGAACCTTGGGATCACATTCCTTCATGCCCTTGTCGTCACAATGCTCCATGCTCCTTGAAATCAAAATGATCCATGACCTCTCTCATCACAATGCTCCAAACCCTTGTGATCACAGTGTTCCATAACACTTGTCATCACAACGCTCCATGATGCCTGTCCTCACAATACTCCATGCCCTTTTCATCACAATGCTCCATGACCTTTGTCATCACAATTCTCAATACACTTGTCATCACAATGCTCCCTGACACTTGTCATCAGAATGCTCCTTGAACCCTGTCATGAAAAGGCTCCATGCCTTTTTCATCACAATGTGCCATGCCGTTTTCTTCACAATGCTCCATGCCATTGTCATCAAAATACTCCACAAGCTTGTCCTCAGAATGCTCCATGACCCTTGTCATCACAATTCTCCATGCACTTGTCAGCACAATGCTCCCTGACCCTTGTCATCACAATGCTCCAAGCCATTGTCATCACAATGCTCCATTACATTTGTCATCAGAATCCTCCAAGACACTTGGCATCCCAGTGCTCCATGACATTGTCATCACAATGGGCCATTACATATGTCATCACAATGCTCCCTAACACCTGTCTTCACAATACTGCATGACCTGGCCATCACAATGCTCCATGCCCTTGTCATCACAATGTGCCATTCCATCTGTCATCGCAATAATCCCTGAAACTTATTAGACAAATGATCCATTCCCTGGTCATCACAATGCTCCATGCCCTTGTTATCACAATGCTCCATGACCCCTGCCATCAAAATGCTCTGTGACTCCAGTCCTCACAATGCTTCATGACCTTTGTCACCACAATGGTCCATGCACTCGTCATCATCAGTCTCTGTGAGCTTTTTAACCAAAATGATCCATGAACTTTTCATCACAATGCTCTTTGACCCTTGTCATCACAATGCTCTATGCCTTTCTAAACACAATGCTCCATGACAATTGTCATCACAATGCTCCATGCGCTTGTCAGCACAATGCTCCATGACACATGTCATCACAAGCTCCATGACCCTTGTCATCACAATGCTCCATGAACTTGTCAGCACAATGCTCATTGACACATGCCATCACAATGCTCCATGACCCCTGTCATCACAATGCTCCGTGACTCCAGTCATCACAATGCTTCATAACTTTTGTCATCACAATGGTCCATGCCCGTGTCATCAAAATGCACCATTCCAACTGTCATCACAATAATCCATGAAACATATTAGACCAATGTTCCATGCCCTTGTCATCACAATGCTCCATGCCCTTGTTTTCACAATGCTCCATGCGCTTGTCAGCACAATGCTGCATGACACATGTCATCACAATAATCCATGACTCCTGTCATCACAATGCTCCGTGACTCCAGTCATCTCAATGCTTCAAAACGTTTGTCATCATAATGGTCCATTCCCGCGTCATGACAAGACTCTGTGACATTTGTAACCACAATGCTCCATGAACATTTCATCACAATTCTCTGTGACCCTTGTCATCACAATGCTCCATGTCCTTGTCAGAACAATGCTTCATGACCATTGTCTTCACAATGTTCCACGCGCACTTCATCACAATGGTCCTCAACTTTGTCATTGCAATGCTCCATAAAACTTGTAATCACAATGATCCATGCACTTCTCATCAAAATGCTCTCTCGCCAGAGATATCAAAGTGTTCCATCTCTAGTCATCACAATACTCCCTCACCACTGTAATCACAATGCTCCATTACACTGTCATCACACTGCTACCTCCCCTTATCATCACAATGTTCCATGACCCATGACATCAAAATGCTCCATGACCCTTTTCATCCCAAAGCTCCAAGAACCCTGATATCATAATGATCTATAACCCCTGCTATCAAAATATTCCATTACACTTTTAATCAAATTGCTGCATGAACCTGTCATCAGAATGCTCCCTGCCCTTCTCATCAGAATGCACCATGCCCTTGTCATCAAAATGCTCCATGTCTTGTCATCACAAAGCTCCATATCATTATCATCACAAAGCTCCATGAAACCTCTCATCACATTGCTCCATGCCCTTGTCATCACAAAGCTCCATGACACATGTCATCACAATGCTCGATGTCCTTCTCATCACAATGCTCCATGTCCTTGTAATTACAATCCTGCATGACCCATGTATCATAGTGTTCCGTACCCTTGTCATTACAATGCTCCATGCCCACTCTCATCACAATAATCCATGAAACATTTCAGACCAATTTTCCATGCCCTTCTCATCACAATGCTCCATTACCCCTGTCATTACAATGCACCATGATACCTGCCATTACAAAGATCCACGGCCTGGTCATCACAAGGTTCCATGACACTTGTCATTACAATGCTGGAGACCACTGTAATGACAATGCTCCATGCCCTTGTCATTACAAAGCTCCTTGACGCATGTCATCAGAAAGTTCCACGGCCTTCTCATCACAATGCTCCATGCCCTTGTCATCACAATGCTCCAAGACCCCTGTAAACACAATGCTCTATGCCCCTTTTCATCTCAATGCTCCATGAACCCTGTCATCACAATGCACCATGCCCATCATCATAATGCTTCAGGCAATTGTCATCACAATGAAATCAATATTCTCCATGACCTGTGTCATCATAATGCTCAAAACTCTTGTGATCACAATGTTCCATAACACTTATCATCACAACACGCCATGACGCTCATCATCACAATTATCCATGGTCTTCTCATCACAATTCTCCATTATCTTTGTCATCACAATGCTCAATACACATGTCATCACAATGCTCCCTGACACTTGTCGTCAGTATGCTCCTTGAACCCTGTAATGACAAGGCTCCATGCCTTTTTCATCACAATAATCCATGAACTTTTCATCACAATGCTCCAAGATCCCTGTAATCACAATGTTCCATGCCCTTGTCATCAAAAAGCTCCATGACGCTTATCAGAATGCTTCATGGCCTTCTCATCGCAATACTCCATGCCCTTGTCATCACAATGCTCCAAGACCCCTGTAATCACAATGCACCATGCCCCTTTTCATCAGAATGCTCCATGAAACTTGTCATCACAAGTCTCCATGGTCTTCTCATCACAATGCTCCAGGACCTTGTCATCACCATGCTCCATTCCCTTGTCATCACAATGCTCCATGACACCTGTCATCACAATAGTCCATGAATATTTTCAGCCCAATGCTCAACGACCTACTCATCACAATGCTCCATGGCCAATATCATCACAATGCTCCATGACCACTGTCATCACAACACTCCATGACAACTGACAAAAAAATGATTTGGGACTCTTGTCATCACAATGTTCCAATACCCCGGTAATCACAATGCTCCATGCCCCTTTTCATCAGTATGCTCCATGAGATTTGTCATCACAAGGCTCCATAGATTTGTTATCACAATGCTCCAGGACCTTGTCATCACAATGCTTCACGACCTTGTCATGAAAATTCTCAATGGCCCTTGTCATCATAATGCTCCAAGCCCTAGTCATCACAATGCTCCATTATATTTGTCATCACAGTCCTCCATTATATTCGGCATCACAATGTTTCATGCCATTGTCATAACAATGGACCATGACATATATCATCACAATGGTCCCTGACAACTTTCTTCACAATAATCCATGACCTTCTCATCACAATTCTCCATGCCCTTGTCATCACAATGCACCATGCCCACTGTCATCACAATAATCTATGAAATTTTTAGACGAATGCTCCATTCTCCTGTCATAACAATGCTCCAAGCTCTTGTCATTACAATGCTCCATGACCCCTGTCATCACAATGCTCCGTGAATCCAGTCATCACAATGCTTCATAACGTTTGTCATCACAATGATCCATGCCAGCGTCATCACAAGGCTCTGTGACCTTTGTAACCACAATGCTCTATGAACATTTCATCACAATTTTCTGTGACACTTGTCATCACAATGCTCCATGTCTTTGTCAGAACTATGCTCCATGACCATTGTCATCACAATGTGCCATGCACATTTCATCACAACGGTCCACAACCTTGTCATTGCAAGTCTCCATAAACGTTGTAATCACAATGGTCCATGCACTTCTCATCAAAATGCTCTCTCACCAGTGATATCACAATGTTCCATCACTAGTCATCACAATACTCCCTCACCCCTGTAATAACAAGGTTTCATGACCCTGTCATCACAATGCTACATCCCCTTATCATCACAATGTTCCATGACCCCTGACATCACAATGTTCCATAACTCCAGTCATCAAAATGCTCCATGACCATTGTCAACACAATTCTCCATGCACTTGCCAGCACAATGCTCCGTGACACTTGTAATCAAAATGCTCCAAGCCATTGTCATCACAATGCTCCATTACCTTTGTCATCAGAATCCTCCATGACGCTTGTCATCACAGTGCTCCATGACACCTGTCATCACAATTCTCCATGGCTTTGTCATCACAATGCTCAATACACTTGTCATCAAAATGCTCCCTGACACTTGTTGTCTGTATGCTCCTTGAACCCTGTCATAAAAAGGCGCCATGCCTTTTTCATCACAATGATCCATGCTCTTTTCATCACAATGTTCCAAGACCCATGTAATCACAATGCTCCATGCCCTTGTCATCACCAAGCTCAATGACGCATGCCATCAGAATGCTCCTTGGTCTTCTCCTCACAATGTTCCATGCCCTTGTCATCACAATGTTCCAAGACCACTGTAATGACAATGCTCCATGCCCCTTTTCATCAGTATGCTCCATGAGAATTCTCATCACAAGGCTCCATGGTTTTGTCATCACAATGCTCCAGGACCTTGTCATCACAATGCTTCAAGACCTTGTCATGAAAATATTCAATGGCCCTTGTCATCATAATGCTCCAAGCCCTAGTCATCACAATGCTCCATTATATTTGTCATCACAATCCTCCATTACTTTTGGCATCACAATGTCCATGCCATTGTCATCACAATGGACCATGACATATGTCATCACAATGCTCCCTGACAACTGTCTTCACAATACTCAATGACATTCTCATCACAATGCTCCATGCCCTTGTCATCACAATGCACCATGCCCACTCTCATCACAATAATCTATGAAACTTGTCAGACCAATGATCCATGCCCCTGTCATCACAATGCTCCATGCCCTTGTCATCACAATTTTCCATGACCCCTGTCATCACAACGCTCCATGAAACCAGACATCACAATGCTTCATAACGTTTGTCATCACAATGATCCATGCCAGCGTCATCACAAGGCTCTGTGACCTTTGTATCCACAATGCTCCATGAACTTTTCATCACAATTCTCTGTGACACTTGTCATCAAAATGCTCCATGTCTTTGTCAGAACAATGCTCCATGGCCATTTTCATCACAATGTGTCATGCGCATTTCATCAAAACGGTCCAAAACCTTTTCATTGCAATGCTCCATAAACATTGTAATCACAATGGTCCATGCACTTCTCATCCAAATGCTCTCTCACCAGAGATATCACAGTGTACCATCACTAGTCATCACAATACTACCTCAACCCTGTAATAACAGTATTCCATGACACAGTCATCACAATGCTACATCCGCTAACCATCACAATGTTCCATGACCCCTGACATCACAACGTTCCATAACCCCTGTCATCAAAATGTTCCATGACTCTCTTCATCCCAAAGCTCCAAGACCACTGACATCACAATGTTCTATATCCCGTGCCATCAAAATGTTCCATTACACATTTCATCAAATTGCTGCATGACCCGGTCATCAAAATGCTCCCTGCCCTTCTCATCACAATGCACCATGCCCTTGTCATCATAATGCTCCATGACTTGTCATCACAAAACTCCATGACCCTTGGCATCACAATGCTCCATGTCATTGTCATCACAATGCTCCATGAACCCTCTCATAACATTGCTCCATGCACTTGTCATCACAATGCTCCATGACACATGTCATCACAATGCTCGATGCCCTTCTTATCACAATGCTCCATGCACTGTCATTACATTCCTGCATGACCCATGTATTATAGTGTTCCGTACCCTTGTCATCACAATGCTCCATGCCCACTCTCATCACAATAATTCATGAAACATTTCAGACCAATATTCCATGTCCTTCTCATCACAATGCTCCATTACCCCTTTCATAACAATGCACCATGACCCCCGCCATCACAATGTTCCACGGCCTAGTCATCACATGGTTCCATGACAATTGACATCACCATGCTCAAGACACCTGAAATCACAATGCTCCATGCCCTTTTCATCACAAAGATCCATGACGCATGTCATCAGAATGTTCCATGGCCTTCTCATCACAGTGCTCCATGCCCTTGTCATCACAATGCTCCAAGACCATTATAATCACAATGCTCCATGCCCCTTTTCATATTAATGCTCCATGAACCCTGTCATCACAATGCACCATGCCCATCATCATAATGCTTCAGGCTATTGTCATCACAATGAAATCAAAATGCTCCATGACCTCTGTCATCATAATACTCCGAACCCTTGTGATCACAATGTTCCATAACACTTATCATCACAACACCCCATGACGCTCATCATCACAATTATCCATGGCCTCCTCATCACAGTGCTCTATGATTTTTGTCATCACAATGCTCAATACACTTGTCATCACAATGCTCCCTGACACTTGTCTTCAGTATGCTCCTTGAAACCTGTCATGACAAGGCTCCATGCCTTTTTCATCACAAAGATCCATGCCCTTTTCATCACAATGCTCCAAGACCCCTTTAATCACAATGCTCCATGCCCTTGTCATGACAAAGCTCCATGACGCATGTCATCAGAAAGTTCTATGGCTTTCTCCTAACAATGCTCGATGCCCTTGTCATCACAATGCTCTAAGACCCCTGTAATCACAATGATCCATGCCCCTTTTCAACAGAATGCTCCATGAGACTTCTCATCAAAAGTCTCCATGGTCTTCTCATCAAAATGTTCCAGGACTTTGTCATCACCATGCTCCATTCGCTTGTCATTGCAATGCTCCATGACCAATAACATCACAATTCACCATGACCACTGTCATCACAACACTCCATGACACCTGACAGCACAATGATCTGGGACTCTTTTCATCACAATGTTCCATTCCCTAGTCATCACAATGCTCCAGGACACTTGTCATCACAATGATCCATGCCCTTGTCATCCCAATGCTCCATAACCCCTGTATTCACAATGCTCCATGACGCTTGTCATCACAGTGCTCCATGACACCTGTCATCACAATGCTCCAAGCCTTTTTCAGCAAAATGCTTCATGACATTGTCATTACAATGCTCTATGTGCTTGTCATCCCAATACTCCATTACCATTGTCATCACTACCCTCCATGAACCTCGGGATCACATTGCTTCATGCCCTTGTCATCACAAAGCCCCATGCTCCTTGAAATCAAAATGATCCATGACCTCTGTCATCACAAGGCCCCAAGCCCTTGTGATCACAATGTTCCATAACACTTGTCATCACAACGCTCCATGATGCCTGTCATCACAATACTCCATGTCCTTTTCATCAAAATGCTCCATGATCTTTGTCATCAAAATTCTCAATACACTTGTCATCACAATGCTCCCTGACACTTGTCATCAGAATGCTCCTTGAACCCTGTCACGAAAAGGCTCCATGCCTTTTTCATCACAATGCCTCATGCCATTTACATCACAATGCTCCATGCCATTGTCATCAAAATACTCCACAAGCTTGTCATCAGAATGTTCCATGACCCGTGTCATCACAAATCTCCATGCACTTGTCAGCATAATGCTCCCTGACCCTTGTCATCACAATGCTCCAAGCCATTGTCATCACAAAGCTCCATTACCTTTGTCATCAGAATCCTCCATGACACTTGGCATCACAATGCTCCATGCCATTGTCATCACAATGGGCCATGACATATGTCATCACAATGCTCCCTGACACCTGTCTTCACAATACTGCATGACCTGGTCATCACAATGATCCATGCCCTTGTCATCACAATGCGCCATTCCAACTCTCATCGCAATAAATCATGAAACTTATTAGACCAATGTTCCATGCCCTTGTCATCACCATGCTCCATGCCCTTGTTATCACAATGCTCCATGACCCCTGTCATCACAATGCTCCGTGACTCCAGTCATCACAATGCTTCATGAACTTTCTCATCACAATGGTCCATGTCCTCGTCATCAACTGTCTCTGTGACCTTTTTAACAACAATACTCCATGAATTTTCATCACAATGCTCTTTGACCCTTGTCATCAAAATGCTCTATGCCTTTCTCAGCACAATGCTCCATGACCCTTGTCATCACAATGCTCCATGCGCTTGTCAGCACAATGCTCCATGACACATGTCATCACAATGAACCATGCGCTTGTCATCACAGTGTTCCACAATATTGTCATCACAATGCTCCATGCACATCTCATCAAAATGCTCTCTCACCACTGATATCACAATGCTACATCACTATTTGTCACAGTACTCCCTCATCACTCTCATCACAATTTTCCATGACTCCTGTCATCACAATGCTACATGCACTTATCATCACAATGTTCGATGACCACAGACATCAGAATGTTCCATAACATCTGTCATCAAAATGCTCCATGACCATTTTCATCAAAATGCTCCATGACCCCTGACATCACAATGTTCCATAACACCTGTCATCAAAATGTTCCATGACACATTTCATCAAATTGCTCCATGATCCTGTCATCACAATGCTCCCTGCCCTTCTCATCACAATGCACAACGCACTTGCCATCAAAATGCTCCATGATCTTTGTCATCACAATGATCCATGACCCTTGGCATCACAATGCTCCATGTCACTGTCATCACAATGCTCCATGAAAACTCTCATCACATTTCTCCATGTCCTTGTCATCACAAAGCTCCATGACACATGTCATCAGAATGCTCCATGGCCTTCTCATCACAATGTTCCATTCTCTTGCCATCACAATGCTCCTTTACCCCTGTCATAACAATACTCCATGACCCCTGCCATCACGATGTTCCATGGACTTGTCATCACAAGGCTCCATGACCCTTCTCATCACAATGTTCCAAGAACCCTGTAATCACAATGCTCTATGCCCCTTTTCATCTCAATGATCCATGAACCCTGTCATCAAAATGCACCATGCCCATCATCATAATGCTTCATGCTATTGTCATCACAATGAAATCAAAATGCTCCATGACCTCTGTCATAACAGTGCTCCAAAACCTTGTGATCACAATATTCCATAACACTTGTCATCACAATGCCCCATGACGCTCGTCATCACAATTATCCATGGACTTCTCATCACAATGCTCCATGACCTTTGTCATCACAATGCTCAATACACTTGCCATCAAAATGCTCCCTGACACTTGTTGTCTGTATGCTCCTTGAACCCTGTCATGACAAGGTTCCATGCCATTTTCATCACAATGATCCATGCATTTTTCATCACAATGCTCCAAGACCCATGTAATCACAATGCTCCATGCCCTTGTCATCACAAATCTCAATGACGCATGCCATCAGAATGCTCCTTGGACTTCTCCTCACAATGTCCCATGCCTTTTTCATCACAATGTTCCAAGACTCCTGTAATCACAATGCTCTATGCCCCTTTTCATCAGTATGCTCCATGAGAATTCTCATCACAAGGCTCCATGGTTTGTCACCACAATGCTCCAGGACCTTGTCATCACAATGCTCCATTATATTTGTCATCACAATCCTCCATTACATTTGGCATCACAATGCTCCATGCCATTGTCATCGCAATGGACCATGACATATGTCATCACAATGCTCCCTGACACCTGTCTTCACAATACTCCATGACCTTCTCATCACAATGCTCCATGCCCTTGTCATCACAATGCACCATGCCCACTGTCATCACAATAATCTATGAAACTTGTCAGACCAATGCTCCATGCCCCTGTCATCACAATGCTCCATGCCCTTGTCCTCACAATGCTCCATGACCACTGTCATCACAGCGCTCCGTGACTCCAGTCATCACAATGCTTCATAACGTTTGTCATCACAATGTTCTATGCCCGACTCATCACAATGTTCCATGCCCGACTCATCACAAGGCTCTGTGACCTTTGTAACCACAATGCTCCATGAACTTTTCATCACAATTCTCTGTGACACTTTTCAACACAATGCTGCATGTCTTTGTCAGAACAATGCTCCATTACACATGTCATCACAATGCACCATGCACTTGTCATCACAGTGTTCCACAATCTTTTTATCACAATGCTCCATAAACCTTGTCATCACAATGCTCCATGCACTTCTCATCAAAATGCTCTCTCACCACAGATATCACAATGTTACATCACTATTCGTCACAATAATCCCTCAACCCTGTTATCACAATATTCCATGACTCCTGTCATCACAATGCTACATGCACTTATCATCACATTGTTCGATGACCCCTGACATCACAATGTTCCATAACCGCTGTCATCAAAATGCTCCATGACCCTTTTCATTCCAAAGCTCCAAGACCACTGACATCACATTGTTCTATAACCACTGCCATCAAAATGTTCCATTACACATTTCATCAAATTGCTGCATGACCCGGTCATCAAAATGCTCCCTGCCCTTCTCATGACAACGCACCGTGCCCTTGTCATCAAAATGCTCCAAGACTTGTCATCACAAATCTCCATGAGCCTTGGCATCACAATGCTCCATGTCATTGTCATCACAATGCTCCTTGAATAATCTCATCACATTGCTCAATGCCCTTGTCATCACAAAGCTCCATGAAACTTGTCATCACAATGCTCGATGCCCTTCTCATCACAATGCTCCATGCCCTTGTCATTACAATCATGCATGACCCATGTATTATAGTGTTCCGTACCCTTGTCATCACAGTGCTCCATGACCAGTCACATCACAATAATCCATGAAACATTTCAGACCAATATTCCATGCCCTTCTCATCACAATGCTCCATTACCCCTTTCATAACAATGCACCATGACCCCCGCCATCACAATGTTCCACGGCCTAGTCATCACATGGTTCCATGACAATTGTCATCACAATTCTCAAGACCACTGAAATCACAATGCTCCATGCCCTTGTCATCACAAAGCTCCATGACGCATGTCATCAGAATGTTCCATGGCCTTCTCATCTCAATGCTCCATGCCCATGTCATCACAATGTTCCAAGACCATTGTAATCACAATGCTCCATGCCCCTTTTCATATCAATGCTCCATGAACCCTGTCATCACAATGCACCATGCCCATCATCATAATGCTTCAGGCTATTGTCATCACAATGAATTCAAAATGCTCCATGACATCTGTCATCATAATACTCCATACCCTTGTGATCACAATGTTCCATAACACTTATCATCACAACACCCCATGATGCTCATCATCACAATTATCTATGGACTTCTCATCACAGTGCTCTATGACTTTTGTCATCACAATGCTCAATACACTTGTCATCACAATGCTCCCTGACACTTGTCTTCAGTATGATCCTTGAAATCTGTCATGAAAAGGCTCCATGCATTTTTCATCACAATGATCCATGCCATTTTCATCACAATGCTCCAAGACCCCTTTAATCACAATGCTCCATGCCCTTGTCATCACAAAGCTCCTGGACGCATGTCATCAGAATGCTCCATGGCCTTCTCATCACCATGATCCATGCCCTTGTCATCACAATGCTCCAAGACCCCTGTAATGACAATGCTCCATGCCCCTTTTCAGCAGAATGCTCCATGAGACTTCTCATCAAAAGTCTCCATGGTCTTCTCATCAAAATGTTCCAGGACTTTATCATCACCATGCTCCATTCGCTTGTCATTGCAATGCTCCATGACCAATATCATCACAATTCACCATGACCACTGTCATCACAACACTCCATGACACCTGACAGCACAATGATCAGGGACTCTTTTCATCACAATGTTCCATTCCCTAGTCATCACAATGCTCCAGGACACTTGTCATCACAATGATCCATGCCCTTGTCATCCCAATGCTCCATGACCCCTGTATTCACAATGCTCCGTGACGCTTGTCATCACAGTGCTCCATGACACCTGTCATCACAATGCTCCATGCCTTTGTCAGCAAAATGCTTCATGACCTTGTCATTACAATGCTCTGTGTGCTTGTCATTCCAATACTCCATTACCATTGTCATCACAACCCTCCATGAACCTTGGGATCACATTGCTTCATGCCCTTGTCATCACAATGCCCCATGCTCCTTAAAATCAAAATTATACATGACCTATGTCATCACAATGTTCCAAGCCCTTGTGATCACAATATTCCATAACACTTGTCATCACAACGCTCCATGATGCCTGTCATCACAATACCCCATGCCCTTTTCATCAAAATGCTCCATGACCTTTGTCATCACAATTCTCAATACACTTGTCATCACAATGCTCCCTGACACTTGTCATCAGAATGCTCGTTGAACCCTGTCACGAAAAGGCTGCATGCCTTTTTCATCACAATGCCTCATGCCATTTACATCACAATGCTCCATGCCATTGTCATCAAAATACTCCACAAGCTTGTCATCAGAATGTTCAATGACCCGTGTCATCACAAATCTCCATGCACTTGTCAGCACAATGCTCCCTGACCCTTGTCATCACAATGCTCCAAGCCATGGTCATCAGAAAGAACCATTACCTTTGTCATCAGAATCCTCCATGACACTTGGCATCACAATGCTCCATGCCATTGTCATCACAATGGGCCATGACATATGTCATCACAATGCTCCCTGACACCTGTCTTCACAATACTGCATGACCTGTTCATCACAATGATCCATGCTCTTGTCATCACAATGCGCCATTCCAACTCTCATCGCAATAACTCATGAAACTTATTAGACCAATGTTCCATGCCCTAGTCATCACCATGCTCCATGCCCTTGTTATCACAATGCTCCATGACCCCTGTCATCACAATGCTCCGTGACTCCAGTCATCACAATGCTTCATGAACTTTCTCATCACAATGGTCCATGTCCTCGTCATCAACTGTCTCTGTGACCTTTTTAACAACAATGCTCCATGAATTTTCATCACAATGCTCTTTGACCCTTGTCATCAAAATGCTCTATGCCTTTCTCAGCACAATGCTCCATGACCCTTGTCATCACAATGCTCCATGCGCTTGTCAGCACAATGCTCCATGACACATGTCATCACAATGAACCATGTGCTTGTCATCACAGTGCTCCACAATATTGTCATCACAATGCTCCATGCACTTCTAATCAAAATGCTCTCTCACCACTGATATCGCAATGCTACATCAGTATTTGTCTCAGTACACCCTCATCCCCCTCATCACAATGTTCCATGACTCCTGTCATCACAGTGCTACATGCACTTATCATCACAATGTTCGATGACCCCTGACATCAAAATGTTCCATAACATCTGTCATCAAAATGCTCCATGACCCTTTTCATCAAAATGCTCCATGACCCCTGACATCACAATGTTCCATAACACCTGTCATCAAAATGTTCCATGACACATTTCATCAAATTGCTCAATGACCCTGTCATCACAATGCTCCCTGCCTTTCTCATCACAATGCACAACGCACTTGCCATCAAAATGCCCCATGACCTTTGTCATCACAAAGATCCTTGACCCTTGGAATCACAATGCTCCATGAACACTCTCATCACATTGCTCCATGCCCTTGTCATCACAAAGCTCCATGACACATGTCATCAGAATGTTCCATGGCCTTCTCATCACAATGTTCCATGCCCTTGCCATCACAATGCACCATTACCCCTGTCATAACAATGCCCCATGACCCCTGCCATCACGATGTTCCATGGCCTTGTCATCACAAGGCTCCATGACCCTTCTCATCACAATAATCCAAGAAGCCTGTAATCACAATGCTCTATGCCCCTTTTCATCTCAATGATCCATGAACCCTGTCATCACAATGCACCATGCCCATCATCATAATGCTTCATGCTATTGTCATCACAATGAAATCAAAAGGCTCCATGACCTGTGTCATAACAATTCTCCAAAACCTTGTAATCACAATATTCCATAACCCTTGTCATCACAATGCCCCATGACGCTCGTCATCAGAGTTATCCATGGTCTTCTCATCACAATGCTCCATGACTTTTGTCATCACAATGCTCAATACACTTGTCATAAAAATGCTCCCTGACACTTGTTGTCTGTATGCTCCTTGAAACCTGTCATGACAAGGCTCCAAGCATTTTTCATCACAATGATCCATGCCTTTTTCATCACAATGCTCCATGCCATTGTCATCAAAATACTCCACAAGCTTGTCATCAGAATGTTCCATGACATTTGTCATCACAAATCTCCATGCACTTGTCAGCAAAATGCTCCCTGACCCTTGTCATCACAATGCTCCAAGCCATATTCATCACAATGCTCAATTATCTTTGACAGGAGAATCCTACATGACAATTGGCATCACAATTCTCCATGTCCTTGTCATCACAATGCCCCATTCCAAATGTCATCACAATAATCCATGAAACTTATTAGACCAATGTTCCATGCCCTTGTCATCACAATGCTCCATGCCCTTGTTATCACAATGCTCCATGACCCCTGTCATCACAATGCTCCGTGACTCCAGTCATCACAACGCTTCATCGCATTTGTCATCACAGTGTTCCATGCCCTCGTCATCAACAGTCTCTGTGACCTTTATAACCACAGTGCTCCATGAACTTTTCATCACAATGCTCTTTGACCCTTGTCATCACAATGCTCTATGCCTTTCTCAGCAAAATGCTCCATGACCCTTGTCATCACAATGCTCCATGAGCTTGTCAGCACAATGCTCCATGACACATGTCACCACAATGCTCCATGACTCTCGTCATCACAATGCTCCGTGACTCCAGTCATCTCAATGCTTCATAACGATTGTCATCACAATGGTCCATGCCCGACTCATCACAAGGCTCTGTGACCTTTGTAACCACAATGCTCCATGAACTTTTCATCACAATTCTCTTTGACACTTGTCATCACAATGCTCCATGTCTTTGTCAGAACAATGCTCCATGACCATTGTCATCACAATATGCCATGCGCATTTCATCACAAAGGTCCACAACATTTTCATTGCAATGCTCCATAAACATTGAAATCACAATGCTCCATGCATTTCTCATCAAAATGCTCTCTCACCAGAGATATCACAGTGTTCCATCACTAGTCATCTTAATACTCCCTCACCCCTGTAATCACAATGTTCCATGACCCTGTCATCACAATGCTACATCCTCTTACCATCACAATGTTCCATGACCCCTGACATCACAATGTTCCATGACCCCTGTCATCAATACGCTCCATGACCCTTTTCATCCCAAGGCTCCAAGACCCCTGACATCACAATGTTCTATAACCCCTGCCATCAAAATGTTCCATTACAATTTCATCAAATTGCTGCATGAACCGGTCATCAAAATGCTCCCTGCCCTTCTCATCACAATGCACCATGCCCTTGTCATCAAAATGCTCCATGACTTGTCATCACAAAGCTCCATGACCGTTGGCATCACAATGCTCCATGCCATTGTCATCACAATGCTCCATGAACCCTCTCATAATATTGCTCGATGCCCCTGTCATCACAAAGCTCCATGACAATTGTCATCACAATGCTCGATGCCCTTCTCATCACAATGTTCCATGCCCTTGTCATTACAATTCTGCATGACCCATGTATCATAGTGTTCCGTACCCTAGTCATCACAATGCTCCATGCCCACTCTCATCACAATAATCCATGAAACATTTCAGACCTATATTCCATTCCCTTCTCATCACAATGCTCCATTACCCCTTTCATAACAATGCACCATGACCCCCACCATCACAATGTTCCACGGCCTAGTCATCACATGGTTCCATGAAAATTTTCATCACAATGTTCAAGACCCCTGAAATCACAATGCTCCATGCCCTTGTCATCACAAAGCTCCATGACGCATGTCATCAGAAAGGTCCATGGCCTTCTTATCACAATGCTCCATGCTCATGTCATCACAATGCTCCAAGACCCTTGTAATCACAGTGTTCCATGCCACTTTTCATCTCAATGCTCCATGAACCCTGTCATCACAATACAGCATGCCCATCATCATAATGCTTCAGGCTATTGTCATCACAATGAAATCAAAATGCTCCATGAACTCTGTCATCAGAATACTCCGAACCCTTGTGATCACAATGTTCCATAACACTTATCATCACAACAACCCATGACGCTCATCATCACAATTATCCATGGCCTTCTCTTCACAATGCTCTATGAAATATGTCATCACAATTCTCAATACACTTGTCATCACAATGCTCCCTGACACTTGTCGTCAATATGCTCCTTGAACCCTGTCATGACAAGGCTCCATGCCTTTTTCATCACAATGATCCATGCCCTTTTCATCACAATGCTCCAAGACCCTTGTAATCACAATGCTCCATGACACATCTCTTCACAATACTCTATGACCTTCTCCTCACAATGCTCCATGCCCTTGTCATCACAATGCACCTTGTCCACTGTCATCACAATAATCTATGAAACGTGTAAGACCATTGCTCCATGCCCCTGTCATCACAATGCTCCATGACACATGTCATCACAATGCTCCATCACCCCTGTCATCACAATGCTCCGTGACTCCAGTCATCACAATGCTTCATAACGTTTGTCAACACAACGGTCCATGCTTGCGTCATCAAAAGGCTCTGTGTCCTTTGTAACCACAATACTCCATGAACTATTTATCACAATGCTCCGTGACCCTTGTCATCACAATGCTCCATGCGTTTGTCAGAACAATGCTCCATGACCCTTGTCATCACAATGTGCCATGCGCTTTTCATCACATTGATAAACAACCTTGTCATCGCTATGCTCCATAAACCTTGTTATCACAATGCTCCATGCACTTCTCATCCAAATGCTCTGTCACCTGAGATATCACAATATTCCATCACTAGTTATCACAATCCTCCCTCACCCCTGTAAGCACAGTGTTCCATGACCCCTGTCATCACAATGCTACATCCCCTTATCAGCACAATGTTCCATGACCCCTAACATCACAATGTTCCATAACCCCTGTCATCAAAATGCTCCATGACCCTTTTCATCCCAAAGCTCCATGACCCCTGTCATCACAATGTTCTATAACCCCTGTCATCAAAATGTTCCATTAAACTTTTCATCAAATTGCTGCATGACCCTGTCATCAAAATGCTCCCTGCCCTTCTCATCACAATGCACCACACCCTTGTCATGAAAATGCTCTATGAACTTTGTCATCAAAAACTCCATGACCCTTGGCATCACAATGCTCCATGTCATTGTCATCACAATGCTCCATAAACCCTTTCATCACATTTCTCCATGCACTTGTCATTAAAAAGCTCCATGACACTTTTCATCACAATGCTCGATGCCCGTCTCATCACAATGCTCCATGCCCTTGTCATTACAATCCTCCATGACCCATATATCACAGTGTTCCGTGCCCTTGTCATCACAATGCTCCATGCCCACTCTCATCACAATAATCCATGAAATATTTCAGACCAATGCTCAATTCCCTTCTCATCAAAATGCTCCATTACCTCTGTCATAACAATGCTCCATGACCACTGCCATCACAGTGTTCCAAGGCCTTTTCATCACAAGGCTCCATGACCCTTGTCATCACAATGCTCCATGCCCTTGTCATCACAAACTCCATGACGCATGTCATCAGAATGTTAGATGGCCTTCTCATCACAATGCTCGATGCCCTTGTCATCACAATGCTCCAAGACCCCTGTAATCACAATGCTCCATGCCCCTTTTCATCTCAATGCTCCATGAACCCTGTCATCACAATGCACCATGCCCATAATCATAATGCTTCAGGCTATTGTCATCACAATGAAATCAAAATTCTGCATGACCTCTGTCATCATAATGCTCCAAACCCATGTGATCACAATGTTCCATAACACGCATCATCACAACACCCCATGACGATCATCATCACATTTATCCATGGTTTCTCATCACAATGCTCCATGACATTCGTCATCACAATGCTCAATACACTTGTCATCACAATGCTTCCTGACACTTGTCGTCAGAATGCTCCTTGAACCCTGTCACGAAAAGTCTCCAGGCCTTTTTCATCACAAAGCCCCATGCCGTTTTCATCACAAATCTCAATGCCATTGTCATCAAAATACTCCACAAATTTGTCATCAGAATGCTCCATGACCCTTTTCATCACAATTCTCCATGCACTTGTCAGCACAATGCTCCCTGACACTTGTCATCACAATGCTCCAAGCCATTGTCATCACAATGCTCCATTACCTTTGTCATCAGAATTCTCCATGACATTTGGCATCACAATGCTCCATGCCATTGTTATCACAATAGGCCATACATATGTCATCACAATGCTCCCTGACAACTCTCTTCACAATAATGCATAACCTGGTCATCACAATGCTCCATGCCCTTGTCATCAGAATGTGCCATTCCAAATGTCATCGCAATAATCCATGAAACTTGTCAGACCGATACTCCATGCCCCTGGCATCACAATGCTCCATGCCCTTGTTATCACAATGCTCCATGACCCCTGCCATCACAATGCTCTGTGACTCCAGTCATCACAATGCTTCATGACCTTTGTCACCACAATGGTCCATGCCCTCGTCATCATCACTCTCTGTGAGCTTTTTAACCAAATTGATCCATGAACTTTTCATCACAATGCTCTTTGACCCTTGTCATCACAATGCTCCATGCGATTGTCAGCACAATGCTCCATGACACATGTCATCACAATGCTCCATGACCCCTGTCAACACAGTGCTCCGTGACTCAAGTCATCTCAATGCTTCATAATGTTTGTCATCACAATGGTCCATGCCCGCGTCATCACAAGGCTCTGTGACCTTTTTAACCACAATGCTCCATGAACATTTCATCTCAAAGCTGCGTGACCCTTGTCATCACAGTGCTCCATGCCTTTGTCAGAAAAATGCTCCATGACCCTTGTCATCACAATGAGCCACGTGCATTTTCTCCCAACGGTCCACATATTTGTCATCACAATGCTCCATAAAACTTGTAATCACAATGCTCCATGCCCTTCTCATCACAGTGCTCCATTACCACTGTCATAACCATGCTCCATGACTCTGGGATCACAATGTTCCACGGCCTTGTCATCACAAGGCTCCATGCACTTGTCATCACAAAGCTCCATGACGCATGTCATCAGAATGCTCCATGGCCTTCTCCTCACAATGCTCCATGCCCTTATCATCACAATGCTCCAAGACCCCTGTAATCACAATGCTCCATGCCCCTTTTCATCGGAATGCTCCATGAAACTTGTCATCACAAGTCTCCATGTTCATCTCATCACAATGCTCCAATTCATTTTCATCAGCATGCTCCCTTCCCTTGTCATCACAATGCTCCATGACCACTGTCATCACAATTCTCCATGAACATTTTCAGACCAATGCTCCATGACATTCTCATCACAATGCTCCATGACCAGTATCATCACAATGCTCCATGATCACTGTATCACAACACTCCATGACACCTGACAACACAATGATCCGGGACTCTTGTCATCACAATGCTCCATGACCCCTGTCATCACCATAATCCATGAATATTTTCAGCCCAATGCTCCATGACCCTTGTCATCACAATGATCCATGCCCTTGTCATCCCAATGCTCCATGACCCCTGTAATCACAATGCTCCGTGATGCTTGTCATCACAGTGCTCCATGACACCTGTCATCACAATGCTCCATGCCTTTGTCAGCAAAATGCTACATGACCTTGTCATTACAATGCTCTATGCGCTTGTCATCACAATACCCATTTACCATTCTCATCACAATCATCCATGAACCTTGGGATCACATTGCTTCATGCCCTTGTCATCACAGTGCTCCATGCTCCTTGAAATCAAAATGATCCATGACCTCTGTCATCACAATGCTCCAAACCCTTGTGATCACAATGTTTCATAACACTTGTCATCACAATGCTCCTTGACCCTTGTCATTGCAATGCTCGAAGCCATTGTCATCACAATGCTCTATTAACTTTGTCATCAGAATCCTCCATGACACTTGGCATCACAATGCTCCATGCCATCGTCATCACATTGGGCCATTACATATGTCATCACAATGCTCCCTGACACCTGTCTTCACAATACTGCATGACCTGGTCATCACAATGCTCCATGCCCTTGTCATCACAATGTGCCATTCCAACTGTCATCGCAATAATCCATGAAACTTATTAGACCAATGCTCCATGCCCTTGTCATCACAATGCTCCACGACCACTGTAAACACAATGTTCCATGCCACTTTTCATCTCAATGCTCCATGATCCCTGTCATCACAATGCACCGTGCCCATCATCATAATGCTTCCGGCTATTGTCATCACAATGAAATCAATATTCTCCATGACCTCTGTCATCATAATGCTCCAAACCCTTGTGATCACAATGTTCCATAACACTTATCATCACAACACACCATGACGCTCATCATCACAATTATCCATGGTCTTCTCATCTCAATGCTCCATGACCTTTGTCATCTCAATGCTCAATACACTTGTCATCACAATGCTCCCTGACCTTTGTCTTCAGTATGCTCCATTAACCCTGTCATGACAAGTCTCCATGACATTTTCATCACAATGATCCGTGCCCTTTTCATCACAATGCTCCAAGACACCTGTAATCACAATGCTCCAAGCCCTTGTCATCACAAAGCTCCATGACCCATGTCATCAGAATGCTGCATGGCCGTCTCTGACAATGCTCCATGCCCTTGTCATCACAATGCTCCAAGACCACTGTAATCACAATGATCCATGCCACTTTTCATCAGAATGCTCCATGAAACTTGTCATCACAAGCCTCCAAGGCCTTCTCATCACAATGCTACATGACCTTGTCATCACTATGCTCCATTCCCTTGTCATCACAATGCTCCATGACCATTGTCATCACAATACTCCATGAATATTATCAGAACAATGCTCCATAACCTTCTCATCACAATGCTCCATGACCAATATCATCACAATGCACCATGACAACTGTCATCACAACACTCCATGACACCTGACAACACAATGATCCGGGACTCTTGTCATCACTATGCTCCATTCCCTAGTCATCACAATGCTGCATGAACCCTGTCATCACAATGCTCCATGACACCAGTCTTCACAATACAGCATGACCTCTTTATCACAATGCTCCATGCCCTTGTCACCACAATGCACCATTCCAACTGTCATCGTAATAATCCATGAAAATTATGAGACCAATGATACATGCCCTTGTCATCACAATGCTCCATGCCCCTTTTCATCGCAATGCTCCATGACCCCTCTCATCACAGTGCTCCGTGACTCCAGTCCTCACAATGCTTCATGACATTTGTCACCACAATGGTCCATGCACTCGTCATCATCAGTCTCTGTGAGCTTTTTAACCAAAATGATCCATGAACTTTTCATCACAATGCTCTTTGACCCTTGTCATCACAATGCTCTATGCCTTTCTCAGCAAAATGCTCCATGACCCTTGTCCTCACAATGCTCCATGCGCTTGTCAGCAAAATGCTCCATGACACATGTCATCACAATGCACCATGCGCTTGTCATCACAGTGCTCCAAAATCTTGTCATCACAGTGCTCCACAATCTTGTCATCACAGTGCTCCATAAACCTTGTCATCAAAATGCTCCATGCACTTCTCATCAAAATTCTTTCTCACCACTGATATCACAATGTTACTTCACTATTCGACACAATACTCCTTCACATCTGTCATCACAATGTTCCATGACTCCTATCATCACAATGCTACATGCACTTATCATCACAATGCTCGATGACCCATGACATCACAATTTCCATAAACCCTGTCATCAAAATATTCCTTGACACTTTTCATCAAATTTCTCTGTGACCATGTCATCACAATGCTCCCTGCACTGCTCATTACAATACACAACGCCCTTGTCATCAAAATGTTCCATGACCTTTGTCATCAAAAATATCCATGACCCTTGGCATCACATTGCTCCATGCCATTGTCATCACTAAGCTCCATGACACATGTCATCAGAATGCTCCATGGCCTTCTCATCACAATGCTCCATGACCTTTGTCATCACAATGCTCAATACACTTGTCATCAATATGCTCCATAACACTTGTTGTCTGTATGCTCCTTGAACCCTGTCATGGCAAGGCTCCATGCATTTTTCATCACAATATTCCATGCCCGTTTCATCACAATGCTACAAGACCCCTGTAATCACAATGCTCCATGCGCTTGTCATCACAAAGCTCAATGACGCATGTCCTCAGAATGCTCCTTGGCCTTCTCTTCACAATGATCCATGCCCTTGTCATCACAATGTTCCAAGACCCCTGTAATCACAATTGTCCATGCCCCTTTTGATCAGTATGCTATATGAGATTGTCATCACAAGGCTCCATGGATTTCTCATCACAATGCTCCAGGACCTTGTCATCACAATGCTTCACGACCTTGTCATGAAAATTCTCAATGGCCCTTGTCATCATAGTGCTCCAAGCCCTAGTCATCACAATGCTCCATTTTATTTGTCATCCCAATCCTCCATTACATTTGGCATCACAATGCTCAATGCCATTATCATCGCAATGGACCATGACATATGTAATCACAATGCTCCCTGACACCTGTCTTCACAATACTCCATGACCTTCTCATCACCATGATCCATACCCTAGTCATCACAATGCTCCATGCCCATGTCATCACAATGCTCCATGACCCCTATCATCACAGTGCTCCATGACTCCAGTCATAACAATGCTTCATAATGTTTGTCATCAAAACGGTCCTTGCCCGTGTCATCACAAGGCTCTGTGACCTTTGTAACCAAAATGCTCCATGAACTTTTCATCACAATGCTCCGTGACCCTTGTCATCAAAATGCTCCATGCCTTTGTCAGAACAATGCTCCATAACACTTGTCACCACAATGTGCCACGTGCTTTTCATCACATCGGTCCACAACCTTGTCATCTCTATGCTTCATAAACCTTGTAATCCCAATGCTCCATGCACTTCTCATCCAAATGCTCTCTCACCAGAGATATCACAATGTTCCATCACTAGTCATAACAATACTCCCTCACCCCTGTAATCATAATGTTCCATGACCCCTGTCATCACAGTGCTACATACGCTTATCATCACAATGTTCCATGATCCCTGACATCACAATGTTCCATAACCCCTGTAATCAAAATGCTCCATGACCCTTTTCATCCCAAAGCTCCATGACCCCTGACATCACAATGTTCTATAACCCCTGCCCTCAATATATTCCATTATATTTTAATCAAATTGCTGCATGAACCTGTAATCAAAATGCTCCCTGCCCTTCTCATCACAATGCACCACACCATAGTCATCGAAATGCTCCCTGTTATTTGTCATCACAAATCTCCATGACCCTTGGCATCACAATGATCCATGTCATTGTCATCACAATGCGCCAAGAACGCTCTCATCACATTGCTCCATGCCCTTGTCATCACAAAGCTCCATGACACTTGTCATCACAATGCTCGATGCCCTTCTCATAGCAATGCTCCATGTCCTGGTCATTACAATCCTCCATGAACCATGTATCACAGTGTTCCGTGCCCTTGTCATGCCAATGCTCCATGCCCACTCTCATTACAATAATCCATGAAATATTTTAGGCCAAAGCTCAATGCACTTCTCATCACAATGCTCCATTTCCTCTGTCATAACAATGCTCCATGACACCTGCCATCACATTGTTCAACGGCATATCATCACAAGGCTCCATGATAATTGTCATCACAATTCCCCAAGACCCCTGTAATCACAATGCTCCATGCCCTTGTCATCACAGTGCTCCATGATGCATGTCATCAGAATTTTCCATGGCCTTCTCATCACCATGCTCCATGCCCTAGTCATCACAATGCTCCAAGACCCCGGTAATCACAATGCTCCATTCCCCTTTTCATCTCAATGCTCCATGAACCCAGTCATCACAGTGCACCATGCCCATCATCATAATGTTTCATGCTATTGTCATCACAATGAAATCTAAATTCTCCATGACATCTGTCATCATAATGCTCCAAACCCTTGTGATCATAATGTTCCATAAGAATTATCATCACAACACCCCATGATGCTCATCATCACAATTATCCATGGTCTTCTCATCACAATGCTCTATGACCTTTGTCATCAAATGCTCAATACACTTGTCATCACAATGCTATCTTACACTTGTCGTAAGTATGCTTCTTGAACACTGTCATGACAAGGCTCAATGCCTTTTTCTTCAAATGATACATGCCCTTTTCATCACAATGCATCAAGACACCTGTAATCACAATGCTCCACGACCTACTCATCACAATTCTCCATGGCCAATATCATCACAATGCACCATGACCACTGTCATCTCAACACTCCATGACACCTGACAACACAATGATCCGGGACTCTTTTCATCACAATGCTCCATTCCCAAGTCATCACAATACTCCATGACCCCTGTCATCACAATACTCCATGAACATTTTCAGCCCAATGCTCCATGACACTTGTCATCACATTGAACCATGCGCTTGTCATCCCAATGCTCCATGACCACTGTATTCACAATGCTCCGTGACGCTTGTCATCACAGTGCTCCATGACACCTGTCATCACAATGCTCCATGTCTTTGTCAGCAAATGCTACATAACCATGTCATTACAATGCTCTATGCGCTTGTCATCACAATACTCCTTTACCATTGTCATCACAATCCTCCATGAACCTTGGGATCACATTGCTTCATACCCTTGTCATCACAATGCTCCATGCTCCTTGAAATCAAAATGATCCATGACCTCTGTCATCACAATGCTCCAAACCCTTGTCATCACAATGTTCCATAACACTTGTCATCACAACGCTCCATGATGTCTGTCATCACAATACTCCACGGCCTATTCATCACAATGCTCCATAACCTCTGTCATCACAATTCTAATACACTTGTCATTACAATGCTTCCTGAAACTTGCCGTCAGAATGCTCCTTGAAACCTGTCACGAAAAGGCTCCATGCTTTTCTCATCACAATGTCCAATGCCGTTTTCATCACAATGCTCCATGCCATTGTCATCAAAATACTCCACAAGATTGTCATCAGAATGTTCCATGACCTTTTTCATCACAATTATCCATGCACTTGTCAGCACAATGCTCCCTGAACCTTGTCATCACAATGCTCCAAGCCATTGTCATCACAATGCTAAATTACTTTTGACATCACAATGCTCCGTGACTCCAGTCATCACAATGCTTCACAACATTTTTCATCACAATGGTCCATGCCCGCGTAATCACAAGGCTCTGTGACTTTTGTAACCACAATGCTCCATGAACTTTTCATCACAATGCTCCGTGACACTTGTCATCACAATGCTCCATGCCTTTGTCAGAACAATGTTCCATGACCCTTGTCATCACAATGCACCATGCGCTTGTCATCACAGTGCTCTACAATCTTGTCATCACAATGCTCCATAAACATTGTCATCATAATCCTCCATGCACTTCTAATCAAAATGCTCTCTCACCACTGATATCACAATGCTACATCACTATTTGTCACAATACTCCCTCCCACCTGTCATCACAATGTTTCATGACTCCTGTCATCACAATGCTACATGCACTTATCATCAAAATGTTCGATGACCCCTGACATCACAATGTTCCATAACACCTGTCATCAAAATGTTCCATGAAAATTTTCAACAAATTGCTCCATGAACCTGTCATCACAATTCTCCCTGCCCTTCTCATCACAGTGCACAACGCACTTGCCATCAAAATGCTCCATGACCTTTGTCATCTCAAAGAGCCCTGACCCATGGCATCACAATGCTCCATGTCATTTTCATCACAATGCTCCATGACACATGTCATCAGAATGCTACATGGCCTTCTCATCACAATGATCCATGGCCTTGCCATCACAATGCTCCATTACCCTTCTCATAACAATGCTCCATGCCCCTGCCATCACGATATTCCCTGGCCTGGTCATCACAAGGCTCCATGACCCTTCTCATCACAACACTCCAAGAACCCTGTAATCACAATGCTCCATGACCTTTTTCATCTCAATGATCCATTAAACCTGTCATCACAATGCACCATGCCTATAATCATAATGCTTCATGCTATTGTCATCACAATGAAATCAAAATGCACCATGACCTCTGTCATAACAATGCTCCAATCCCATGTGATCACAATATTCCATAACACTTGTCATCACAGTGCCCCTTGATGCTCGTCATCACAGTTATCCTTGGTCTTCTAATCACAATGCTCCATGACCTTTGTCATCACAATGCTCAATACACTTGTCATCAAAATGCTCCCTGACACTTGTTGTCTGTATGCTCCTTGAACTCTGTCATGACAAGGCTTCATGCCTTTTTCATCACAATGATCCATGCCCTTTTCATCACAATGCTCCAAGACCCATGTAATCAAAATGCTCCATGCCCTTGTCATCACAAATCTCAATGACGCATGCCATCAGAATGCTCCTTGGTCTACTCCTCACAATGTTCCATGCCCTTGTCATCACAATGTTCCATGACCCCTGTAATCACAATGCTCCATGCCCCTTTTCATCAGTATGCTCCATGAGACTTGTCATCACACGGCTCCATAGCTTTGTCATCACAATGCTCCAGGATCTTGTCATCACAATGCTTCACGACCTTGTCATGAAAATTCTCAATGGCCCTTGTCATCATAATGCTGCAAGCCCTAATCATCACAATGCTCCATTATATCTGTCATCACAATCCTCCATTACAATTGGCATCACAATGCTCCATGCCATTGTCATCGCAATGGACCATCACATATGTCATCACAATGCTCCCTGACATCTCTCTTCACAATATTCCATGACCTTCTCATCACAATGCTCCATGCCCTTGTCATCACAATGCACCATGCCCATGGTCATCACAATAATCTATGAAATTTTTCAGACCAATGCTCCATTCCCCTGTCATCACAATGCTCCATGCACTTGTCATCACAATTCTCCATGACCCCTGTCATCCCAATGCTCCGTGACTCCAGTCATCACAATGCTTCTTAACGTTTGTCATCACAATGGTCCATGTCCGCGTCATCACAAGGCTCTGTGACGTTTGTAACCACAATGCTCCATGAATATTTCCTCACCATTCTCTGGGACCCTTGTCATCACAATGCTCCATTTCTTTGTCAGAACAATGCTCCATGACCATTGTCATCACAATGTGCCACGCACATTTCATCACAACTGTCCACAACCTTATAATTGCAATGCTCCATAAATTTTGTTATCACAATGGTCCATGAACTTCTCATCAAAATGCTCTCTCACCATAGATATCACAATGTTCCATCACTAGTCATCACAATACACCCTCACCCATGGAATCACAATGTTCCATGACCCTGTCATCACAATGCTACATCCCTTTATCATCACAATATTGCATGACCCCTGACAAAACAATGTTCCATAACCCCTGTCATCAAAATGCTCCATGACCCTTTTCATCCCAAAGCTCCAAGAACCCTGACATCACAATGTTCTATAACCCATGCCATCAAAATATTACATTACAATTTTTATCAAATTGCTGCATGACCCGGTCATCAAAATGCTCCCTGCACTTCTCATCACAATGCACCATTCCCTTGTCATCAAAATGCTCCATGACTTGTCATCACAAAGCTCCATGACACATGGCATCACAATGCTCCATGTCATTGTCATCACAATGCTCCATGAAACCTCTCATCACATTGCTCCATGCCGTTGTCATCAGAAAGCTCCATGACACTTGTCATCACAATGCTCGATGCATTTCTCATCACAATGCTCCATGCCCTAGTCATTAAAATCCTGCATGACACATGTATCACAGTGTTCCGTGCACATGTAATCACAATGCTCCATGCCCTTCTCATCACAATGCTCCATGACCCCTGCCATCACAATGTTCCACGGACTTGTAATCACAAGGCTCCATGACACTTGTCATCACAATGATCCAAGACCCCTGTAATCACAATGCTCTATGCCCTTGTCATCACAAAGCTCCATGACACATGTCATCAGAATGTTCCATGGATTTCTCATCACAACGCTCCATGCCCTTGTCATCACAATGCTCAAGACCCCTGTAATCACAATGCTCCATTTCCCTTTTCATCTCAATGCTCCATGAACCCTGTCATCACAATGCATCATGCCCATCATTATAATGCTTCCGGCTATTGTCAGCACAATGAAATCAAAATTCTCCATGACCTATGTCATCACAATTCTCCATGTCCCCTGTCATCACAATACTTCATGAATATTTTCAGCCCAATGCTCCATGATACTTGTCATCACAATGATGCATGCCCTTTTCAGCCCAATGCTCCATGACCCCTGTGTTCACAATCCTCCGTGATGCTTGTCATCACAGTGCTCCATGACACCTGTCATCACAATGCTAGATGACTTTGTCAGCAAAAGGCTAAATGACCTTGTAATTACAATGCTCTATGCGCTTGTCATCACAATACTTCATTACCATTGTCATCACAATCCTCCATGAACCTTGGGATCACATTGCTTTATGCCCTTGTCATCACAATGCTCCATGCTCCTTGATATCAAAATGATCCATGAAATCTGTCATCAAAATGCTCCAAAGCCTTGTGATCACAATGCTCCATATCACTTGTCATCACAACGCTCCATGATGCCTGTCATCACAATATTCCATGCCCTTTTCATCACAATGTTCCATGACCTTGGTCATCACAATTCTCAATACACTTGTCATCACAATGCTCCCTGACACTTGTCGTCAGAATGCTCCTTGAACTCTGTCATGAAAAGGCTCCATGCCTTTTTCATCACAATGCCCCATGCCGTTTTCATCACACTGCTCCATGCCATTGTCATCATAATACTCCACAAGTTTGTCATCAGATTGCTCCATGACCCTTGTCATCACAATTCTCCATGCACTGGTCAGCACAATGCTCCTTAACCCTTGTCAGCACAATGCTCCAAGCCATTGTCATCACAATGCTCCATTACATTTGTCATCAGAATCATCCACGACACTTGGCATCACAATGCTCCATGCCATTGTCACCACAATGGGCCATTACATATGTCATCACAATGCTCCCTGACAGCTCTCTTCACAATACTCCATGACCTTCTCATCACAATGATCCATGCCCTTGTCATCACAATGCACCATGTACACTGTCATCACAATAATCTATGAAACTTGTCAGACCAATGCTCCATGCCCCTGTCAGCAAAATGCTCTATGCCCTTGTCATCACAATGCTCCATGTCCACTGTCATCACAATGCTCCATGACTCCAGTCATCACAATGCTTCATAACATTTGTCATCACAATGGTCCATGACCGCGTTATCACAAGGCTCTGTGACCTTTATAACCACAATGCTCCATGAACATTTCATCACAATTCTTCGTGACCATTGTCATCAAAATGCTTCATGCCTTTGTCAGAAAAATGCTCCATGACCCTTGTCATCACAATATGCTACGCGCTTTTCATCACAACGGTCCACAAATTTGTCATGGTAATGCTCCATAAACCTTGTATTCACAATGCTCCATGTCCTTCTCATCACAATGCTCCATTATCCCTATCATAACAATGTTCCATGACCCCTGCCATCACAATATTCCACGGCCTTGTCATCACAAGGCTCCATGACACTTGTCATCACAATGCTCCAAGACCCCTGTAATCACAATGCTCCATGCACTTGTCATCACAAAGCTCCATGACACATGCCATCAGAATGTTCCATGTCCTTCTCATCAAAATGCTCCATGCCCTTGACATCACAATGCTCCAAGAACCCTGTAATCACAATGCTCCATGCCCCTTTTCATCTAAATGCTCCATGAACACTGTCATCACAATGCATCAGGCCCATCATGATAATGCTTCAGGCTATTGTCATCACAATGAAATCTATATGCTCCATGACCTCTGTCATCACAATGCTCCAAACCGTTGTGATCACAATATTCCATAACACTTATCATCACAACACCCCATGATGCTCATAATCACAGTTATCCATGGTCTCCTCATCACAATGCTCCATGACCTTTGTTATCACAATGCTCAATACACTTGTCATCACAATGCTCCCTGACACTTGTCATCAGTATGCTCCATTAACCCTGTCATGACACGTCTCCATGCCTTTTTCATCACAATGATCCATCCCCTTTTAATCACAATGCTCCAAGACCCCTGTAATCACAATGCTCCATGCCCTTGTCATCACAAAGCTCAATGACGCATGTCATCAGAATGCTCCATGGCCTTCTCATCACAATGCTCCATGCCCTTGTCATCACAATGCTCCAAGACCCCTGTAATCACAATGCTACATGTCCCTTTTCATCAGAATGCTCCGTGAGACTTGTCATCACGAGTCTCCATTGTCTTCTCATCAAAGTGCTCCAGGAACTTGTCATCAAAATGCTCCATGATCCCTGTCATCACAATACTCCATGAACATTTTCAGCCCAATGCTCCATGACACTTGTCATCACAAAGATCCATGCCCTTGTCATCCCAATGCTCCATGACCCCTGTATTCACAATGCTCCGTGACGCTTGTCATCACATTGCTCCATGACACCTGTCATCACAATGCTCCATGCCTTTGTTGGCAAAATGCTACCTGACCTTGTCATTGTAATGCTCTATTCGCTTTTCATCACAATACTCCATTACCATTGTCATCACAGTCCTCCATGAACCTTGGGATCACATTGCTTCATGCCCTTGTCATCACAATGATCCATGCTCCTTGAAATCAAAATGATCCATTACCTCTGTCATCACAGTGCTCCAAACCCTTGTGATCACAATGTTTCATAACACTTGTCTTCACAACGCTCCATGATGCCTGTCATCACAATAATCCATGCCCTACTCATCACAATGCTCCATGACATTTGTCATCACAATTCTCAATACACTTGTCATCACAATGCCACATGCCTTTTTCATCACAATGTTCCATGCCATTGTCATCAAAATACTCCACAAGCTTGTCTTCAGAATACTTCATGACCGTTTTCATCACAATTCTCCCTGCAACTGTCAGCAAAATTCTCCCTGACCCTTGTCATCACAATGCTCCAAGCCATTGTCATCACAATGCTCCATTACATTTGTCATCAGAATCCTCCATGACACTTGGCATCACAATGCTCCATGCCATTGTCATCACTATGGGCCATTACATATTTCATCACAGTGCTCCTTGACACCTGTCTTCAAAATACTGCATGACCTGGTTATAACAATGCGCCATTACAACAGTCATCACAATAATCCATGAAACTTATTAGACCAATGCTCCATTCCCTTGTCATCACAATGTTCCATGTCCTTGTTATCACAATGCTCCATGACGGCTGTCATCACAATGCTCCATGCCTCCATTCATCACAATGATTCATGACCTTTTTCATCACAGTGGTCCATGCCCTCGTCATCAACAGTCTCTGTGACATATTTAACCACAATGCTCCAATAACTTTTCATCACAATGCTCTTTGACCCTTGTCATCACAATGTTCTATGCCTTTCTCAGCACAATGCTCCATGACCCTTGTCATCACAATGCTCCATGCGCTTGTCAGATCAATGCTCCATGACCCATGTCATCACAATGCACCCTGCGCTTCTCATCACAGTGCTCCACAATCTTGTCACCACGATGCTCCATAAAACTTGTCATCACAATTCTCCATGCACTTCTCATCAAAATGCTTTCTCACCAGTGATATCACAATGTTACAGCACTATTCATCACAATAATCCCTCACCCCTGTCATCACAATGTTCCATGACTTTTGTCTTTGCAATGCTACATGCACATATCATCGCAAAGTTCGGTGACCCCTGACATCACAATGTTCCATAACCCGTGTCATCATAATGCTCCATAACACTTTTACTTAAAATGCTCAATGACCCCTGACATCACAATGTTCCATAACACCTGTCATCATAATTCTCCATGATCCTTTTCATCAAAATGCTCCATGAACCCTGACATCACAATGTTCCATAACCCCTGTCATTAAATTATTCCATGACACTTTTCATCAAATTGCTCTATGACCCTGTCATCACAATGCTCCCTGTCCTTCTCATCACAATGTACCACGCCCTTGTCATCAAAATGCTCCATGACCTTTGTCATCACAAAGCACCATGACAATTGGCATCTCAATGCTCCATGTCATTGTCATCACAATGCTCCATGAACCCTCTAATCACAATGCTCCATGCCCCTATGCATCTCAATGCTCCATGAACCCTGTCATCAAAATGCACCATGACCATCATCATAATGCTTCAGGCTACTGTCATCACAATGAAATCAAAATATTCGATGATCTATCTCATCACAATGCTCCAAATCCTTGTGATCACAATGTTCCATAACACTTATCATCACAACGCCCCATGAAGCTCATCATCACAGTTAACCATGGTCTTCTCATCACAGTGCTCCATGACCTTTGTCATCACAATGCTCTATACACATGTCATCACAATGCTCCCTGACACTTCTCATCAGTATGCTCCTGGAACCCTGTCATGACAAGGCTCCATACCATTTTCATAACAATGATCCATGCCAATTTCATCACAATGCTCCAAGACACCAGTAATCACAATGCTCCATGCCCTTGTCATCACAATGCTCCAAGACCCCTGTAATCACAATACTCAATGCCCCTTTTCATCAGAATGCTCCATGAGACTTCTTATTACGAGGCTCCATGGTCTCCTCATCACAGTGCTCCAGGAACCTTTCATCACAGTGCTCCATTCCCTTGTCATCACAATGCTCCATGACCACTGTCCTCACAATACTTCCTGAACATTTTCACGCCAATTCTCCAAGAACTTCTCATCACAATGCTTCATGATCCCTATCATCACAATGCTCCATGACCACTGTCATCACAATGCTCCATTACCCCTGACAACACAGTGATCCGGGACTCTAGTCATCACAATGCTCCATTCCCTAGTCATCACAATGCTCCATTAATATTTTCAGCCCAATTCTCCATGACACTTGTCATCACAATGATCCATGACCTTGCCATCCCAGTGCTCCATGACCCCTGTAATCACAATGATCCGTGATGCTTCTCATCACAGTGCTCTATGACCCTTATCATCACAATGCTCCATGCCTGTGTCAGCAAAATGCTAAATGACCTTGCCATCAAAATGCTCCATTTGCTTGTCATCACAATACTCCCTAAGCATTGTCATCACAATTATCCATGCACCTTGGGATCACAATGCTTCATGCCCTTGTCATCACAATGCTGCATGCTCCTTGAAAACAAAATGATCCATGACTTCTATCATCACAATGCTCCAAACCCTTGTGATCACAATGTTCCATAACACTTGTCATCACAACGCTCCATGATGCCTGTCATCACAATACTCTATGCCCTTTTCGTCAAAATGCTCCATGATCTTTTTCATCACAATTCTCAATACACATGTCATCACAATGTTCCCTGACACTTGTCATCAGAATGCTCCTTGAAACCTGTCATGAAATGGCTTCATGCCTTTTTCATCACAATGCTCCATGCCCTTTTCATCACAATGCTCCAAGCCATTGTCGTCACAATACTCCACAAGCTTGTCATCAGAATGCTCCATGACACTTGTCATCACATTTCTCCATGGCCACTGTAATCACAATGCTCCATACCCCTTGTCATTACTGTGCTCCATGACGCGCATCATCACAATTATCCATGGCCTTCTCATCACAATGCTCGACGCCATTGTCATCAAAATGCTCCATGACCCATGTAATCACAATGCTCCATGCCCTTGTCATCACAAAGCTCCATTTCTTTGTCAGAACAATGCTCAATGAACATAGTCTTCACAATGTGCCACGCACATTTCATCACAACGGTCCACAACCTTGTCATTGCTATGCTTCATAAACCTTGTAATCACAATGGACCATGCACTTCTCATCAAAATGCTCTCTCACCAGAGATATCACAATGTTCCATCTCTAGTCATCACAATACTCCATCATCCCTGTAATCACAATGTTCCAGGACACTGTCATCACAATGCTACATCCCCTTATCATCACAATGTTCCATGACCCCTGACATCACAATGTTCCATGACCCCTGTCATCAAAATGTTCCATGACCATTTTCATCCCAAAGCTCCAAGACCCCTGACAACACAATGTTCTATAACCCCTGCCATCAAAATGTTCCTTTACAATTTTTATCAAATTGCTGCATGACCTGGTCATCAAAATGCTCCCTGCATTTCTCAGCACAATGCACCATGCCCTTGTCATGAAAATGCTCCATGACTTGTCATCACAAAGCTCCATGACCCTTGGCATCACAATGCTCCATGTCATTGTCATCACAATGCTCCATGAAACCTCTCATCACATTGCTCCATGCCCTTGTCATCACAAAGCTCCATGACACTTGTCATCACAATGCTCGATGCCCTTCTCATCACAATGCTCCATGCCCTTGTCATTACAATCCTGCATGACCCATGTATCACAGTGTTCCATGCCCTTGTCATCACAATGCTCCATGCCCACTCTCATCACAATAATCCATGAAATATTTCATACCAATGTTCCATGCCCTTCTCATCAAAATGCTCCATTACACCTGTCATAAAAATGCACCATGACCCTTGCCATCAAAATGTTCCACGGCCTAGTCATCACAAGGTTCCATGACACTTGTCATCACAATGCTCCAGACCCCTGAAATCACAATGCTCCATGCCCTTGTCATCACAAAGCTCCATGACGCATGTCATCAGAAAGTTCCATGCCCTTCTCATCACAGTGCTCCATGCCCTTGTCATCACAATGCTCCAAGACCCTTGTAATCACAATGCTCCATGCCCCTTTTCATCTCAATGCTCCATGAACCCTGTCATCTCAATGCACCATTCCGATCATCATAATGTTACAGTCTATTGTCATCACAATGAAATAAATATTCTCCATGACCTCTGTCATCAAAATGTTCCAAACCCTTGTGATCACAAGGTTCCATAACACTTATCATCACAACACCACATGACGCTCATCATCACAGTTATCCATGGTCTCCTCATCACAATGCTCCATGACCATTGTTATCACAATGCTCAATACACTTTTCATCACAATGCTCCCTGACACTTGTCATCAGTATGCTCCATTAACCCTGTCATGACACGTCTCCATGCCTTTTTAATTACAATGATCCATGCCCTTTTAATCACAATGCTCCAAGATCCCTGTAATCACAAAAGCTCCATGCCCTTGTCATCACAAAACTCCATGACACATGTCATCAGAATGCTCCATGGACTTCTCATCACAATGCTCCATGCCCTAGTCATCACAATGCTCCAAGACACCTGTAATCACAATGCTCCATGCTCCTTTTCATCAGAATGCTCCATGACACTTCTCATCAGAAGTCTCCATGGTCTTCTCATCACAATGCCCCAGGACTTGTCATCAACATGCTCCATTCCGTTGTCATCACAATGCTCCATGACACATGTCATCACAATGCTCCATGCCCTTGTCATCAAAAAGCTCCATGACACATGTCATCAGAATGCTTCATGGCCTTCTCATCACAATGCTCCCTGCTCTTGTCATCAAAATGCTCCAAGACCCCTGTAATCACAATGCTCCATGCCCCTTTTCATCAGAATGCTCCATGAGACTTATCATCACAAGTCTCCATGGTCTTCTCATCACAATGCTCTAGGACCTTGTCATCACCATGCTCCATTCCCCTGTCATCACAATGCTCCATGACCACTGTCTTCACAATAATCCATGAACATTTTCAGCCCAGTGCTCCACGACCTACTCATCACAATGCTCCATGGCCAATATCATCACAATTCTCCATGACCAATGTCATCACAACATTCCATGACACCTGACAACACAATGATCCGGGACTCTTGTCATCACAATGTTCCATTCCCTAGTCATCAAAATGCTCCTTGACCACTGTCATCACAACACTCCATGAACATTTTCAGCCCAGTGCTCCATGACCCTTGTCACCACAATGATCCATGCCCTTGTCTTGCCAATGCTCCATGACCCCTGTATTCACAATGCTCCGTGACGCTTGTCATCACAGTGCTCCATGAAACTTGTCATCACAATGCTCCATGCCTTTGTCAGCAAAATGCTACATGACCTTGTCATTACAATGCTCTATGCGCTTGTCATCACAATACTCCTTTACCATTGTCATTACAATCCTTCATGAAAATTGGTATCCCATTGCTTCTTGCCCTTGTCATCACAGTGCTCACTGCTCCTTGAAATCAAAATGATCCATGACCTCTGTCATCACAATGCTCCAAACCCTTGTGATCACAATGTTCCTTAGCACTTGTCATCACAACGCTCCATGATGCCTGTCATCACAATACTCCATGCCCTTTTCATCACAATGCTCCATGACCTTTGTCATCACAATTCTCAATACACTTGTCATCACAATGCTCCCTGACATTGTCGTCAGAGTGCTCCTTGAACCCTGTCACCAAAAGGCTCCATTCCTTCTTCATCACAATGTCCCATGCCATTTTCATCACAATGCTCCATGCTATTGTCATCAAAATACTCCACAAGCTTGTCATCAGAATGCTCCATGTCTCTTGTCATCACAATTATCCATGCACTTGTCAGCAAAATGCTCCCTGACCCTTGTCATCACAATGCTCCAAGCCATTGTCATCACAATGCTCCATTACATTTGTCATTAGAATCCTCCATGACACTTGGCATCACAATGCTCCATGCCTTTGTCATCACAATGGGCCATTACATATGTCATCACAATGCTCCCTGACACCTCTCTTCACAATACTGCATGCCCTTGTCATCACAATGCTCCATGCCCTTGTATCACAATGTTCCAAGTCCCCTGTAATCAGAATGCTCCAGGCCCCTTTTCATCAGTATGCTTCTTGAGATTTGTCATCACAAGCCTCCATGGTTTTCTCATCACAATGCTCCAGGACCATGTCATCACAATGCTTCAGGACATTTTCATGAAAATTCTCAATGGCCCTTGTCAACATAATGCTCCAAGCCTTAGTCATCACAAAGCTCCATTATATTTGTCATCACATTCTCCATTACATTTGGCATCTCAATGCCCCATGCTATTGTCATCGCAATGGACCATGACATAGGTCATCACAATGCTCCCTGACACCTGTCTTCACATTACTCCATGCCCTTGTCTTCACAATGCTCCATGCCCTAGTCATCACAATGCACCATGTCCACTGTCATCACAATAATCTATGAAACTTGTCAGACCAATGCTCCATGCCCCTGTCATCACAATGCTCCATGCCCTTGTCATCACAATGCTCCATGACCCCTGTCATCACAATGCTCCGTGACTCCAGTCATCACTATGCTTCATAACGTTTGTCATCACAACGGGCCATGCCCGCGTCATCACAAGGTTCTGTTACCATTGTAACCCCAATGCTCCATGAACTTTTCATCACAATGCTCCGTGACCCTTGTCATCAAAATGCTCCATGCCTTTGTCAGAACAATGCTCCATGACATTTGTCATCAAAATGTGCCATGCACTTTTCATCACAATGGTCCACAACCTTTTCATCGCTATGCTCCATAAACCTTGTAATCACAATGCTCCATGCACTTCTCATCCAAATGCTCTCTCACATGAGATATCACAATGTTCCATCACTAGTCATCACAATCCTCCCTCACCCCGGTTATCACAATGTTCCATGACCCCTGTCATCACAATGCTACATCCCCTTATCAGCACAATGTTCCATGACCCCTGACATCACAATGTTGCATAACCCCTGTCATCGAAATGCTCCATCACCCTTTTCATCGCAAAGCGCCACGACCCCTGGCATCACAATGTTCTATAACCCCTGTCATCAAAATGTTCCAATACAATTTTCATCAAATTGCTGCATGACCATGTCATCAAAATGCTCCCTGCCCTTCTCAACACAATGCACCACACCCTCGTCATCAAAAGGCTCCATTGCTTTTGTCATCACAAAGCTCCATGACCCTTGGCATCACAATGCTCCATGACATTGTCACCACAATGCTCTATGAACACTCTCATCACATTGCTCCATGCCGTTGTCATCACAAAGATCCATGACACTTGTCATCACAATGCTCCAAGACCCCTGTAATCACAATGCTCCATGCCCTTGTCATCACAATGCTCCGTGACGCTTGTCATCACAGTGCTCCATGACACCTGTCATCACAATGCTTCATGCCTTTGTCAGCAAAATGCTACATGACCTTGTCATTACAATGCTCTATGTGCTTGTCATCACAATACTGCATTACCATTGTCATCACTATCCTCCATGTACTTTGGGGTCCCATTGCTTCATGCCCTTGTCATCACAATGCTCCATGTTCCTTGAAATCAAAATGATCCATGACCACTGTCATCGCAATGCTCCAAACACTTGTGATCACAATGTTCCATAACACTTTTCATCACAGTGCTCCATGATGCCTGTCTTCACAATACTCCATGAACTTTTCATCACAATGCTCCATGACATTTGTCATCACAATTCTCAATACACTTGTCATCACAATGCTCCCTGACACTTGTCGTCAGAATGCTCCTTGAAACCTATCACGAAATGGCTCCTTGCCTTTTTCATCACAAAGCCCCATGCCATTTTCTTGACAATGCTCCATGCCATTGTGATCAAAATACTCCACAAGCTTGTCATCAGAATGCTCCATGACCCTTGTCATCACAATTCTCCATGCACTTGTCAGCACAATGCTCCCTGAACCTTGTCATCACTATGTTCCAAGCCATTGTCATCACAATGCTCCTTTTCCTTTGTCATCAGAATCCTCCATGAAACTTGGCATCACAATGCTCCATGCCATTGTCACCACAATGGGCCGATACATATGTCATCACAATGCTCCGTGACAACTCTTCTCACAATACTGCAAGAACTGGTCATCACAATGCTCCATGCCCTTGTCATCACAATGCGCCATTCCAAGTGTCATCACAATAATCCATGAAACTTATTAGACCAATGCTCCATGCACTTGTCATCACAATGCTCCATGCCCTTGTTATCACAATGTTCCAAGACCCCTGTAATCAGTTTGCTCCATGCCCCTTTTCATCAGTATGCTCCATGATACTTGTCATCACAAGGCTCCATGGTTTTCTCATCACAGTGCTCCAGGACCTTGTCATCACAATGCTTCACGACATTGTCATGAAAATTCTCAATGGCCGTTGTCATCATAATGCTCCAAGCCGTAGTCATAACAATGCTCCATTATATTTGTCATTACAATCCTCCATTACATTTGGCATCACAATGCTCCATGCCATTACCATCGCAGTGGACCATGACATATGTCATTACAATGCTCCCTGACACCAGTCTTCACAATAATCCATGCCCTTTTTATCATAATGCTCCATGCCCTTGTCATCACAATACACCATGTCCACTGTCATCACAATCATCTATGAAACTTGTCAGACCAATGCTCCATGAACCTGTCATCACAGTGCTCCATGCCCTTGTCATCACAATGCTCCATGACCCCTGTCATCACAATGCCCCGTGACTCCAGTCATCAAAATGCTTCATAATGTTTGTCATCACAACGGTCGTTTCCCGCATCATCACAAGGCTCTGTGACATTTGTAAACACAATGCTCCATGAAATTTTCATCACAATGCTCCGTGACCCTTGTCATCACAATGCTCCATGCCTTTGTCAGAACAATGCTCCATGACATTTGTCATCACAATGTGCCATGCAATTTTCATCACAATGATCCACAACCTTGTCATTGCTATGCTCCATAAACCTTGTAATCACAATGCTCCATGAACTTCTCATCCAAATGCTCTCTCACATGAGATATCACAATGTTCCACCACTAGTCATCACAATCCTCCCTCACCCCTGTTATCACAATGTTCCATGACCCCTGTCATCACAATGCTACATCCCCTTATCTGCACAATGTTCCATGACCCCTGACATCACAATGTTCCATAACCCCTGTCATCAAAATGCTCCATGACCCTTTTCATCCCAAAGATCCATGAACCCTGGCATCACAATGTTCTATAACCCCTGTCATCAAAATGTTCCATTACACTTTTCATCAAATTGCTGCATGAACCTGTCATCAAAATGCTCCCTGCCCTTCTCATCACAATGCACCACACCCTCGTCATCAAAATGCTCCATGACCATTGTCATCACAAAGCTCCATGACCCTTGGCATCACAATGCTCCATGTCATTGTCATCACAATGCTCCATGAACCCTCTCATCACATGCCTCCATGCCCTTGTCATCACAAAGCACCATGACACTTGTCATCACAATGCTCGATGCCCTTCCCATCACAATGCTCCATGCCTTTGTCATTACAATCCTCCATGACCCATGTATCACAGTGTTCCGTGCCCTTGTCATCACAGTGCTCCATGCCCACTCTCATCACAATAATCCATGAAACATTTCAGACCAATGTTCAATGCCCTTCTCATCACAATGCTCCATTATGTCTGTCATAACAATGCTCCATGACCCCTGCCATCACAATGTTCCAAGTCCTTGTCATCAGAAGGCTCCATGACCCTTGTCTTCACAATGCTCCAATACCCCTGTAATCACAATGCTCCATGACCCTTATCATCAGAATGCTCCATGAGACTTGTCATCACAAGTCTCCATGGTCTTCTCATCACAATGCTCCAGGACCTTGCCATCACCATGCTCCATTTCCTTGTCATCACAGTGCTCCATGACCCCTGTCATCACAATACACCATGAATATTTTCAGCCCAATGCTCTGTGAACTTCTCATCACAATGCTCCAAGACCAATATCATCACAATGCACCATGACCACTGTCATCACAACATTACATGACACCTGACAAAACAATGATCCGGGACTCTTGTCATCACAATGCTCCATTCCCTAGTCATCACAATGCTCCGTGACCACTGTCATCACAATACTCCATGAATATTTTCAGCCCAATACTCCATGACGCTTGTCATCACAATGATCCATGCCCTTGTCATCCCAATGCTACATGACCCATGTATTCACAATGCTCCCTGACGCTTGTCATCACAGTGCTCCATGACACCTGTCATCACAATGCTCCATGCCTTTGTCATCAAAATGCTACATGACCTTCTCATTACAATACTCTATGCACTTGTCATCACAATACTCCATTACCATTGTCATCACTATCCTCCATGAACCTTGGGATCACATTGCTTCATGCCCTTGTCATCACAATGCTACATGCTCCTTGAAATCAAAATGATCCATGACCTCTGTCATCACAATGCTCCAAACACTTGTGATCACAATGTTCCATAACACTTGTCATCACAACGCTCCATGATGCCTATCATCACAATACTCCATGCCCTTTTCATCACAATGCTCCATGACCTTTGTCATCACAATTCTCAATACACTTGTCATCAGAATGCTCCTTGAAAACTGTCATGAAAAGGCTGCATGCATTTATTATCACAAAGCCCCATGCAGTTTTCATCACAATGCTCCATGCCATTGTCATCAAAATACTCCACAAGCTTTTCATCAGAATGCTCCATGAACCTTGTAATCACAATTCTCCATGCTCTTGTCAGTACAATGCTCCCTGAACATTGTCATCACTATGCTCCAAGCCATAGTGATCACAATGCTCCATTACCTTTGTCATCAGAATCCTCCATGACATTTGTCATCACAATGCTCCATGCCATTGTCATCACTATGGGCCAATACATATGTCATCACAATGCTCCGTGACACCTCTTTGCACAATACTGCATGACCTGGACATCACAATGCTCCATGCCCTTGTCATCACAATGCGCCTTTCCAACTGTCATCACAATAATCCATGAAACTTATTAGACCAATGCTCCATGCTCTTGTCATCACAATGCTCCATGCCCTTGTTATAACAATGTTCCAAGACCCCTGTAATCAGAATGCTCCATGCCCCTTTTCATCAGTATGCTCCATGAGACTTGTCATCACAAGGCTCCATGGTTTTCTCATCACAATGCTCCAGACCTTGTCATCACAATGCTTCACGACCTTGTCATGAAAATTCTCATTGGCCCTTGTCATCATAATGCTCCAAGCCGTAGTCATCACAATGCTACATTATATTTGTCATTACAATCCTCCATTACATTTGGCATCACAATGCTCCATGCCATTGTCATCGCAATGGACCATGACATATGTCATCACAATGCTCCCTGACACCTGTTTTCACAATACACCATGCCCTTGTCATCACAATGCTCCATGCCCTTGTCATCACAATGCACCATGTCCACTGTCATCACAATCATCTATGAAACTTGTCAGACCAATGCTCCATGCCCCTGTCATCACAGTGCTCCATGCCCTTGTCATCACAATGCTCCATAACCCCTGTCATCACAATGCCCCCTGATTCCAGTCATCACAATGCTTCATAACGTTTGTCATCACAACGTTCCATGCCCGCATCATCACAAGGCTCTGTGACCATTTTAAACACAATGCTCCATGAACTTTTCATCACAATGCTCCGTGACCCTTGTCATCACAATGCTCCATGCGTTTGTCAGAACAATGCTCCATGACCCTTGTCATCACAATGTGCCATGCACTTTTCATCACAATGATCCACAACCTTGTCATCGCTATGCTCCATAAACCTTGTAATCACAATGCTCCATGAACTTCTCATCCAAATGCTATCTCACATGAGATATCACAATGTTCCACCACTAATCATCACAATTCTCCCTCACCCCTGTTATCACAATGTTCCATGACCCCTGTCATCACAATGCTACATCCCCTTATCTGCACAATGTTCCATGACCCCTGACATCACAATGTTCCATAACCCCTGTCATCAAAATGCTCCATGACACTTTTCATCCCAAAGATCCATGAACCCTGGCATCACAATGTTCTATAACCCCTGTCATCAAAATGTTCCATTACACTTTTAATCAAATTGCTGCATGAACCTGTCATCAAAATGCTCCCTGCCCTTCTCATCACAATGCACCACACCCTCGTCATCAAAATGCTCCATGACCATTGTCATCACATTGCTCCATGCCCTTGTCATTACAAAGCACCATGACACTTGTCATCACAGTGCTCGATGCCCGTCCCATCACAATGCTCCATGCCTTTGTCATTACAATCCAACATGACCCATGTATCACAGTGTTCCGGGCCCTTGTCATCACAATGCTCCATGCCCACTCTCATCACAATAATCCATGAAACATTTCAGACCAATGCTCAATGCCCTTCTCATCACAATGCTCCATTACCTATGTCATAAAACTGCTCCATGACCCCTGCCGTCAAAATGTTCCACGGCCTTGTCATCACAAGGCTCCATGGCCCTTGTCATCACAATGCTCTAAAACCCGTGTAATCACAATGGTCCATGTCATTGTCATCACAATGATCCATGAACCATCTCATCACATTGCTCCATGCCCTTGTCACCAAAAGCTCCATGACACTTGTCATCACAATGCTCGATGCCGTTCTCATCACAATGCTCCATGCCCTTGTCATTACAATCCTCCATGACCCATGTATCACAGTGTACCGTGCCCTTGTCATCACAATGCTCCATGCCCACTCTCATCACAATAATCCATGAAACATTTCAGACCAATGCTCAATGCCCTTCTCATCACAATGCTCCATTACCTATGTCATAAAACTGCTCCATAACCCCTGCCATCAAAATGTTCCACGGCCTTGTCATCACAAGGCTCCATGCCCCTTGTCATCACAATGCTCCAAAAACCCTGTAATCACAATGCTCCATGCCCTTGTCATCACAATGCTCCATGACCTTTGTCATCACAATTCTCAATACACTTCTCTTCACAATGCTCCCTGACACTTGTCGTCAGAATGCTCCTTGAACACTGTCACGGAAAGGCTGCATGCCTTTTTCATCACAAAGCCCCATGCCGTTTTCATGACAATGCTCCATGCCTTTGTCATCAAAATACTCCACAAGCTTGTCATCAGAATGCTCCATGACCCTTGCCATCACAATTCTCCATGCACTTGTCAGCACAATGCTCCCTGAACATTGTCATCACTATGCTCCAAGCCATTGTCATTAAAATGCTCCATTACCTTTGTCATCAGAATCATCCATGACAATTTGCATCACAATGCTCCATGCCATTTTTATCACAATGGGCCAATACATATGTCAACACAATGCTCCATGACACCACTATTCACAATACTGCATGACCTGGTCATCACAATGCTCCATGCCCTTCTCATCACAATGCTCCATTACCTCTGTCGTCACAATGCTCCAAGACCCCTGTAATCACAAATCTCCATGCCCTTGTCATCACAAAGCTCCATACATGTCATTAGAATGTTCCATGTCCTTCTCCACACAATGCTCCAAGCCCTTGTCATCACAATGCTCCAAGACCCATGTAATCAAAATGCTCCATGCCCCTTTTCATCAGAATGCTCCATGAGAATTGTCATCACAAGTCTCCATGGTCATCTCATCACAATGCTCCAGGACCTTGTTATCACCATGCTCCATTCCCTAGTGATCACAATGCTCCATGACACCTGTCATCACAATAATCCATGAACATTTTCAGCCCAATGCCCCATGACCTTCTCATCAAAATGCTCCAAGACCAATATCATCACAATGATCCATGATCACTGTCATCACAACACTCAATGACACCTGACAACACAATGATCTGGGACTCTTGTCATCACAATGCTCCATTCCCTAGTCATCACAATGCTCCATGACCCCTGTCATCACAATACTCCAGGAACATTTTCAGCCCAATTCTCCATGACACTTGTCATCACAATGATCCATGCCCTTGTCATACTAATGCTCCATGACCCCTGTATTCACAATGCTCTGTGACGATTGTCATCACAGTGCTCCATGACACATGTCATCACAATGCTGTATGCCATTCTCAGCACAATGCTCCATGCCCTTTTCATCACAATGCTCCATGACCCCTGTCATCACAATGCTCCGTGACTCCAGTCATCACAATTCTTCATAACAGTTGTCATCTCAGTGGTCGATACCCATGTCATCACAAGGCTCTGTGACTTTTGTAAACACAATGCTCCATGAACTTTTCATCACAATGCTCCGTGACACTTGTCATCACAATGCTCCATGCCTTTGTCAGAAAAATGCTCCATGACCCTTGTCATCACAATGTGCGACACGCATTTCATCCCAACGGTCCACAAATTTGTCATCGCAATGCTCCATAAACATTGAAATCACAATGCTACATTCCCTTCTCATCACAATGCTCCATTACCCCGGTCATAACAATGCTCCATTACCACTGCCATCACAATGTTCCACGGCCTTGTCTTCACAAGGCTCCATGACACTTGTCATCACAATGCTCCAAGACTCCTGTAATCACAATGCTCCATGCCCTTGTCATCACAAAGCTCCATGACACATGTCATCAGAATGTTCCATGTCCTTCTCCACACAATGCTCCATGCCCTTGTCATCAAAATGCTCCAAGACCCCTGTAATCACAATGCTCCATGCCCCTTTACATCTCAATGCTCCATGAAACCTGTCATCACAATGCACCATGCCCATCATCATAATGCTTCCGGCTATTTTCAGCACAATGAAATCAATATTCTCCATGACCTCTGTCATCACAATGCTCCATGACCCCTGTCATCACAATACTCCATGAACATTTTCAGCCCAATGCTCCATGACCTTTGTGATCACAATGATCTTTGCCCTTGTCATCCCAATGCTACATGACCCCTGTATTCACAATTCTCCGTGACGCTTGTTATCACAGTGCGCCATGACACTTGTCATCACAATGCTCCATGCCTTTGTCAGCACAATGCTACATGACCTTGTCATTATAATGCTCTATGTGCTTGTCATCACAATACTCCATTACCGTTGTCATCACAATCCTCCATGAACCTTGGGATCACATTGATTCATGCCATTGTCATCACAATGCTCCATGCTCCTTGAAATCAAAATGATCCATGACCTCTGTCATCACAATGCTCCAAACCATTGTGATCACAATGTTCCATAACACTTGTCATCACAACGCTCCATGATGCCTGTCATCACAATACTCCATGCCCTTTTCATCACAATGCTCCATGACCTTTGTCATCACAATTTTCAATACACTTGTCATCACAATGCTCCCTGACACTTGTCATCAGAATGCTCCTTGAACCCTGTTTCGAAAAGGCTCCATGCCTTTTTCATCAGTATGTCCCATGCCGTTTTCATCACAATGCTCCATGCCATTGTCATCAAAATACTCCACAAGCTTGTCATCAGAGTGCTCCATGACCCTTGTCATCACAATTCTCCATGCACTTGTCAGCACAATGCTCCCTGACCCTTGTCATCACAATGCTCCAAGCCATTGTCATCACAATGCTCCATTACTTTTGTCATCAGAATCCTCCATGACACTTGGCATCACAATGCTCCATGCCATTGTCATCACAATGGGCCATTACATATGTCATCACAATGCTCCCTGACACCTGTCTTCCCAATACTGCATGACCTGGTCATCACAATGCTCCATGCCGTTGTCATCACAATGAGCCATTCAAACTGTCATCGCAATAATCCATGAAACTTATTAGACCAATATTCCATGCCCTTGTCATCACAATACTCCATGCCCTTGTTATCACAATGCTCCATGACCCTTGTCATCACAATGCTCCGTGACTCCATTTATCACAATGCTTCATGACCTTTGTCATCACAATGGTCCATGACCTCGTCATCAACAGTCTCTGTGACCTTTTTAACCACAATGCTCCATGAACTTTTCATCACAATGCTCTTTGACCTTTGTCATCACAATGCTCTATGCCTTTCTCAGCACAATGCTCCATGACCCTTGTCATCACAATGCTCCATGACACATGTCATCCCAATGCACCATGCGCTTGTCATCACAGTGCTCCAAAATCTTGACATCACAATGCTACATGAACCTTTTCATCACAATACTCCATGGACTTCTCACCAAAATGCTCTCTCACCACTGATGTCACAATGTTACATCAGTATTCGTCACAATATTCCCTCACCCCTGTCATCAAAATGTGCCATGACTCCTGTCATCACAATGCTACATGCACTTATCATCACAATGTTCAATGACCCCTGGCATCACAATGTTCCATAACCACTGTCATCAAAATATTCCTTGACACTTTTCATCAAATTGCTCCATGACCCTGTCATCACAATGCTCCCTATCCTTCTCATCACAATGCACAACGCCCTTGTCATCAAAATGCTACATGACCTTTGTCATCACAAAGATCCATAACCCTTGTCATTACAATGCTCCATGTCATTGTCATCACAATGCTCCATTAAGGTTCTCATCACATTGCTTCATGTCCATGTCATCACAAACCTACATGACACATATCATCAGAATGCTCCATGGCCTTCTCATCACAATGCTCCTTGCCCTGGCATCACAATGCTCCATTATCCCTGTCATACCCATGATCCATGACCCCTGCCATCACGATGTTCCATGGCCTTGTCATCACAAGGCTCCATGACCCTTCTCATCACAATGCTCCAAGAACCCTGTAACCACAATGATCCATGCCCATTTTCATCTCAATGTTTCATGAACCCTGTCATCACAATGCACCATGACCATCATCATAATGCTTCATGCTATTGTCATCACAATGAAATCAAAATGCTCCATGATCTCTGTCATAACAATGCTCCAAACGCTTGTGATCACAATATTCCAAAACACTTGTCATCACAATGTACCATGACGCTCGTCATCACAATTATCCATGGACTTCTCATCACAATGCTCCATGACCTTTGTCATCAAGATGCTCAATACACTTGTCATCAAAATGCTCCCTGACACTTGTTGTCTGTATGCTCCTTGAACCCTGTCATGACAAGGCTCCATGCTTTTTCATCACAATGCTCCAAGACCCATGTAATCACAATGCTCCATGTCCATTGTCATCACAATGCTCCAAGCCCTTGTCATCAAAATGCTCCATTACATTTGTCATCACAATCCTCCATGACACTTGGCATCACAATATTCCATTCCATTGTCATCGCAATGGACCATGACATATGTCATCACAATGCTCCCTGAGACCTGTCTTCAAAATACTCCATGACCTTCTCATCACAATGCTCCATGCCTTTGTCATCACATTGCACCATGCCCACTGTCATCACAATAATCCATGAAACATGTCAGGCCAATGCTCCATGCCCCTGTCATCACAATGCTCATTGCCTTTTCATCACAAAGCTCTATGACCCCTGTCATCACAATGCTCCGTGACTCCAGTCATCACAATGCTTCATCACCTTTGTATCACAATGGTCCATGCCCTCGTCATCACTAGGCTCTGTGACCTTTGTCACCAAAATGCTCCATGAAATTTTCATCACAATGCTCGGTGTCCCTTGTCATCACATTGCTCCATGACCCATGTCATCACAATGTGCCATGTGCTTGTCATCACAGTGCTCCACAAGCTTGTCATCACAATGCTCCATAAAACTTGTCCTCACAATGCTCCATGCACTTCTTATCAAAATGCTCTCTCACGAATGATATCAAAATGTTCCCTCACTAGTCATCACAATACACCCACTCCCCTCTAATCACAATGGTCCACAACACTGTCATGAAAATGTTCCATGACTCCTGACATCACAATGTTCCATAACCCCTGTCATCAAAATGTTCCATGACACTTTTCATCAAATTGCTCCATGACCCTGTCATCACAATGCTCCCTGCCCATCACAAGAGAATGCACCACACACTTGTCATCAAAATGCTCCATGACCTTTGTCATCACAAAACTCCATGACACTTGGCATCACAATGCTCCATGCCATTGTCATCACAATGCTCCAAAAACCTCTCATCACATTGTTCAAAGCCCTTGTCATCACACGATCCATGATGCATTTCATCACAATGCTCGATGCCATTCTTCTCACAATGCTCCATGCGCTTCTCATTACAATCCTCCATGAACCATGTATCACAGTGTTCCTTGCCCTTGTTATCACAATGTTCCTTGCCCCCTCTCATCACAATAATCCATGAAACATTTCAGACCAATGTTCCATGCCCTTTTCATCACAATGATCCAAGACTCCTGTAATCATAATGCTCCATGCCCATTTTCATCTCAATGCTCAATTAACACTGTCATCACAATGCACCAAATGCACATCATCATAATGCTTCATGCTATTGTCATCACAATGAAATCAAAATGCTCTATGACCTCTGTCATCACAATGCTCCAAATCCTTGTGGTCACAATATTCCATAACACCTATCATCAGAGCTCCACATAACGCTCGTCATCACAAGTATCCATGGTCTTCTAATCACAATGCTCCATGACATTTGTCATCACAGTGCTCAATACCCTTGTCATCACAAGGGTCCCTGACACTTGTCATCAGTATGCTCCTTGAACCCTGTCATGACAAGGCTCCATGCCTTTTTCATCACAATGTTACATGCCATTTCCCTCACAGTGCTCCAAGACCCCTGTAATCACAATGTTCCATGCACTTGTCCTCACAAAGCTCCATGATGCATGTCATCAGAACGCTCCATGACATTCTCATCCCAATGTTCCATGCCATTGTCATCACAATGCTCCAAGACCCCTGTAATCACAATGCTCCATGACCCTTTTCATCAGAATGCTCCATGAGAATTGTCATCACATGGCTCCATGGTCTTCTCATCACAGTGCTCCAGTACCCTGTCCTCACAATGCTCCTTGAACCCTGTCATCACAATACTCCATGAATATTTTCAGCCCAATGCTCCATGACGTTCTCATCACAATGTTCCATGACCTCTGTCATCACAATGCTCCATGACCACTGTCATCACAACGCTCCATGAACCCTGACAACACAATGATCCGGGAATCTTGTCATCAAAATGCTCCATGCCCTTGTCATCCCAATGCTCCATGAACCCTGTAATCACAATGCTCCATGACGCTTGTCATCACAGTGCTCCGTGAACCTTGTCATCACAATGCCTTTGACAGCAAAATGATATATAATCTTGTCATCACAATGCTCCATGCGCTTGTTATCACAATCCTCCATGACCCTTGGGATCATATTGCTTTATGCCCTTGTCACCTCTATCTTGCCTTTCTGGTTTTTACAGATTTTCGGATGTCCTTTTTGACCGGTGGGAAGTGACAATTCTTTGTAGTGTGGATTTGCATTGTGTGCTTGCTTGATTGGCCAAAAAGGGCCTATGCCTTTTCTCCTGAATATATTCAGGAGAAAATTCATATGCTGTTTTTGGCCAAGTGCATCATTCTCGAAGTTGTGATGCCTTTCCTGTGCTTTAAAGGCGATTCCAATTTACCTCTTGAAATATGTTTTGTGCAATTCTGCCTCATTTTCAAGTCCGCTTTCTTGCCTTCCCTCAACAGATTTTTGGAAGAGAGTAGTCCTTTATAACTCTGCAGGTTTTTGATTTGCTTTGCCCCTGAGCTCCAATTTTCAAATCCCATTTTTGGGAGCTGACCGCAAATCCACAGTTTTGCTTCAGGAACTATACTGCTTCCAGGGGTGGCTATACTGGTTCCCTGTGGGTGGCTGAGGCTTTGGTTAATTCTTCTTCCTGACGGGAATTTAGAGTGACATGTGTCCGTCCAAATGCCTACATCTACTCTCTGATTGGTTCTCCCTCTTCCCTTTCATCCTCTGCACAACTAGCAAACTGTGCGAACCAGGAGGTTATAGGGGATGACTCTCCTAAGTTGGGAGATTGATAGTAAAGTTGTTGGAATGCCAAACTGTAGCACAAGGAGAGGAAAAAGTAGGAGACTTTCAGAAACCTTTCGCCATCACAGGGTGTCCATTCTCTAGGTTTCCCATACATGTTATAACTGTAGTGATATTCCCTTCTACCTGGAAATTTGGGACCCATGGAATGGTGGCATGCATTACTACTTTAAAGGGTCTGCATTTTCTCTCCCAATCTCACCAGTCCTCTCAGTCCCAAGTGTCCAGCCTTATGTCTCATCCAGCTGTCTTTGCAGATAGGGTCATTCTAGGTTTCATCAGAACCCCTGAAGGAATTGTATAAGAATTTCGCTGTTTTTTGTTTTGTTTTTGAAATTAATTTTTATAATGGGGTTGAGCTGATTTTCACTGACGTGTTTATGCCGGTCTAGACACACTTGATTCCCTAACAGAGGCATATCAGTACATAGGTTTTAAGACTCTTACTAATCAGATATATTCCTCTGTGGGGAATAGGGGTTTTGAGTCCCGTTCACTGAGGAAGGTGTAGGTCTTGTCTATTCTGTATTTGGTTTATGGAATGGTACCTGTGCTAATATCAAACTCTGGTTTTATGCATCACCCCACCTCTCCTTTCCCCTTAAGGAGGCATAAGAGTGTTTTCTAAATGTGAGACGCTGCTCTCTTTCCTAATTCAGTTCATGTGTTGTGATGTTGACATTCCCTCTGTAAGTGATATCTTATGATAAGATTCTTTTTCTGTGTGACTAATTTCCCTTAGAATCATCATACCTAAATCCTCTCATTATGCTGCTACTGGCCTTATGACATTGATTTCACATCTGAGTGATATTCCATTGTACAAAATTACCACAAGTTCTTTATGCATTTCTCTTTTTCCTGGGATAATTTAGGTGTACCGAAGTTGAGGTTCTTGTATGCAGAGCAGCCCTAAACTTTGGGGTGCCTGTGTCTTGTTGATATTTAGTCTTCCCAAGTTATATGTCCATGAGTTGAAGTCCCCTTGGCTCAGGGGCTTTGTATTTCAGATGTTTTAGGAAACAGCATACACTTCTTCAGAGTAGCTCTTGGATATTTATAACCCACCCATCAGCGTGACTAGTCTCCCTGCTTTCCATGGCCTCTCCTGAATTTTTGATTTGTACGCATTTTTTGGATGGCCTTTCTGAGCAGTGGAAATTGAGACTTCTTTCTTGTGCGGATTTGCATTTCCCTCTTGCTTCGTTGGCCAAAAACTCTGTATGTGTTTTTTTCCTGAAGATATTCACGAAACAAACGCATACACCCTTTTGCCCAACTGCATCATTTTAGAAATTCTGCTGCTTTTCATATGCTTTAAATGTGAGTACAATCTACCTTTTGAAAAATGTTTCCTGCAATTCTGCCTCTCATTCAGAACCTCTTCGTTGCCTTACCTGAATATATTTTTGGACGTTGGTTATCATTTATATCTTTGCAGGTCTTTGAATTGTCTGCTCCTGAGCTCCATTTTGCAACTCGCTTTTTTTGTGAGCTGACCGACAAACCATTGGATTGATTCCGGCCCTATTCTGGTTCTGGGGAGGCAGGCTGAGCCTTTGGTTAATTCTTCTTCCTAAAGTGATATTAGAGTGACATGTGCCTGTCAAAACTCCTACAGCTAATCTCTCACTGGTTCCTCCTCTTCCCATTTATCCTCTTCAAAAATTGCAAACTGTGTGAAACAGGAGGTTAAAGGTGCTGATTCTCCAAGTGGGGAGATTGTTAGTAATGTGGCTGGAATGGAGAACCCCAGCACCAGGAGATCAAAAATGAGGTGCATTTTAGACACCTCTCCTGAGCACACGGTGTACATTCATCTCGGTTTCCCAGGCATGTTTTTGCTGTCAGAAGATTCCCTTGAAACTGCCGATTTGGGACCCATGGAATGGGTACCAGGCAGTATTACTTTAAAAGGTCTGCATTTCCTCACCCAGCCTCTCTAACATCTCTTAGCGTGCATAGCTTCCAGCCTTATATATCATCCTGCTGTGGGTCTACATGTGTTCAATCCATGTTACATCGTAGCCCTTCAACAAAAGTTGTAAGAATTTTTGTCTTTCTCACTGTTTTTATAAATATTTTTAAATTTATTTTTATATTGGTTACAGCTGATTTTCAAAGCTCTGTTTTTTGCTGCTGTACATCCACTTGATTCATGTACTGTGTGACAACAATAAATTCTTTCTCAGATGCTTACGAGTCATATGTATTATTTTCCAGTGACTTGAGTGGACTGAGTGCAGTTCTTTGAGGTACCGTGTAGGCCTTGACAGTTATTCAATTTGGTACTTGGAATGGTATCTTTGCTAATTTCAACCTCCTGGATAATACCTCACCATTCCCCACCTTTCCCATTTAGCAGCCTTATGTCTATTTTCTACATATTTGACTATGTTTCTGTTTTGTAGTTTATTTCATGTGTAGCCATTTTTAATTCCACCTTTAAGTGACATCTTATGATATGTGTCTTTTTCTTTCTGACATGTGTCACTTAGAATGATCGTATGTAACTCCTCCAGAGTTGTTCCAACTGGCCTTATTACATTGATTTCTGGATGAGTAATATTCCACTCTACATAAGTACCCCATCTCTTTTATCCATTTTATCCTTCCAGGGACATTTAGTTTATATCCAAGTGGAGGCCCTTTTTAACAGAGAGGTGGTAAACGTTGGAGTGCCTGTTTTCTGTCATTTTTTTGTTTTTCCCAAGGTATACGCCCATGAGTGCAAGTGCCCTATGCTCTGTAGCTCAGTTTTCAGATGTTTTAGCAAACACAATACACTTCTCCAGAGTGGCCGTTGGCACATTACATTTCCACTATCAGCCTCACAGGGCTCCCTTTTCTCCTCACCCTGTCCTGCATTTCTGGTGTTTACACTTTATGTGGATGGCCCTTCTGACTGATGTGAAGTGATGCATTTTGTAGTATTGATTTCCAGTGCCCACCTGTTTGGTTGGATAAAAAGTGTGTATGGCCTTTACTTGAATATATTCATAAAAAAATGCATATGCCCTTTTGGGCCAACTGCATCATTGGCGATGTTCAGCCCCTTTTCTTGTGCTTTAATGGGGAGTCCTTTCTACCTCTTCAAATCTGTTTCCTGCCACTCTCCCTTGCTTACAAGTCATTTTCTGTGACTTACCTCAAGACATTTTTCGACAATAGATATTTTCAACTCTGCTGTTTCATGAATTTTATTGCCCCCGAGTTCCATTTTTCAACTTGTGTTTTTGGAAACTGGACACAAAACAGCGGGATTTCCTCTAGCCCTATTCTGTTTCCATGGGCAATTCTAGCCTTTGATGAATTTGTCTTCCAGATAGGAAATTAGAGTGGCATTTGCCTGTCTGAACAACTAAGACTTGTCTCTAAATTTTTCTCATCCTTCCGCTTCATCCTCTGGACAAATTCCAAACTGTGTGCAACAGGATGTTGACGATGCTGATATCCCCAAGTAAGGAGATTGCCAGGAAAGATGCTGGAGGGGTGAACCCGTGCACCAGGCGATGAGGAGATGAGGTGCCTTTTCCAAACTCTTTCCGAACAAACGGTGTACCATCCTCTAGGTGTGACAGGCATGTTTTAGCTGTAGGAAGGGTCCCGTGCATGGAAGGAGAACACCAGGGATTTTTCCAAATCAGTGCCTCCCCGAACCCCAAACTGGGGAAGTTTTAAGCTACGGCTACACGTATGTCCATTAAGGGCCTTGGGAAATAGGCAGAGCCCAAACTTTAGATGATTGAAATCTTCAGGTTCAGAAGCGCTCACCATCGGCCTTGCTTAGGTTACATTTTATCTGTCATTGATAGATGATGTCAATAAAAATATCGATTCTTTTTCAGATTATTTCCCCTTATATGTTATTGCAAAATATTCAGTGTAGTTCCCTGTGCTATACAGTAGTTCCTTGTTGATGATCTATTTTATACATAGCAGTGTGTATGTGTTAATCCCAAACTGTTAATTTATCCCTTTTCCTACCTTTCCCCTTTGGTAATAATAAATTATAAGATTTTATACTTCTCAGAAATGGGGGAGCTGAAAGAGAGGTATCCTTTTCAATGGAAAAGCATTCAAAACAAGATTGAAGCTTCAGCCAAGAGTATTCGATGTACAACCATGGAAATAAATCACTTCATTTCTCTAATGTTGACCTGACAAATAAGACAGACGTCTTCACTGAACTTGCTTATAGTAAAGTGATGGAAATATCAAATGTAAGTCTTAGAAAAATCTTATTTTACCCGAGCATTATACAATGCTCTATGTTAACTACAGTTTGGCTCACACATCTGTTCATTGAAGTTACAATGTTCTCAATTTCTGTTACTGATCCTCCAGAGTGTACCCCAACAGGAGTCCCCGAGCCCAGTGTCATTGGAGCCAACAGATCAAGACTGAGTTTGGTTCAGAAGCAAAGGAAACATTATTTTGAAAACCGAATGGAGAGGTGAGAGCGTGCACTCCCCCACGGGCTGTGTGCTGGGCAACTGTGTAGGGATCCCGGCAGCGTCAGTGGGAGTTAGGGGATGGAGCTCTCGAAGGCTGGGTTGGCTGCAGCTCAGGCTCTATGCCGTGGAGTCTGCATGGGACTCCGCTAGCTGAGGTGTCGACCCAGCCATTCTGCAATAGGAAATCGGGTCTGAAGTGCTGGGTGTGGGACCTCTGCATGCGGAACCCTAGGAGCACGTGAAATTAGACAAAGCACAAAGGAAAAACAGGTTAGACTTTATTTTATTGCCCAGATTCTCTTTTTATCTCCCAGGAATTTTTAATGAACATTGCCAGAGACGAACCCCTCCTCTGCTTTTTGTTCCGTTCCTCATTCTTCGGGTGTTGAGGGTGCAGACCCCTCTTTTGTAACTGCTTCATGCTGTGTTGGCAGCCCTGATACCTGGGGGGAGGGGCAAAACGTCTCCCCACCAGCCTCCAGGTGAAGTTGATTGTTCCAAAGCCTCCTGCCTCACTTCTCGTCCGCCTGAGCACCAGCATTGGAAGTGTTATAGATTCTAATGGCCTTTAAGTGTCCAGGAAAGAGATGTGCAAAGATGCTGTGGTGGCAGGTTTCACCCAACCCCACGTTTGTTCGCTGACCTTAGGCTGACGGTTTTTGCCAGTCTAGATGCTCTGACCAGTAGTCTGTGCTTTCTTTAATTAGGTCCCTGAATTAATGTACAAACAGCACCATGTGTCACAGCCCTGCCCGCGCAACTCCCAGACAGTCCAGGGTCAGTGGTGATCCAGGACCATGACGTCCACTGAGTCAATGGCCTTTAGAAGTAGCCAGCAGTCCAGCTGGTCATATTGGCCACCATCACCGCGGTGTCTGTTGGGTTTTCTATGGTGAAAGCATGATATACTTTTCCCGCGCCAAGCTTATTAGCTCCCCTCTGGGTGCAGTAAGTCCTGCAAGCAGTAGTCTGCTCTTTCGGGGCACAGTCTTCTTGTTTTCTGAGAGAAACTCCAGGTCAAGTGATGGTCACACAAGTCATCTTGGGGGCCCGATGCCCCCATTTGTCTCTCTGGAGGTTGGAGTTGGAAGGCCTCCTCACTCGAGGTCAGTGTGTCCACAGAGCGACCCCTGCAACTTCAGGGCATGATGGGTGGTTAGGATCACGACGTGGGGTCCTTTTCCCTTAGGAGGGAGCTGGCCTTGCGGGCTGCTGATTTCTAGCTTTTTAGATACCCCAGTATCCTGGCCTGATGAGTGGGTGGGCAAAGCCATTGGGGACCATAGTTTATCATACCTGAAGGGCATTCTTGTGTTGCCCCATTTCAAGTGGTCCCTGTTTTTGCACTATGTCTCCAAGGGCGATTAACCTTTGACCGGGTATGTAAAGTTCAAAGGGTTTAGCTAAATTAGTGAGTTCCTGGGCAAGGATCTGAATTGACTGCTCTTTCCATTCTTGAAAGGCTGCTTCTGGATTCTATTCAAAAGGGTCATCATCTTTTCGTGTCAGTGTTTCATGTAGAGGCCCAGCTATTAGACTGTAGTTAGGGATCCAGATGCAGAAAACCTTGGCCTCCCCAGGAACCCCTAAGTTGTCTTCTAGTTTTAGAAGAGGTAAGGCTGCAAATGGCTTCTTCCCTATCCTGGGATGCATTTCTCCGAATATCTGTGAGAATGAAGCCCAGGCATGTCACCTGAGCCTGGGATATTTGAGCCTTTTTCTTGGACACCTTCTATCCTTTCTTGGCTAGGTAGTTCAGAGGCGTCTTTAGTAGGCCTGGCGATCAGAATGTCATCTGCATATTGAAGGAGGGTTCCCTTTTACAGAGGTAGGACTTTTAGGTCTTTAGAGGACATTTCCCCAATGATGGTGTGGGGATTTTTGAACCATTGGTGCAGGACGGCCCAGCATTATTGCTTGTGTTGCATGTTGTGTCCTGCCACACACAAGCCAAAAATTCTTGTGACTCTGAGATGAATGGAATACAGAAGAAGGCATCATTGAAGTCTAATACAGAATGCCATGGCCTGGTGGATGGTAGAATTTCCAGCAGGGTGTAGGAAATAGGATCTACTCGATGTATATCCTCGGTGGCTTCACTGACTGTCCTGATATCCTTTACCAGGTCTCCAGCAGCCCATGGGGCTCTCGTGGTCAGGCCAATCCCAGGATATGGAGCTCAACTGGGCTGCATCCCGCACCCCCACAGCCCACGGGGCTCTCGTGTTCAAGTCCCTCCCTGGGTATGGAGCTCACCTGTGCAGCTACCCAGCAGCCCATGGGGCTCTCATAGTCAGGCCCTTCCCAGGATACGGAACTCCCCTGGGAAGGTACCTAGCAGGGCTGGACACACAGGAACTGTGCACATAGCCCACCTTGCAGAGAACCCCCAGCTCACCTGTCGCTCACAGCTGACACAGAACACCTCCGAGCAGGACTTGAACTAACAAACAGCAGCTCTGACAGGTCTGTGACCCTGGCTATCACTCTGTGCAGCCTCTCTCTGCCTGGTCTTCCAGACACTTCCACTGCAGCCAGGGCACCAGGCCTCTGTCTCCACCCACCATCACTCCTCTCCCTGACTCCTGGGTTCCTCTCATTAGGATAGGGTCTTCTTGAAGTTGTTTTCCACTCATGGACCAGATAAAATGATAAGTAAACAAGCCGCAGCGGCAGCCCCTTGTCTATCCTGACTCTCAAGAACCCACACCTGTTCCTTGGGACTGACCCGTTTAGCAAGGTTCATTTTCTGCAACTGTGAGCCCCTGAGGGGTGAGGATTGGCTGATTTGGGCAGCCTGACACTGCCTGCCAGCCCCCCCCACAGGTGTGCCTGGGTTGAGGTCAATATAAACACCTCTCCAGTCAGCAAGAGCCCCTGTAGCTGTGCCTGACGCCATATTCTCTGCCCCGTCAGCAGTTTCGGGGCTGGGGTGGTGGGAGGGAGTGAGGGGCCGTGGCTTTGTGGGTGGCCCAGTGTGATTTGGGCTCTGCTGGACTTTCTGCAGGAGTTGCCAGGCTGCCACCTGCTAAAGAAGAGAATGTGTCAACCATACCTGCCACTGGAATTTCTCCCCAGGCAGAGGTGAGGAAGTAAAAAAGCAGTGGGTGCCGTGGCAGGAGGGGTATCTCAGGCAGGGAAATGGAAAGATTCCAGAAGAGCATCTGGGGCCAGGACCATCCTGGCTGGCCTGCAGGCACCAAGTCGGCCTGCGTGCTCTTGCTAGTGTGGCTCCACAGCGCTTCCTCTAGGCTTGCAAGTGCTTGTACATATTCAGTGGTTTTACCTGGAAAGGGTGGGAAGAGTTCAGCTGCAGCAGGACTTGGGCTCAGCTCACATTTACTCACAGACGCCTCGACACATTCCCCCAGCTTTGCAATGAGGATGCTCCTTGTGGGGGGGAGCACTGCTGACTGCATGGGAGACGATTTCCCACCTCTGACCAACTTAAGAATTTTTTACCACTGGAGCAAGTGCCCTGATACGATTATCCTCTCTATAACTGGTGAGTTCTGTTTGTTTTTCTGTTTTTTTTTTCTTTTTTTCTTTTTGGTTCAAGTTAGATTTTATTTATTCCTTTTTTTTAATTTGGAGATATATACATGGAAATAATGCATTAATATAAAGATGTCTATGTGAAGGGAAAAACTTTTTTTCTGTTTTATTTTATTAAATGTTATTTATTATTTTTTTTTAAATTTATTTCTTTTATACAGCAAGTTCTTATTAGATATCTATTTCATACATATAAGTGTGCACATGTGAATCCCAGTCTCCCAATTCATCCCACCACCACCCTCACCTGGCGTTCCCTCCTTGGTGTCCATATGTTTGTTCTTTACATCTGTGTCTCTATCTCTGCCCTGCACACTGGTTCATCTCTACCATTTTTCTAGGTTCCACATATATGCATTAATATACAATATTTGTTTTTCTCTTTCTGACTTCACTCTGTATGACAGTCTCTAGATCCATCAAGTTCTCTACAAATGACCCAATTTCATTCCTATGTATGGCTGAGTAATATTACGTTTTATATATGTACCACGTCTTTATCCATTCGTCTGTCTGTGCGCACTTAGGTTGCTTTCATTACCTGTCTATTGTAAATAGTGCTGCAGTGAACATTGTGGTGAATGTGTATTTTTGATTTATGGTTTTCTCTGGGTATATGCCCAGTAGTGGGATTGCTGGATTATATGGTAATTCTATTTTTAGTTTTCTAAGGAACCTCCATACTGTTCTCCATAGAGACTGTATCGATTTACATTCCCAACAATAGTGGAATAAGGTTCTTTTCTCCACACCCTCTCCAGCATTTGTTGTTTGTAGATTTTCTGATGATGCCCATTCTAACAGGTGTGACGTGATACCTCATTGTAGTTTCGATTTCCATTTCTCTAATAATTAGTGATGTTCAGCAGATTTTCATGTGCGTACTGGCCATCTCTATGTCTTCTTGGAAGAAATGTCTATTTAGATCTTCCATTTTTGTATTGGATTGTTTGTTTTATTAATATTGAGCTGCATGAGCTGTTTATATATATTGGAGATTAATCATTTGTCCATCGATTCGTCTGCAAATATTTTCTGCCATTCTGAGGGTTGTCTTTTCGTCTTGTTTGTAGTTTCCTTTGCTTTGCAAAAGCTTTTACGTTTCATTAGGTCCCATCTGTTTAGTTTTCTTTTTTATTTCATTACTATAGGAGGTGGATCAAAAAAGATCTTGCTGTGATTTACGTCAGAGTATCCTTCGTAAGTTTTCCTCTCAGAGTTTTATACTGTCTGGTCGTACATTAAGGTCTCTAATCCATTTTGAATATATTTTTATGTATGGTGTTGGGGATTGTTCTAATTTCATTCTTTTACATGTAGCTCTCCATATTTCCCAGCACCAATGATTGAAGAGACTGTCTTATCTCCATTGTATAGTCTTGCCTCCTTTCTCATAGATTAGTTGACCATAGGTGTGTAGGTTTATCCTTGGGCTTTCTTTCCTTTTTTTTTTTTCCTTTTACACATTTATTGGAGTATAAGTGCTTTACAATGGAGTGTTCATTTCTGCTATATAACAAAGTGAATCAGCTATACATATACAAATATCACCAGATCCCCTCCCTCTTGCATCTCCCTCCCACACTCCATATCCCACCCCTTTATGTGGTCACAAAGCACCGAGCTGATCTCCCTCTTCTATGTGGCTGCTTCCCAGTAGCTATCGGTGTTACATTTGGTAATGTATTTATGTCCATGCCACTCTCTCACTTCGTCCCAGCTTTCCCATCCCCCTTCCGGTGTCCTCAAGTCCTTTCTCTATGTCTGTGTCCTTAATCCTGTCCTGCCACTAGGTTCTTCAAAATCTTTTTTTTTCTTCATTAGATTCCATATGTCTCTGTTAACATACAGTATTTGTTTTTCCCTTTCAGACTTACTTCACTGTGTAGGACACATTCTATGTCCATCCACCTCAGTACAAATAACTCAGTTTTGCTTCTTTTTATGGTTGAGTAATATTTGATTGTATATATGTGCCAGATCTTCTTTATCCATTCATCTGTCGATGGACACTTAGGTTGCTTCCATGTCCTGGCTAACGCAAATAGAGCTGCAATGAACATTTTTGTACATAACTCTTTTTGAATTATGGTTTTCGCAAGGCAAATGCCCAGTAGTTGGATTGTTGTGTCATATGGTACTTCTATTGTTAGTTATTTAAAGGACCCTCCGTACTGTTCTCCCTAGTGCCCATATCAATTTACATTCCCACCCACAGTGCAAGTGTGTTCCCTTTTCTCCAATAAAGGCCTCTCCAGCATTTATTGTTTTGTAGATTTTTTTGATGATTGCCACTCTGACTGCTGTGAGGTGATACCTCAGGGTAGTTTTGATTTGCATTTCTCTAATGATTAGTGATGTTCAGCATTCTTTCATGTGTTTCTTGGTAATCTGTATATCTTCTTTGGAGAAATGTCTATTTAGGTCTTCTGCCCGTTTTTGGATTGGGTTGTTTGTTTTTGTGATATTGAGCTACATGAGGTGCTTGTAAAGTTTGGAGATTAATCCTTTGTCAATTGCTTCATTTGAAAATATCTTCTCCCATTCTGAGGGTTGTTTTTGCATCTTGTTTATGTTTTCCTGTACTATGTAAAAGCTTTTAAGTTTCATTAGGTCCCATTTGTTGATTTCTGTTTTTATTTCCATTTCTCTAGTAGGTGGGTCCAAAAGGATCTTGCTGTGATTTATGTCATAGAGTGTTCTGCCTATGGTTTCCTCTAAGTGTTTTATAGTGTCTGGTCTTATATTTAGATCTCTAATCAATTTAGAGTTTATTTTTGTGTATGGTGTTATGGAGTGTTCTAATTTCATTCTTTTATGTGTAGGGGTCCAGTTTTCCCAGCACCAATTACTGAAGAGACTGTCTTTTCTCCATTGTATTTCCTTAGCTCCTTTGTCATAGATGAGATAGCCATAGGTATGTAGGTTTATCTCTGGGCTTTCTGTCCTGGTCCATTGATCTGTGTTTATGCCAATCTACATACACTTGATTCCATTATGGAGACATATAAATACATAGGTTTCAAGGTTATTACCAGTCAGATATATTCCTCTTCAGTGAATAGGGTGTTTTGTGTCCAGTTCATTGAGAAAGGAGTAGGTCTTGTCTATTACATATTTGGTATATGGAATGGGATCTGTGCTAATTTCAAACTCTGCTTTTACACATCACCCCACGTCACCTTTCCCCTTAAGGAGGCATAAGTGTGTTTTCTAAATGTGTAACTCTGTTCTCTTTTGAAATTCAGTTCATGTGTAGCCATGTTTACATTTCCTCTATAAGTGATATATTACAATAAGTTTCTTTTTCTTTGTGGCTCATTTCACTTAGCATCATCGTACCTAAAGCCACTCATTAAGCTGCTATTGGCCTTATGACATTGATTTTATGTCTGAGTGACATTCCATTGTATATAAGTACCACAACATCTATATCTATTTTTTTTTCCTTTCCTGGGATATTTAAAGTGTACTGAAGACGAGGTTCTTGTAAACAGAGCAGCGCTAAAGTTTGGGCTGGCTGTGTGTTGTGGATTTTTAGTTTTCCCAAAATACACGCCCATGAGTGGAAGTGTGCTATGCTCTGTAGCTCTGTTTTAGAAAACAACATACAGTTCTCCAGAGAGGCTGTTGGCAATTTACATCCTGTCCATCGGCGTAACCCGGCTCCCTTTTCTCCATGGCCTGTCCTGCATTTGTGGTTTTTACACTATTTTGGATGACCCTTTTGACTGGAGGTAAGGGACACTACTCTGTAGTGTGGATTTGCAATGCCTGATGGCTTGCTTGGCCAAAAAGGGCATATGCATTTTTTCCCGAATATATTCAAGAAAATACACATAGTCCCTTTTCAGCCCAGGGCAACATTGTCGAAATTCTGTCGCTTTTCATGTGCTTTAAAGACGACTCCAATCTACCTCTTGAAATCTGTTTCCTTCAATTCTGCCTTGCATTCAAATCCTCTTCACTGCCTTTCCTCAATATATTTCTGGATGATAGTTGTCCTTTATAACTCTGCAAGTTTGTGAATTGCTGTGCCCCTGATTTCCATTTTTCAACTCGCCTCTTTGTGAGCTGGCTGCAATACCGCAGGATGGCTTTAGGCCCTACTCTGGTTCCAGGGCTTCAGGCAGAGCCTTTGGTTAATTATTCTTCCTGATGGGAAACTAGAGTGACATGTGCCCATCCAAACACCTACAGCTAATCTCTCATTTATTTCCCCTCTTCCTGTTCATCCTCTGCACAATTTGCAAAGTGTGCATAACTGGAGGGTAAAGGCACTGACACTCCAAGTGAGGAGATTTTTAGTAATGCAGATGGAATGGCGAAGCCGAGCACGACAAAAGGAAAAATGAGGTACCTTTTAGAAAACTTTCCCAATTACACAGTGTACCATCCACTGGGTTTCCCATGCATGTTTTAACTGTAGGAAGATTCCCTTAAACCTGGAGAGTTGGGACCACTAGAATGGGTAGCACACAGTATTGCTCTAAGTGGTGTTCTTTTTTTTTTTTTTTTTTTTTTTTTTTTTTTTTTTTTTTTTTTGAGGTACGCGGGCGTTTTACTGCTGTGGCCTCTCCCGTTGTGGAGCACAGGCTCCGGACGCGCAGGCTCAGGCTCAGCGGCCATGGCTCACGGGCCCAGCCACTCCACGGCACGTGGGATCTTCCCGGACCGGGGCACAAACCCTTTTCCCCTGCATCGGCAGGGGGACACTCAACCACTGCGCCACAAGGGAAGCCCTAAGTGATGTTCTTTTGTTCACACAACCTCAGAAATCTTGTCAGCCCCAAGTTTCCAGTCTTATGTCTCATCCAGCTGTGGGTGTAAAGGTGGTCAATCTAGCTTGCATCACAGGCCCTGAACGTAATTTTTAAGACTTTCTCTCTGTTTTTGCATTTTGATTTTGAAATTTATTTTTATAAGTGGGTTTAACTGAATTTCAGTGCTGTGTTCATGCCGTTATACACACACATGATTCCTTTATGGAGACATGAGAATACATATGTTTTAAAATACTTAGAGTCAGACATATTCCTCTGCAATGAATAGGGGGTGTTGAGTCCAGTTCATTGTGCCGGGAGTAGGTGTTGTCTATTACATGCATGGTTTATATAACGGTATCTGTGCTAATTTAAAACTGTGGTTTTATGCATCACCCCACCTCGGCTTTCCCATTAAGCAGGCAGAAGATGTTTTCTAAATGTGTGACTCTGTTGTGTTTGTAATTCAGTTCATGTGTAGTCATGTGTACATTCCCGCTATGAGTGATAACTTATGATAAGATTAGTTACTCTGTAATCTTTCTTAACTCAGTTCATGTGTAGCCATGTTTACAGGACCTTCATAAGTGATATCTTATGATAAGTTTCTTTTTCTGTGTGACTTATTTCACTTAGAATCATCGTACCTGAATCCACTCTTTTTGCTGCTACTGGCCTTATGACATTGATTTCATGGCTGAGCGATATTCCATCGTACGTAATTACCACAATATCTTGAACCATTTTTGTCTTTCCTGGGATACTTAAGGTGTACCCAAGTTGAGGTTCTTGTAAGCAGTGCAGCGCTAAATTTTAGGGTGGCTTTGTCTTATTGATTTTCAGTTTTCCCAAGGTATATTCCCTAGACTGGAACTGCCCTTGGCTGTGTAGCTCTGTTGTTTACTTGTTTTAGGGAACACAATGCACTCCTCCAGAGAGTCATTGGCAACTTATATCCTGCCCATCAGCATAACAAGGCTCCCTGATCTCCAGGGCCTGTCTTGCCTTTCTGGTTTTCACATTTTGTGGATGTCCCTTTTGACCAGTGGGAAGGGATACTTCTTTGTAGTGCAGATTTGCATTGCTGCTTGCTTGCTTGGCCAAAAATGGCGTATGCATTTTCTCCTAAATATACTCAGGAGAAAACGCATACACCCTTTTTGGCCATGTGCATCATTGTCGAAGTTGTGCCCCTCTTCCTGTGCTTTACAGGTGATTCCAACGTACATCTTGAAATCTGTTTCCTGCTATTCTGCCTCCTTTTAAAGTCAGCCTCTCTGCCTTCCCTCAAAAGATTTTTGGACGATAGTTGTCCTCTATTACTCTGCCAGTTTGTAAATTGCTGTGCCCCTGAGCTCCATTTTTCAACTCGTTTTTGTGAGCTGACAGCAAATCCAAAATTATGGTTCAAAACCTATACTGGTTCCCGGTGGGTGGCTGAGACATTGTTTAATCTACTTCCTGCCGGGCAATTAAAGTGACATGTACCTGTCCAAATGCCTAACAGCTACTCTCTCATTGGTTCTCCCTCTTCCCTTTCATCCTCTGCCAAATTGGCAACCTGTGCGAACCAGGAGGTTTTACAGGCTATCGCTCCAAGTTGGGAGATTGATAGTAAAGCCGTTGGAAGTTCAAACTGGAGCACAAGGAGAGGGACTATAAGTTGAGTTTTAGAAACCTTTCGTATTCACAGTGTGTCCATTCTCTAGGTTTCCCGTAAATGTTATGGCTGTAGTAATATTCCCTTACACAAGGAGAGTTGGGACACATGGAATGGGTGCCACATATTATTGCTTTAAAGGTCTGCATTTGCTCACCCAGTCTCACCAAACCTCTCAGTCTCAAGTGTCCAGCTTTATGCCACATCCAGCTCTCGTTGTAGGTAGGGTCATTCCAGGTTTCATCAGAGACCCTGAAGGAATTGTAAAGATTTTCCCTGTTTTTTTTTATTTTGTATTTGAAATTTCTTTTTTTACTGGGTTTGAGCTGATTCTCACTGCCATGTTTATGCCAGTTTAGACACACTTGATTCCCTTACGGTGACATATCAATACATAGGTTTTAAGATTCTTACTACTCAGATATATACCTCTGTGCAGAATATTGGGTTTTGCGTCCCTTTCACTGATGAAGGTGTAGGTCTTGTCTATTCCGTATTTTGATTTTGGAATGGTACTTTTACTAATATCAAACTCTGGTTCTATGCATCACCCCACCTCTCCTTCCTCCTTAAGCAGGCTAAGTGTGTTTTCTAAATGTGAGACGCTGTTCCCTTTCCTAAGTCAGTTCATATGTAGCCATGTTACAGAAAATTCATAAGTGCTATCTTATGATAAGTTTGTTTTTCTGTGTGACTTATTTCACTTAGAATCATCGTACCTGAATCCATTGATTTTCCTGTTACTGGCATTATGACATTGATTTCATGGCTGAGGGATAATCCATCGTACATAAGTACCACAATTTTTTGAATCATTTTTATCAATCCTGGGATATTAGAGAGTACTCAATTTGAGATTCTTGTAAGAAGTGCAGGCCTAAATTTTGGGATGGCTCTATCTTGTTGATTTTCAGTTTTCCCAAGGTATATTCCCTAGACTGGAAGTACCGTTGGCTCTGTAGCTCTGTTGTTTACTTGTTTTAGGGAACACAATGCACTCCTCCAGAGAGGCAGTTGGCAATTTACATCCCACCCCTCAGCATAAAAAGGCTCCATGTTCTCCAGGGCCTCTCTAGGATTTCTGGTTTTTACACATTTTGTGGATGTCCCTTTTGACTGGTGGGAAGTGATACTATTTTGCTGTGCAGATTTGCATTGCCCACTTGCTTGCTTGGCCAAAAAGGGCGTATGCGTTTTCTCCTGAATATATTCAGGAGAAAACGCATACGCCCTTTTTGGCCAAGTGCATCATTTTCGAAGTTGTGCCCCTCTTCCTGTGCTTTACAGGTGATTCCAACGAACCACTTGAAATCTGTTTCCTGCTATTCTGCCTTGCTTAGAATGTCGCCTCATTCTCTTCCCTTAACAGATTTTTTGGACGATAGTGGTCCTTTATTACTGTGGCAGTTTGTGAATTGCTGTGCCCTTGAGCTCCATTTTCTAACTCATTTTTTGTGAGCTGACCACAAGTCCAAAATTTTAGTTCAGGACCTATACTTGTTCACGGCGGGTGGCTGAGACTTTGGTTAATTCTTCTTCCTGCCGGGAATTTAGAGTGACATGTGCCCGACCAAATGCCTAACAGCTACTCTCTCATTGGTTCCCCTTTTTCCCTTTCATCCTCTTCCAAATTGGCAACCCGAGCAAACCAGGAGGTTAAAGGGGCTGTCTCTCCAAGTTGGGAGATTGATAGTTAAGCAGTTGGAAATTCAAACCGGAGGACCAGGAGAGGGACAATTAGTTGGGTTTTAGAAACCTTTCGTATTCACTGTGTGTCCATTCTCTTGGTTTCCTGTACATGTTATAGCTGTAGTAAAATTCCCTTCAACATGTAGAGTTGGGAACCATGGAATGGGGGCCACGCATTATTGGTTTGAAGGGTCTGCATTTGCTTACCCAAATTCACCAATACTCTCAGTCCCAAGTGTCCAGCCTTATGCCACATCCAGCTGTCATTGTACACAGGGTCATTCAAGATTTCATCAGAGACCCTGAAGGAATTGTAAAGAATTTCCCTGTTTTGTTGTTTTGATTTTGAAATTCCTTTTTATAGTGGGTTTGAGCTGATTCTCACTGCCGTGTTTATGCCAGTCTAGACACATTTGTTTCCCTTACGGTGATATATCAATACATAGGTTTTAAGATTCTTACTAGTCAGATATATTCCTCTGTGTGAAGTATGGGGTCTTGATAACCTTTCAGTGAGGAAGGTGTAGATCTTGTCTATTCTGTATTTGGTTTCTGGAATGGTGCCTGTACTTATATCAAAGTCTGGTTTTATGCAACACCCCACCTCTCCTAACCCCTTAAGCAGGCATAAGAGTGTTTTCTAAATGTGAGACTCTGTTCTCTTTCCTAACTCAGTTCATGTGTAGCCATGTTTACAGGATTTTCATAAGTGATATCTTATGATAAGCTTCTTTTTCTGTGTGACTTATTTCATTTAGAATCATCATATCTGAATCCATTCATTTTGCTGCTACGGGTTTTATGACATTGATTTCATGGCTGAGGGATATTCCATCATAACGTAAGTACCACAATTTTTTGAACCATTTTTATCTTTCACGGAATATTTAAGGTGTACACAAGTTGAGGTTCTTGTCAGCAGTGCAGCCCTAAATTTTGGGGTGGCTCTGTCTTATAGATTTTCAGTTTTCCCAAGGTATATTCCCTAGACTGGAAGTGCCCTTGCCTCTGTAGCTCTGTTGTTTATTTGTTTTGGGGAACACAATGCACTCCTCCAGAGAGGCAGTTGGCAATTTACATCCCGCCCATCAGCATAAAAAGGCTCCCTGTTCTCCAGGGCCTGTCTTGCCTTTCTGGTTTTTACCCATTTTGTGGATGCCCCTAATGACCGGTGGGAAGTGATACTTCTTTGTAGTGCAGATTTGCATTGCCCGCTTGCTTGCTTGGCCAAAAAGGGCGTATGCGTTTTCTCCTGAATATATTCAGGAGAAAATGCATACGCCCTTTTTGGCCAAGTGCATCATTGTCGAAGTTGTGCCCCTATCCCTGTGCGTTAAAGGTGATTCCAACGTACCTCTTGAAATCTGTTTCCTGCTATTCTGCCTCGCTTATAAGTCCGCCTCGTTGCCTTCCCTCAACAGATTTTTGGACGATAGTTGCCCTTTATTACTCTGCCAGTTTGTGAATTGCTGTGCCCCTGAGCTCCATTTTGTAACTCGTTTTTTGTGAGCTGAGCGCAAGTTCTATATTTTTTTTCAGAACCTATACTGGTTTTCGGTGAGTGGCTGAGACTTTGGTTAATTCTCTTTCCTCACGGGAAATAAGAGTGACATGTGCCCGTCCAAATGCCTGACAGCTACTCTCTCATTGGTTCTCCCTCTTCCCTTTCATCCTTTGCCAAATTGGCAACCTGTGCGAACCAGGAGGTTAAAGGTTCCGTCTCTCCAAGTTGGGAGATTGATAGTTAAGCAGTTGGAAAGTCAAACGGGAGCACAGGGAGAGGGACTATTCGTTGAGGTTTAGAAACCTTTCATATTCACAGTGTGTCCATTCACTAGGTTTCCCATACATGTTATAGCTATACTAATATTCCCTTCAACCTGGAGAATTGGGACCCATGGAACGGGTGCCATGCATTACTGCTATAAAGGGTATGCTTTTGCTCACCCAATCTCACCAATCCTCTCAGTCCCATGTGTCCAGGCTTATGCCACATCCAGCTGTCATTGTAGATAGGGTCATTCCAGGTTTCATCAGAGACCCTGAAGGAATTGTAAAGAATTTCCCTTTTTTTTTTGTTTTTCAAATTCCTTTTCATAGTGGGTTTGAGCTGATTCTCACTGCCATGTTTATGCCAGTCTAGATACACTTGATTCCGTTATGGAGACATATCAATACATAGGTTTTAAGATTCTTACTAGTCAGATATATACCTCTGCGGAAAATATGGGGTTTTGAGTGCCTTTCAGTGAGGAAGTTGTAGGTTTTCTCTATTCCATAGTTGGTTTTTGGAACGGTACCTGTGCTTATATCAAACTCTGGTTTTATGCATCTCCCGACCTCTCCTTCCCCCTTAAGCTGGCATAGGCGTGTTTTCTAAATGTGAGACTCTCTTCTCTTTCCTAACTCAGTTCATGTGTAGCCATGTTTACAGGATCTTCATAAGTGATATCTTATGATAAGTTTCTTTTTCTGTGTAACTTATTTCACTTAGAATCATCGTACCTGAATCCACTCATTTTGCTGCTACTGGTTTTATGACATTGATTTCATGGCTGAGGGATATTCCATCGTACGTAAGTACCACAATTTTTTGAACCATTTTTATATTTCCAGGGATATGTAAGTTGTACCCAAGTTGTGGTTCTTGTAAGCAGTGCAGGCCTAAATATTGGGGTGGCTCTGTCTTATTGATTTTCAGTTTTCCCAAGGTATATTCCCTAGACTTGAAGTGCCCTTGGCTCTGTAGCTCTGTTGTTTACTTGTTTTAGGGAAAACAATGCACTCCTCTAGAGAGGCAGTTGGAAATTTACATCCCGCCCATCAACATTACAAGGCTCCCTGTTTTCCAGGGCCTGTCTTGCCTTTCTGGTTTTTACACATTTTGTGGATGCCCCTAATGACCGGTGGGATGTGATACTTCTTTGTAGTGCAGATTTGCATTGCCCGCTTGCTTGCTTGGCCAAAAAGGGCGTATGCGTTTTCTCCTGAATATATTCAGGAGAAAACGCATACGCCCTTTTTGGCCAAGTGCATCATTGTCGAAGTTGTGCCCCTATTCCTGTGCATTAAAGGTGATTCCAACGTACCTCTTGAAATGTGTTTCCTGCTATTCTGCCTCCCATTCAAGTTCGCCTCACTGCCTTCCATCAACCGATTTTTGGACGATAGTTGCCCTTTATTACTCTGCCTGTTTGTGAATTGCTGTGCCCCTGAGCTCCATTTTGTAACTCGTTTTTTGTGAGCTGAACGCAAGTACAATATTTTGGTTCAGGACCTATACTGGTTCCCGGTGGTTGGCTGAGACTTTGGTTAATTCTTCTTTCTCCCGAGAAATAAGAGTGACATGTGCCCATCCAAATGCCTAACAGCTACTCTCTCATTGGTTCTCCCTCTCCCCTTTCATCGAATGCCAAATTGGCAACCTGTGCGAACCAGGAGGTTAAAGGTGCTGTCTCTCCAAGTTGGGAGATTGATAGTAAAGCAGTTGGAAAGTCAAATTGGATCACCAGGAGAGGGACTATTCATTGAGTTTTAGAAACATTTTGTATTCACAGTGTGTCCATTCTCTAGGTTTCCCATACATGTTATAGCTGTAGTAATATTCCCTTCAACCTGGAGAGTTGGGACCCATGGAAAGGGTGCCATGCATTATTGCTTTAAAGAGTCTGCATTTGCTCACCCAATCTCACCAATCCTCTCAGTCCCATGCGTCCAGCCTTATGCCACATCCAGCTGTCATTGTAGATAGTGTCATTCCAGGTTTCATCAGAGACCCTGAAGGAATTGTAAAGAATTTCACTGTTTTTTTTTGTTTGTTTTTGAAATTCTTTTTATAGTGGGTTTGAGCTGATTCTCGCTGCCATGATTACGCCAGTCTAGACACACTTGATTGCCTTATGGAGACATGTCAATACACAGGTTTAAGATTCTTAATAGTCAGATATATTCCTCTGCGGGAGATATGGTGTTTTGAGTCCGTTTCACTGAGGAAGGTGTAGGTCTTGTCTAGTCCATAGTTTGTTTTGGGAAAGGTACCTGTGCTTATATCAAACTCTGGTTTTATGTATCACCCCACCTCTCCTTCCCCGTTAAGCAGGCATAAGAGTGTTTTCTAAATATGAGACTCTGTTCTCTTTCCTAACTCAGTTCATGTGTAGCCACGTTTACAGGAACTTCATAAGTGATATCTTATGATAAGTTTCTTTTTCTGTGTGACTTATTTCACTTAGAATCATCGTACCTGAATCCACTCATTTTGCGGCTACTGGTCTTATGACATTGATTTAATGGCTGAGGCATATTCCATCGTACGTAAGTACCACAATTTTTTGAACCATTTTTATCTTTCCTGGGATACTTAAGGTGTACCCATGTTGAGGTTCTTGTAAGCAGTGCAGCCCTAAATTGTGGACTGGCTCTGTCTTATTTATTGTCAGTTTGCCCAAGGTATATTCCCTAGACTGGAAGTGCCCTTGGCTCTGTAGCTCTGTTGTTTACTTGTTTTAGGGAACACAATGCACTCCTCCAGAGAGGCAGTTGACAAATTACATCCCGCCCATCAGCATAACAAGGCTCCCTGTTCTCCAAGGCCTGTCTTGCCTTTCTGGTTTTTACCCATTTTGTGGATGTCCCTTTTGACCAGTGGGAAGTGATACTTCTCTGTAGTGCAGATTTGCATTGACCGCTTGCTTGCTTGGCCAAAAAGGGCGTATGCATTTTCTCCTGCATATATTCAGGAGAAAATTCATACGCCCTTTTTGGCCAAGTGCATCATTGTCGCAGTTGTACCCCTCTTCCTGTGCTTTACAGACGATTCCAACGTACCTCTTGAAATCTGTTTCCTGCTATTCCGCCTGCCTGTCGGGTTCGCTTCATTGCCTTCCCTCAACAGATTTCTGGAACATCATTGGCCTTTATTACTCTGCCAGTTTGTGAATTGCTCTGCCCCTGAGCTCCATTTTTCAACTCGTTATTTGTGAGCTGAAAGCAAGTCCAAATTTTTGGTTCAGGTCCTATACTGGATCCCGGTGAGTGCCTGAGACTTTGGAAAATTATTCTTCCTGCCGGGCAATTAGAGTGACATATGCCTGTACAAATGCCTAACAGCTACTCTCTCATTTGTTCTCCCTCTTCCCTTTGATCCTCTGCCAAATTGGCAACCTGTGCGAACCAGGAGGTTAAAGGGGCTGTCTCTAGAAGTTGGGAGATTGATAGTAAAGCAGTTGGAAAGTAAAACCGGAGCATCAGGAGAGGGACTATTCGTTGAGTTTTAGAAACCTTTCATATTCACTGTGTCCATTATCTAGGTTTCCCGTACATGTTATAGCTGTAGTAATATTCCCTTCAACCTGGAGAGTTGGGACCCATGGAATGGGTGCCATGCATTATTGCTTTAAAGGGTCTGCATTTGCTCACCCAACCTCACCAATCCTATCAGTCCCAAGTGTCCAGCCTTATGCCACATCCAGCTGTCATTGTAGACAGGGTCATTCCAGGTTTCATCAGAGACCCTGAAGGAATTGTAAAGAATTCCGCTGTTTCTCTGTTTTGTTTTTGAAATTCCTTTTTATAGTGGGTTTGAGCTGATTCTCGCTGCCATCTTTATGCCAGTCTAGACACACTTGATTCCCTTACGGTAACATATCAATACATAGGTTTTAAGATTCTTACTAGTCAGATATATTCCTCTGCGGGAAATATGGGGTTTTGAGTGCCTTTCACTGAGGAAGGTGTAGGTCTTGTCTATTCCATAGTTGGTTTTTGGAATGGTACCTGTGCTTATATCAAACTCTGGTTTTATGCATCACCCCACCTCTCCTTCCCCCTTAAGCAGGCATAAGAGTGTTTTCTAAATGTGAGACTCTTTTCTCTTTCCTAACTCAGTTCATGTGTAGCCATGTTTACAGGATCTTCATAAGTGATATCTTATGATACGTTTCTTTTTCTGTGTGACTTATTTCACTTAGAATCATCATACCTGAATCCACTCATTTTGCTGCTACTGGTCTTATGACATTGATTTAATGGCTGAGGCATATTCCATAGTACGTAAGTACCACAATTTTTGAACCATTTTTATATTTCCTGCGATATTTAATGTGTACCCAAATTGAGGTTCTTGTAAGCAGTGCAGCCGTAAATTTTGGGGTGGCTCTGTCTTATTGATTTTCAGTTTTCCCAAGGTATATTCCCTAGACTGGAAGTGTCCTTGGCTCTGTAGCTCTGTTGTTTACTTGTTTTAGGGAACACAATGCACTCCTCCAGAGAGGCAGTTGGCAATTTACATCCCGCCCATCAGCATAACAAGGCTCCCTGTTCTCCAGGGCCTTTCTTGAATTTCTGGTTATTACCCTTTTTGTGGATGTCCCTTTGGACAGGTGGGAAGTGATACTTCTTTGTAGTGCACACGTACATTGTCCGCTTGCTTGCTTGGCCATAAAGAACGTATGTGTTTTCTCATGAATATACTCAGGAAAAAAAGCATACGCCCTTTTTGGACAAGTGCATCATTGTCGAAGTGGTGCCTCACTTCCTGTGCTTTAAAGGCGATTGCAACGTACCACTTGAAATCTGTTTCCTGGTATTTTGCCTCATTTTCACGTCCGCCTCGTTGCTTTCCCTCAACAGATTTTTGGATCATAGTTGTCCTTTATTACTCTGCCAGTTTGTGAAATGCTCTGCCCTATAGCTCCATTTTTTAACTCGTTTTTTGTGAGCTGAACGCAAGTCCCATATTTTGGATTAGGACCTATACTGGTTCCCGGTGGGTGGCTGAGACTTTGGTCAATACTTCTTCCTCCCGGGAAATAAGAGTGAAATATGCCCGTTCAAATGCCTAACAGCTACTCTCTCTTTGGTTCTCCCTCTTCCCTTTCATCCTTTGCCAAATTGGCAACATGTGCGAATCAGGAGGTTAAAGGTGCTCTCTCTCCAAATTGGGAGATTGAAAGTAAAGGAGTTAGAAAGTCAAACTGGAGCACCTGGAGAGGGATTATTCGTTGAGATTTAGAAACCTTTTGTATTCACAGTGTGTCCATTCTCTAGGTTTCCCATACATGTTATAGCTGTAGTAATATTCCCTGCAATCTGGAGAGTTGGGACCCATGGAATGGGTGCCATGCATTATTGCTTTAAAGGGTCTGCATTTGCTCACGAATCTCACCAATCCTCTCAGTCCCATGTGTCCCACCTTATGCCACCTCCAGCTGTCGTTCTATATAGGGTCATTCCAAGTTTCATCAGAGCCCCTGAAGGAATTGTAAAGAATTTCACTGTTTTATTGTTTTGTTTTTGAAATTCCTTTTTATTGTGGGCTTGAGCTGATTCTTGGTGCCATCTTTGTGCCAGTCTAGACACACTTGATTCCCTTATGGAGACATATCAATACATAGGTTTTAAGATTCTTACTAGTCAGATATATTCCTCTGCGGGTAATATGGGGTTTTGAGTCCCTTTCACTGAGGAAGGTGTAGGTCTTGTCTATTCCATACTTGGTTTTAGGAATGGTACCTGTGCTTATATCAAACTCTGGGTTTATGCATCACCCCACCTCTCCTTCCCCCTTAAGCAGGCATAAGAGTGTTTTCTAAATGTGAGACTCTCTTCTCTTTCCTAACTCAGTTCATGTTTAGCTATGTTTACAGGATCTTCATAAGTGATATCTTATGATAAGTTTCTTTTTCTGTGTGACCTATTTCACTTAGAATCATCGTAGCTGAATCCACTCATTTTGCTGCTACTGGTCTTATGACATTGATTTCATTGCTGAGGGATATTCCATCATACGTAAGTACCACAATTTTTTGAACCATTTTTATATTTCCTGGGATATTTAAGGTGTACCCAAGTTGAGGTTCTTGTGAGCAGTGCAGCCCTAAAATTTGGGGTGGTTCTGTCTTACTGATTTTCAGTTTTCCCAAGGTATATTCCCCAGACTGGAAGTGTCCTTTGCTCTGTAGCTCTGTTGTTTACTTGTTTTAGGGAACACAATGCACTCCTCCAGAGAGGCAGTTGGCAATTTACATCCCGCCCATCAGCATAACAAGGCTCCCTGTTCTCCAGGGCCTGTCTTGAATTTCTGGTTTTTACCCTTTTTGTGGATGCCCCTAATGACCGGTGGGAAGTGATACTTCTTTGTAGTGCAGACTTACATTGTCCGCTTGCTTGCTTGGCCAAAAAGGGCGTATGCGTTTTCTCCTGAATATACTCAGGAGAAAACGCATACGCCCTTTTTGGCCAAGTGCATCATTGTCGATGTTGTGCCCCTCTTCCTGTGTTTTAAATGTGATTCCACCGTACCTCTTGAAATCTGTTTCCTGCTATTCTGCCTCCCTTTCAAGTCCGCTTCATTGCCTTCCCTCAACAGATTTTTGGATGATAGTTGTCCTTTATTACTCTGCCAGTTTGTGAATTGTTGTGCCCAGGAGCTCCATTTTTTAACTTGTTTTTCATGAGCTGAACGCAAGTCCCATATTTTGGTGTAGGACCTATACTGGTTCCTGGTGGGTGGCTGAGACTTTGTTTAATTCTTCTTCCTCTCGGTAAATAAGAGTGACATGTGCCCGTCCAAATGCCTAACAGCTACTCTCTCTTTGGTTCTCCCTCTTCCCTTTCATCCTTTGCCAAATTGGCAACCTGTGCGAACCTGGAGGTTAAAGGTGCTGTCTCTCCAATTTGGAAGATTGATAGTAAACCAGTTAGAAAGTGAAACTGGAGCACTAGAAGTGGGACTATTCATTGAGATTTAGAAACCTTTCGTATTCACAGTGTGTCCATTCTCTAGGTTTCCCGTACATGTTATAGCTGTAGTAATATTAATTTCAACCTGGAGAGCTTGGACCCATGGTATGGGTGCCTTGCTTTATTGCTTTAATATTGCTTTAAAGGGTCTGCTTTTGCTCAGCCAATCTCACCAATCCTGTCAGTCCCATGTGTCCAGCCTAATGCCACATCCAGCTGTCATTGTAGATAGGGTCATTCCAGGTTTCATCATATACCCTGAAGGAATTGTTAATAATTTCCCTGTTTTTTTTGTTTTGTTTTTGAAATTCCTTTTTATAGTGGGTTTGAGCTGATTCTCGCTGCCATATTTATGCAAGTCTAGAAACACTTGATTCTTTTATGGAGACATATCAATACATAGGTTTTAAGATTCTTACTAATCAGATATATTCCTCTGCGGGAAATATGGGGTTTTGAGTACCTTTCACTGAGGAAGGTGTAGGTCTTGTCTATTCCATAGTTGGTTTTTGGAACGGTACCTGTGCTTATATCAAACTCTGGTTTTATGCATCACCCCACCTCTCCTTCCCCCTTAAGCAGGCATAAGAGTGTTTTCTAAATGTGAGACTCTGTTCTCTTTCCTAACTCAGTTCATGTGTAGCCATGTTTACAGGATCTTCATAAGTGATATCTTATGATACGTTTCTTTTTCTGTGTGACTTATTTCACTTAGAATCATCGTACCTGAATCCACTCATTTTGCTGCTACTGGTCTTATGACATTGATTTCATGACTGAGGGATATTTCATCGTACGTTAATACCACAATTTTTTGAACCATTTTTATATTTCCTGGGATATTTAAGGTGTACCGAAGTTGCGGTTCTTGTAAGCACTGCAGCCCTAAATTTTGGGGTGGCTCTGTCTTATTGATTTTCAGTTTTCCCAAGGTATATTCCCTAGACTGGATGTGTCCTTGGCTCTGTAGCTCTGTTGTTTACTTGTTTTAGGGAACACAATGCACTCCTCCATAGAGGCAATTGGCAATTTACATCCCACACATCAGCATAACAAGGCTCAATGTTCTCCAGGGCTTGCCTTGAATTTCTGGTTTTTACCCGTTTTGTGGATATCCCTTTGGACCGGCGCGAAGTGATACTTCTTTGTAGTGCAGACTTGCATTGTCCGCGTGCTTGCTTGGCCAAAAAGAGTTTATGCGTTTTCTCCTGAATATACTCAGGAGAAAACGCATACACCCTTTTTGGCCAAGTGCATCATTGTCGAAGTGGTGCCTCACTTCCTGTGCTTTAAAGGCGATTCCAACGTACCTCTTGAAATCTGTTTCCTGCTATTCCGCCTCCGTTTCAAGTCCGCCTCGTTGCCTTCCCTCAACAGATTTTTGGATGATAGTTGTCCTTTATTACTCTGCCAGTTTGTGAATTGCTGTGCCCCGGAGCTCCATTTTTTAACTCGTTTTTTGTGAGCTTAACGCAAGTCCAATATTTTGGTTGAGGGTCTACAGTGGTTCCCGGTGGATGGCTGAGACTTTGGTTAATTCTTCTTCCTCCCAGGAAATAAGAGTGACATATGCCCGTCCAAATGACTAACAGCTACTCTCTCATTGGTTCTCCCTCTTGCCTTTCATCCTTTGTCAAATTGGCAACCTGTGCCAACCAAGAGGGTAAAGGTGCTGTCTTCTGAAGTTGAGATTGATAGTAAAGCAGTTGGAAAGTCCAACTGGAGCACCAGGAGAGGGACTATTCGTTGAGATTTAGAAACCTTTCGTATTCACAGTGTGTCCATTCTCTAGGTTTCCCATACATGTTATAGCTGTAGTAATATTCCCTTCAACCCGGAGAGTTGGGACCCATGGAATGTGTGCCATGCATTATTGCATTAAAGGGTCTGCATTTGCTCACCCAGTCTCACCAATCCTCTCAGTCCTACGTGTCCAGCCTTATGCCACATGCAGCTGTCGTTGTAGATAGGGTCATTACAGGTTTCATCTGAGACACTGAAGGAATTGTAAAGAATTTCCCTTTTTTTGTTTTTCAAATTCCTTTTTATAGTGGGTTTGAGCTGATTCTCGCTGCCATGTTTAGGCCAGTCTAGACGCACTTGATTCCCTAAAAGAGACCTATCAATACATAGGTTTTTAGATTCTTACTAGTCAGATATATTCCTCTGCGGGAAATATGGGGTTCTGAGTCCCTTTCACAGAGGAAGGTGTAGGTCTTGTCTATTCCATAGTTGTTTTTTTTTTTTTTTTTTTTTTTTTTTTTTTTTTGCTGTACTTGGGCCTCTCACTGTTGTGGCCTCTCCCGTTGCGGAGCACAGGTTCCGGACGCACAGGCTTAGCGGCCATGGCTCACGGGCCCAGCCGTTCCGTGGCATATGGGATCCTCCCAGACCTGGGCACGAACCCGTATCCCCTGCATCGGCAGGCGGACTCTCAACCACTGCGCCACCAGGGAGGCCACATAGTTGGTTTTTTGAACGGTACTTGTGCTTATATCAAACTCTGGTTTTATGCATCACCCCACCTCTCCTTCCCACTTAAGCAAGCATAAGCGTTTTTTTTTTTAAATGTGAGTCTCTCTTTTCTTTCCTAACTCAGTTCATGTGTAGCCATGTTTACAGGATCTTCATAAGTGATATCTTATGATAAGTTTCTTTTTCTGTGTGACTTATTTCACTTAGAATTATCGTAGCATAATCCACTCATTTTGCTGCTACTGGCCTTATGACATTGATTTTATGCCTGAGGGATATTCCATCATACGTAAATACGACAATTTCTTGAACCATTTTTGTCTTTCCTGGGATATTTAATGTGTACCCAAGTTGAGGTTTTTGTAAGCAGTGCAGCCCTGAATTTTGGTCTGGATCTGTCTTATTTATTTTCAGTTTTCCCAAGGTATATTCCCTAGACTGGAAGTGCCCTTGGCTCTGTAGCTCTGTTGTTTACTTGTTTTAGGGAACACAATGCACTCCTCCAGAGAGGCAGTTGGCAATTTGCATCCCGGCCATCAGCATAACAAGGCTCCCTGTTCTCCAGGGCCTGTCTTGCCTTTCTGGTTTTTACACATTTTGTGGATGTCCCTTTTGACCGGTGGGAAGTGATACTTCTTTGTAGTGCAGATTTGCATTGCCCGCTTGCTTGCTTGTCCAAAAATGGCATATGCGTTTTCTCCTGTATATATTCACGTGAAAACCCATATGCCCTTTATGGCCATTTCCATAATTTTCGAAGTTGTAATGCTTTTCCTGTGTTTAAAGGCGATTCCAATGTACCTCTTGAAATCTATTTCATACCATTCTGCCTCATTTTCCCTTCCGCCTCGTGGCTTTCCCTCAACAGAATTTTCGAAGAGAGTATTCCTTTATAACTCTGCAGGTTAGTGAATTGCTGTGGCCCTGAGCTCCATTTTTCAACTCGCGTTTTTGTGAGCTGACCGCAAATCAACAGTTTTGCTTCTGGACTTATACTGGTTCTGGAGGGCAGGCTGAGACTTTGGTTAATTCCTCTTTGTGACGGAAAATTAGAGAGACATGTGGCCGTCCAAATGCCTACAGCTACTCTCTCATTGGTTCTCTCTCTTCCCTTATATCCTCTGCACAATTTGCCAACTGTGTGTACCAGGAGGATATAGGGGCTGACTTTCCAAGTTGGGAGATTGATAGTAAAGCAGTTGGAATGTCAAACTGGAGCACAAGGAGAGAAAAAAGTAGTAGAGTTTTAGAAACCTTTCACCATCAGATGGTTTCCATTCTCTAGGTTCCCATACACGTTATAACTGTAGTGATATTCACTTCTACCTGGAGAGATGGGAACCATGGAATGGGTGGCAGGCATTATTGCTTTAAAGGGTCTGCATCTTTTCTCCCAATCTCACCAATCCTCTCTGTCCCAAGTGACCAGCCTTATGCCACATCCAGCTGTCATTGTAGATACGGTCATTCCAGGTTTCATCAAATCCCCTGAATGTATTGTGTAAGAATTTTACTGTTTTTATGTTTTGTTTTGAAATTCATGTTTATAGTGGGTTTGAGCTGATTCTCACTGCCATGTTAATGTTGTTCTAGACACACTTGGTTCCCTTACAGAGACATATCAATACATAGGTTTTAAAATTCTTACTAGTCAGATATATTTCTCTGAGGGGAATAGGGATTTTGAGTTCCGTTCACTGAGGAAGGAGTAGGGCTTGTCTCTTCTGTTTTTGGATTATGGAACGGTACCTGTGCTAATATCAATCTTATGTTTTGTGCATCTCCCCACCTCTCTTTCCCCTTAAGCACGCGTTATATTGTTTTCTAAATCTGAGACTCTTTTCTCTTCCCTAAATCAGTTCATATGTAGCCATGTTTACATTCCCTTCATAAGGGGTATCTTATGTCAGAATGCACCATGGCCGTTCTCATAATCATGCTCCATGACCTCTGTCATCACAATGCACCATGCCCTGGTTATCAAAAAGCTCCATGTCCCTTGTCATCACAATTCTCCACGTCCTTGTCATCACAATGCTACATGACACTTCTCATCAAAATGTTACATGCTCTTGTCATCACAATTCTCCATCCACCTGACATTGCAATGCTCCATGCACTTGTCATCACAATGCTCCATGCCCATGTCATCACAAAGCTCCATGCCCTTGTCATCACAATGCTCCATGACCCCTGTCATCACAATGCTCCCTGACACCTGTCATCACAATGCTTCATGCCCCTTGTCATTACAGTGCTCCATGATGCTCGACATCACAATTACCCAAGGTCTTCTCATCACAAAGCTCCATGGCCAATATCATCACAATGCTCCATGACCACTGTCATCACAACACTCCATGACACCTGACAACATAATGATTCGGGACTCTTGTCATCACAATGTTCCATTCCCTAGTCATCACACTGCTCCATGACACCTGTCATCACAATACTCCATGAACATTTTCAGCCCAATGTTCCATGACCCTTGTCATCACAATGATCCATGTCCTTGTCATCCCTATGCTCCATGACCACTGTTTTCACAATGCTCTGTGACGCTTGTCATCACAGAGCTCCATGACACATGTCATCACAATGCTCCATGCCTTTGTCAGCAAAATGCTACAAGACCTTGTCATTACAATGCTCTATTTGCTTCTCATCACAATCCTCCATGAAACTTGGGATCACATTGCTTCATGCCCATGTCATCACAATGCTCCATGCTCCTTGAAATCCAAATGATCCATGACCTCTGTCATCACAATGCTCCAAACCCTTTTGATCACCATGTTCCATAACACTTTTCATCACAACGCTCCATGATGCCTGTCATCACAATATTCCATGCCCTTTTCATCGCAATGCTCCATGACCTTTGTCATCACAATTCTCAATACACTTGTCATCACAATGCTCCCTGACACTTGTCATCAGAATGTTCCTTGAACCATGTCAGGAAAAGGCTCCATGCCTCTTTCATAACAATGTCCCATGCCGTTTTCATCACAATGCTCCATGCCATTGTCATCAAAATACTCCACAAGATTGTCATCAGAATTCTCCATGACCTTTGTCATCACAATTCTCCATGCGATTGTTAGCACAATGCTCCTTGACCCTTGTCATCACAATGCTCCAAGCCATTGTCATCACAATGCTCCATTACATTTGTCATCAGAATCCTCCATGACACTTGGCATCACAATGCTCCATGCCATTGTCATCAGAGCGGGCCACTACATATGTCATCAGAATGCTCCCTGACACCTCTCTTCACAATACTGCATGACCTGGTCATCACAATGCTCCATGCCCTTGTCATCACAATGCGCCATTCCAACTGTCATCGCAATAATCCATGAAACATATTAGACCAATGTTCCATGCTCTTGTCATCACAATGCTCCATGCTATTGTTATCACAATTCTTCATGACCCCTGTCATCACAATGCTCCATGACACTTGTCAGTATGTTCCTTGAACCCTGTCATGACAAGGCTCCATTCCTTTTTCATCACAATGTTCCATGCCCTTTCCATCACAGTGCTCCAAGACCCATGTAATCACAATGCTCCATGCCCTTGTCATCACAAAACTCAAGGACGCATGCCATCAGAATGCTCCTTGGTCTTCTCCTCACAATGTGCCATGCCCTTGTCTTCACAATGTTCCAAGACCCCTGTAATTTCAATGCTCCATGCCCCTTTTCATCAGTATGCTCCATGAGACTTGTCATCACAAGGGTCCATGGTTTTGTCATCACAATGCTCCAGGACATTGTCATCACAATGCTTCTCGACCTTGTCATGAAAATTTTCAATGGCCCTTGTCATCATAATGCTCCAAGCCCTAATCATCAAAATGCTCCATTATATTTTTCCTCACATTTATCCATTACATTTGGCTTCACAATGCTCCATGCAATTGTCATCACAATTGACCATGACATATGTCATCACAGTGCTCCCTGACACCTGTCTTCACAATACTCCTTGACCTTCTCATCACAATGCTCCATGCCCTGGTCATCACAATGCACCATGCCCAATGTCATCACAATAATCCATGAAAATTGTCAGACCAATGCTTCATGCCCCTGTCTACACAATGCTCCATGCCCTTGTCATCACAATGCTCCATGATCCCTGTCATCACAATGCTCAGTGACTCCAGTCATCACAATGATTCATAACCTTTGTCATCACAATTGTCCATGCCCGCATCATCACAAGGCTCTGTGACTTTTGTAACCACAATGTTCCATGAACTTTTCATCACAATTCTCTGTGACCATTGTCATCACACTGCTCCATGTCTTTGTCAGAACAATGGTCTATGACCATTGTCATCACAGTGTGCCACGCGCATTTCATCACAGCCGACCACAAACTTTTCATTGCAATGCTCCATAAACCTTGTAATCACAATGGTCCATGGACTTCTCATCAAAATGCTCTCTCACCAGAGATATCACAATGTTCCATCACTAGTCATCACAATACTCCCTCACACCTGGAATCACAATGTTCCATGACACTGTCATCACAGTGCTACATCCACTCATCTGCACAATGTTCCATGACCCCTGACATCACAATGTTCCATAACCCCTGTCAGCAAAATTCTCCATGACCCTTTTCATCCCAAAGATCCAAGACCCCTGACATCACAATGTTCTATAAACACTGCCATCACAATATTCCATTACAATTCTTATCAAATTGCTGCATGACCCTGTCATCAAAATGCTCCCTGCCCTTCTCATCACAATGCACCACACCCTTCTCATCAAAATGCTCCATGACTTGTCATCACAAAGCTCCATGTTCCATGGCATCACAATGCTCCATGTCACTGTCATCACAATGCTCCCTGAACCCTCTCATCACATTGCTCCATGTCCTTGTCATCACAAAGCTCCATGACACTTTTCATCACAATGCTCGATGCCCTTCTCATGACAATGCTCCATGCCTTTTTAATTACAATCCTGCATGACCCATGTATCACAGTGTTCCGTGCCCTTGTCATCACAATGCTCCATGCCCACTCTCATCACAATAATCCATGAAACATTTCAGACCAATGTTCCATACCCTTCTCATTAAAATGCTCCATTACCCCTGTCATAACAATGCACCATGACTCTTGGCATCACAACGTTCCACTACCTAGTCATCACAAGGTTCCATGACACTTGTCATCACAAAGCTCAAGACCCCTGAAATCAAAATGCTGCATGCAATTGTCATCACAAAGCTCCATGACGCATGTCATCAGAAAGTTCCATTTCCTTCTCATCACAATGCTCCATTCCCATGTCGTCCCAATGCTCCAAGACCCTTGTAATCACAGTGCTCCATGACCCTTTTCATCTCAATGCTCCATGAACCCTGCCATCACAATGCACCATGCCCATCATCATAATGCTTCAGGCTATTGTCATCACAATGAAATCAATATTCTCCATGACCTCTGTCATCATAATGCTCCAAACCCTTGTGATCACAATGTTCAATAACACTTATCATCTCAACACCCCATGACACTCATCATCACAGTTATCCATGGTCTTCTCATCACAGTGCTCCATGATCGTTGTCATCACAATGCTCAATACACTTGTCATCACAATGCTCCCTGACACTTGTCGTCAGTATGCTCCTTGAAACCTGTCATGACAAGGTTCCATGCCTTTTTCATCACAGTGATCCATGCCCTATTCATCACAATGCTCCAAGACCCCTGTAATTACAATGCTCCATGCCCCTTTTCATCAGAATGTTCCATGAGACTTGTCATCACAATGCTTAATGCGCTTGTCATCACAATGCTCAATGACACATGTCATCACAATGCACCATGTGCTTGTCATCACAGTGCTCCACAATCTTGTCATCACAATGCTCCTTAAAATTTGTCATCACAATGATCCCTGCCCTTCTCATCACATTGCACAACGCCCTTGCCAGCAAAATGCTCCATGACCATTGTCATCACAAAGATCCATGACCCTTAGCATCACAATGCTCCATTTATTGTCATCACAATGCTCCATGAACGCTCTCATCACATTGCTCCATGTCCTTGTCTTCACAAAGCTCCATGACACATGTCATCAGAATGCTCCATGGCCTTCTTATCACAGTGCTCCAGGACCTTGCCATCACAAGGCTCAATTATCACTGTGATAACAATGCTCCATGACCCCTGCCATCACGATGTTCCATGGCCTTGTCATCACAAAGCTCCATGACCCTTCTCATCACAGTGCTCCAATAACCCTGTAATCACAATCCTCTATGCCTATTTTCATCTCAATGATCCATGAACCCTGTCATCACAATGCACCATTCCCATCATCATAATGCTTCATGCTATTGTCATCACAATGAAATCAAAATGTTCCATGACCTCTGTCATAACAATGCTCCAAACACTTGTGATCACAATATACAATATCACTTTTCATCACAATGTCCCATGACTCCCGTCATCACAATTATCAATGGTCTTCTCATCACAATGCTCCATGACCTTTGTTATCAAAATGCTCAATACACTTGTCATCAAAATGCTCCCTGACACTTGTTGTCTGTATCCTCCTTGAATCCTGTCATGACAAGGCTCCATGCCTTTTTCATCACAATGATCCATGTCCTTTTCATCACAATGCTCCAAGACCCATGCAATCTCAATGCTCCATGCCCTTGTCATCACAAATCTCAATGACGCATGCCATCAGAATGCTCCTTGGTCTTCTCCTCACAATGCTCCATGCCCTAGTCATCACAGTGATCCAAGACCCCAGTAATCACAATGCTCCATGCCCCTTTTAATCCGAATGCTCTATGAGACTTGTCATCACAAGTCTCCATGGTCATCTCATCACAATGCTCCAGGACCTTGTCATCACCATGCACCTTTCCCTTGTAATCACAATGCTCCATGACCCCTGTCATCACAATAATCCATGAAAATTTTCAGCCCAATGCACCACGACCTACTCATCACAATGCTCCATGGCCAATATCATCACAATTCTCCATGACCACTGTCATCACAACACTCCATGTCACCTGAGAACACAATGATTCGGGACTCTTGTCATCACAATGCTCCATGACCCCTGTCATCAAAACACTCCATGAACATTTTCAGCCAAGTGCTCCAAGACCCTTGTCATCACAATGATCCATGCCCTTGTCATCCCAATGCTCCATGACCCCTGTATTCACAATGCTCCATGACGCTTGTCATCACAGTGCTCCATGACACATGTCATCACAATGCTCCATGCCTTTGTCAGCAAAATGCTACATGACCTTGTCATTACAATGTTCTCTGCGCTTGTCATCACAATACTCCATTTCCATTGTCATCACAATCCTCCATGAACCTTGGGATCAGCTTGTTTCAAGCCCTTGTCATCACAATGCTCCATGCTCCTTGAAATCAAAATGATCCATGACCTCTGTCATCACAATGCTCCAAACCCTTGTGATCACAATGTTCCATAACACATGTCATCACAACGCTCCATGATGCCTGTCATCACAATACTCCATGCCCTTTTCATCGCAATGCTCCATGACCTTTGTCATCACAATTCTCAATACACTTGTCATCACAATGCTCCCTGACACTTTTCATCAGAATGCTCCTTGAATCCTGTCACGAAAAGGCTCCATGCCCCTTTCATCACAACTCCCCTTGCCGTTTTCATCACAATGCTCCATTCCATTGTCATCAAAATAGTCCACAAGCTTGTCATCAGAATGCTCCATGCCATTGTCATCACAATTCTCCATGCAATTGTCAGCACAATGCTCCCTGACCCTTGTCATCACAATGTTCCAAGCCATTGTCATCACAATGCTCCATTACCTTTGTCATCAGAATCCTCCATGACAATAGGCATCACAATGCTCCATGCCATTGTCATCACAATGGGCCATTACATATGTCATCACAATGCTCCCTGACACCTGTCTTCACAATACTGCATGACCTGGTCATCACAATGCTCCATGCCCTTGTCATTACAGTGCGCCATTCCAACTGTCATCGCAATAATCCATGAAACTTTAGACCAATGTTCGATGCCCTTTTCATCACAATGTTCCATGCCCTTGTTATCACAATGCTCCATGACCCCTGTCATCACAACGCTCTGTGACTCCAGTCATCACAATGCTTCATGACCTTTGTCATCACAATGGTTTATGCCCTCGCCATCAACAGTCTCTGTGACCTTTTTAACCACAATGCTCCATGAACTTTTCATCACAATGCTCTTTGACCCTTTTCATCACAATGCTCTATGCCTTTCTCAGCACAATTCTCCATGACCCTTGTCATCAAAATGCTCCATGCGCTTGTCAGCACAATGCTCCATGACACATGTCATCACAATGCTCCATGACCGTTGTCATCACAATGCGCCGTGACTCCAGTCATCTCAAACTTCATAACGTTTGTCATCACAATGGTCCATGCCCGCGTGATTACAAGGCTCTGTGACGTTTGTAACCACAATGCTCCATGAAAATTTCATCACAATTCTCTGTGACCCTTGTCATCACAATGCTCCATGTCTTTGTCAGAACAATGCTCCATGACCATTGTCTTCAAAATGTGCCACGCGCATTTCATCACAATGGTCCACAACCTTGTCACTGAAATGCTCCATAAAACTTGTAATCACAATGGTCCATGCACTTCTCATCAAAATGCTCTCTCACAAGAGATATCACAGTGTTCTATCACTAGTCATCACAATTCTCCCTCACCCATGTAATCACAGTGTTCCATGACCCTGTCATCACACTGCTACATCCCCTTATCATCACAATGTTCCATGACCCCTGTCATCAAAATGCTCCATGACCCTTTTCATCCCAAAGCTCCAAGACCCCTGACATCACAATGTTCTATAACCCCTGCTATCAAAATGTTCCATTACACTATTCATCAAACTTCTGCATGACCCGGTCATCAAAATGCTCCCTGCCTTTTTCATCACAATGCACCATGTCCTTGTCATCAAAATGCTCCATGACTTGTCATCACAAAGCTCCATGACCCTTGGCATCACAATGCTCCAAGTCATTGTCATCACAATGCTCCATGAAACCTCTCATAACATTGCTCAATGCCCTTGTCATCACAAAGCTCCATGACACTTGTCATCACAATGCTCGATGCCCTTCTAATCTCAATGGTGCATGCCCTTGTCATTACAATCCTGCATGACTCATGTAACATAGTGTTCCGTACCCTTGTCATCAAAATGCTCCATGCAAACTCTCATCACAATAATCCATGAAACATTTCAGACCAATGTCCCATGCCGTTCTCATCACCATGCTCCATTTCCCCTGTCATAACAATGCACCATGACACCTGCCATCACAGTGTTCCACGGCCTAGTCATCACAAGGTTCTATGACACTTGTCATCACAATGCTGAAGACCCCTGTAATCACAATGCTCCAGGCCCTTGTCATCACAAAGCTCCATGACGCATGTCATCAGAATGTTCCATGGCCTTCTCATCACAATGCTCCATGCCCTTGTCATCACAATGCTCCTAGACCCCTGTAAACACAATGCTCCATGTCCCTTTTCATCTCAATGCTCCATGAAACCTGTCATCACAATGCACCATGCCCATCATCATAATGCTTCAGGCTATTGTCATCACAATGAAATCAATATTCTCCATGACCTCTGTCATCATAATGCTCCAAACCCTTGTGATCACAATGTTCCATAACACTTATCATCAAAACACCCCATGACGTTCATCATCACAAATATCCATGGTCTTCTCATCACAATGCTCCATGATCTTTGTCATCACAATGCTCAATACACTTATCATCACAATGCTCCCTGACACTTGTCGTCAGTATGCTCCTTGAACCCTGTCATGACAAGGATCCATGCCCTTTTCATCACAATGCTCCAGATCCCTGTAATCACAATGCTCCATGCACTTGTCATCACAAAACTCCATGACGCATATCATCAGAATGCTCCATGAACTTCTCATCACAATGCTCCATGCCCTAGTCATCACAATGCTCCAAGAACCCTGTAATCACAATGCTCCAAGCCCCTTTTCATCAGAATGCTCCATGAGACTTGTCATCATAAGTCTCCATGGTCTTCTCCTCACTATGCTCCAGGACCTTGTCATCACCATGCTCCATTCCCTTGTCTTCACAATGCACCATTACCTCTGTCATCACAATAATCCATGAATATTTTCAGCCCAATGCTCCACGATCTACTCATCACAATGCTCCATGGCCAATATCATCACAATGCTCCATGACCACTGACATCACAATGCTCCAAACTCTTGTGATCACAATGTTCCATAACACTTGTCATCACTACGCTCCATGATGTCTGTCATCACAATACTCCATGCCCTTTTCATCAAAATGCTCCATGACTTTGTCATCACAATTCTCAATACACTTGTCATCACAATGCTCCCTGACAATTGTGATCAGTATGCTCCTTGAAACCTGTCACGAAAAGGCTCCATGCCTTTTACATCGCAATGCCCCATGCCGTTTTCATCACAATGCTCCATGCCATTGTCATCAAAATACTCCACAAGTTTGTCACCAGAATGCTCCATGACCCTTGTCATCACAATGCTCCATGAACTTTTCATCACAATGCTCTTTGATCCTTGTCATCACAATTCTCTATGCCTTTCTCAGCACAATGCTCCATGCGCTTGTCAGCACAATGCTCCATGACACATGTCATCACATTGCACCATGCGCTTATCATCACAGTGCTCCACAATCTTGTCATCACAATGCTCCATAAAATTTGTCAACACCATGCTCCATGCACTTCTCATCCAAGTGCTCTCTCACCACTGATATCACAATGCTACATCACTATTTGTCACAATACTCCCTCACCCCTGTCATCCCAATGATCCATGACTCCTGTTATCACAATGCTACGTGCACTTATCATCACAATGTTCGATGACCCATGACATCACAAAGTTCCATAACACCTGCCATCAAAATGCTCCATGACCCTTTTCATCGCAAAGATCCATGACCCCTGGCATCACAATGTTCTATAACCCATGTCATCAAAATGTTCCATTACACTTTTCATCAAATTACTGCATGAACCTGTCATCAAAATGCTCCCTGCCCTTCTCATCACAATGCACCACACCCTTGTCATCAAAATTCTCCATGACCTTTGTCATCACAAAGCTTCATGACCCTTGGCATCACAAAGCGCCATGTCATTGTCATCACAATGCTCCATGAGCCCTCTCATCACATTGCTCCAACCCTTGTCATCACACATCTCCATGACACTTGTCATCACAATGCTCGATGCCCGTCTCATCACAATGCTCCATGCCCTTGTCATTACAATCCCCCATGACCCATGTATCACCGTGTACGGTGCCCTTGTCATCACAATGCTCCATGCCCACTCTCATCACAATAATCCATGAAACATTTCAGACCAATGCTCAATGCCCTTCTCATCACAATCCTCCATTACCTCTGTCATAACAATGCTCCATGACCCCTGACATCACAATGTTCCACGGCCTAGCCATCACAAGGCTCCATGACCCTTGTCATCACAATGCTCCATGATACCTCTAATCACAATTCTACATGCCCTTGTCATCACGGAGCTCCATGACACATGTCATCAGAATGTTTCATGGTCTTCTCCTCACAGTGCTCAATGCCCTTGTCATCACAATGCTCCAAGACCTCAGTAATCACAATGCTCCATGCACCTTTTAATCAGAATGCTCCATGAGACATGTCATCACAAGTCTCCATGGTCTTCTCATCACAATGCTCCAGGACCTTGTCATCATCATACTCCATTCCCTTGTCATCACAATCCTCCATGACCCCTGTCATCACAATACTCCATGAATATTTTCAGCCCAATGCTCCATGGCATTCTCATCACAATGCTCCATGACCAATATCATCACAATGCTCCATGACCCCTGTCATCACTACACTCCATGACACCTGACAACACAATGATCCGGGACTCTTGTCATCACAATTCTCCAAGACCCCTGTAATCACAATGCTCCATGACACCAGTCATCACAATACTCCATGACCATTTTCAGCCCAATTCTCCATGACCCTTGTCATCACAATGATCCATGCCCTTGTCATCCCTATGCTCCATGACCCCTGTATTCACAATGCTCTGTGACGCTTGTCATCACAGTGCTCCATGACACCTGTTATCACAATGCTCCATGTCTTTGTCAGCAAAATGCTACATGACCTTGTCATTACAATGCTCTATGCGCTTGTCATCACAATACTCCATTACCATTGTCATCACAATCCTCCATGAACTTTGGGATCACTTTCTTTCATGCCCTTGTCATCACAATGCTCCATGCTACTTGAAATCAAAATGATCCATGACCGCTGTCATCACAATGCTTCAAACCCTTGTGATCACAATGTTCCATAACACTTGTCATCACAATGCTCCATGATGCCTGTCATCACAAAGCCCCATGCAATTTTGATCGCAATGCTCCATGCCATTGTCATCAAAATACTCCACAAGCTTGTCATCAGAATGCTCCATGACCCTTGTCATCACAATTCTCCATGCACTTGTCAGCACAATGCTCCCTGACCCTTGTCATCACAATGCTCCCTGAGCCTTGTCATCACAATGCTCCAAGCCATTGTCATCACAAAGCTCCATTACCTTTGTCATCAGAATCCTCCATGTCAATTGGCATCACAGTGTTCCATGCCATTGTCATCACAATGGGCCATTACATATGTCATCACAATGCTCCCTGACACCTCTCTTCACAATACTGCATGATCTGGTCATCACAATGCTCCATGCCCTTGTCATCACAATGCACCATTCCCACTGTCATCACAATAATCTCTGAAACTTTTTAGAGCAATGCTCCATGCGCTTTTCATCACAATGCCCCATGACCCGTGTCATCACAATGTTTCATAACGTTTGTCATCAGAATGGTACATGCCCACGTCAAAACAAGGCTCTGTGACATTTGTAACCACAATGCTCCATGAACATTTCATCACAATGCTCCGTGACCCTGGTTATCACAGTGCTCCATGTCTTTGTCAGAACAATGCTCCATGACCCTTGTCATCACAATGTGCCATGTCCTTTTCATCACAATGATCAACAACATTGTCATCGCTATGCTCCATAAACCTTGTAATCACAATGCTCCATGCACTTCTCATCCAAGTGCTCTCTCACATGAGATATCACAATGTTCCATCACTAGTCATCACAATCCTCCCTCACCCCAGTTATCACAATGTTCCATCACCCCTGTCATCACAGTGCTACATCCCCTTATCAGCAAAATGTTCCATGACCCATGACATCACAATGTTCCATAACACCTGTCATCAAAATGCTCCATCACCCTTTTCATCGCAAAGATCCATGACCCCTGGCATCACAATGTTCTATAACCCCTGTCATCAAAATGTTCCATTACAATTTTCATCAAATTTCTGCATGACCATGTCATCAAAATGCTCTCTGCCCTTCTCAACACAATGCACCACACCCTTGTCATCAAAATGCTCCATGAACTTTGTCATCACAAAGCTTCATGACCCTTGGCATCACAATGCTCCATGACATTGTCATCACAATGCTCCATGAACCCTCTCATCACATTGCTCCATGCCCTTGTCTTCACACATCTCCATGACACTTGTCATCACAATGCTCGATGCCCTTCTCATCACAATGCCCCATGCCCTTGTCATTACAATCCCCCATGACCCATGTATCACAGTGTACCGTGCCCTTCTCATCACAATGCTCCATGCCCACTCTCATCACAATAATCCATGAAATATTTCAGACCAATGTTCAATGCCCTTCTCATCACAATGCTCCATTACCTCGGTCATAACAATGCTCCTTGACCCCTGCCATCACAATGCTCCACGGCCTTGTCATCACAAGGCTCCATGACCCTTGTCATCACAATGCTCCAAGACCCCTGTAATCACAATGCTCCATGCCCTTGTCATCACAAAGCTCCATGACGCATGTCATCAGAATGTTCCTTGGACTTCTCTTCAGGGTGCTCCATGCCCTTGTCATGACAAAGCTCCAAGACCCCTGTAATCACAATGCTCCATGCCTCTTTTCATCAGAATGCTCCATGAGACTTGTCTTCAAAAGTCTCCATGGTCATCTCATCACAATGCTCCAGTACCTTGTAATCACCATGCTCCATTCCCTTGTCATCACAATGCTCCATGACAACTGGCATCACAATACTCCATGAATATTTTCAGCCAAATGCTCCATGACCATCTAATCACAATGCTCCATGGCAAATATCATCACAATGCTCCATGACCACTCTCATCACAACACGCCATGACACCTGACAACACAATGATCCGGGACTCTTGTCATCACAATGCTCCATGACCCCTGTCATCAAAATATTCCTTGAACATTTTCAGCCCAATGCTCCATGACACTTGTCATCACAATGATCCATGCCCTTGTTATCCCTATGCTCCATGACCCCTGTATTCACAATGCTCCGTGATGCTTGTCATCACAGTGCTCCATGACACCTGTCATCACAAAGCTCCATGCCTTTGTCAGCAAAATGCTACATGACCTTGTCATTACAATGCTCTATGCGCTTGTCATCACAATACTCCATTACCATTGTCATCACAATCCTCCATGAACCTTGGGATCGCATTGCTTCATGCCCTAGTCATCACAATGCTCCATGCTCCTTGAAATCAAAATGATCCATGACCTCTGTCATCGCAATGCTCCAAAACCTTGTGATCACAATGTCCCATAACACTTGTCATCACAACGCTCCATGATGCCTGTCATCACAATACTCCATGCCCTTGTCATCACAATGCTCCATGCCCTTGTTACCACAATGTTCCAAGAACCCTGTAATCAGAATGCTCCATGCCCCTTTTCCTCAGTATGCTCCATGAGACCTGTCATCACAAGGCTCCATGGTTTTCTCATCACAATTCTCCAGGAAAATGTCATCACAAAGCTTCACGATATTTTCATGAAAATTCTCAATGGCCCTTGTCATCATAATGCTCCAAGCCCTAGTCATCACAATGCTCCATTATATTTGTCATCACAATCCTCCATTACATTTGGCATCACAATGCTCCATGCCACTGTCATCGCAATGGACCATTACATATGTCATCACAATGCTCCCTGACACATGTCTTCACAATACTCCATGCCCTTGTCATCACAATGCTCCATGCCCATGTCATCACAATGCACCATGTCCACTGTCATCACAGTAATCTATGAAACTTGTCAGACCAATGCTCCATGCCCCTGTCATCACAATGCTCCATGCCCTTGTCATCACAATGCTCCATGTCCCCTGTCATCACAACGCTCCGTGACTCCAGTCATCACAATGCTTCATAACGTTTGTTATCACAACGGTCCATGCCCGCGTCATCACAAGACTCTGTGACCTTTGTAACCATAATGCTCCATGAACTTTTCATCACAATGCTCCGTGACCCTTGTCATCACAATGCTCCATGTCTTTGTCACAACAATGCTCCATGACCCTTGTCATCACAATGTGCCATGCGTTTTTCATCACAATGATCCACAACTTTGTCATCGCTATGCTCCATAAACCTTGTAATCACAATATTCCATGCAATTCTCATCCAAATGCTCTCTCATATGAGATATCACAATGTTCCATCACTTGTCATCACAATCCTCCCTCACCCCTGTTATCACAATTTTCCATGACCCCTGTCATCACAGTGCTACATCCCCTTATCAGCACAATGTTCCATGATCCCTAACATCACAATGTTCAATAACCCCTGTCATCAAAATGCTCCATGACCCGTTTCATCCCAAAGTTCCAAGAACCCTGACATAACAATGTTCTATAACCCCTGCCATTAAATGTTCCATTTCACTTTTCATCAAATTGCTGCATTATCCGGTCATCAAAATGCTCCCTGCACTTCTCATCACAATGCACCATTCCCTTGTCATCAAAATGCTCCTTGACTTGTCATCACAAAGCTCCATGACCCTTGGCATCACAATGCTCCATGTCATTGTCATCACAATGCTCCATGAACCCTCTCATCACATTGCTCCATGCCCTTGTCATCACAAAGATCCATGACACTTGTCATCACAATGCTCGATGCCCTTATCATCACAATGCTCCATGCCCTAGTCATTAAAATCCTGCATGACCCATGTATCACAGTGTTCCGTGCCCTTGTCATCACAATGCTCCATGCCCAGTCTCATCACAATAATCCATAAAATATTTCAGACCAATATTCCATGCCCTTCTCATCACAATGCTCCATTACCACTGTGATAACAATGCTCCATGACCCCTGTCATCACAGTGTTCCACGGCCTAGTCATCACAAGGCTCCGTGACACTTGTCATCACAGTGCTCCAAGACCCCTGTAATCACAATGCTCCATGCCCTTGTCATCACAAAGCTCTATGACACATGTCATCAGAATGTTCCATGGTCTTTTCATCAAAATACTTCATGCACTTTTCATTACAGTGCTCCAAGACCCCTGTAATCACAATGCTCCATGCACCTTTTCAGCAGTATGCTCCATGAGACTTGTCATTACAAAGCTCTTTGATCCTTGTCATCACAATGCTCTATGCCTTTCTCAGCACAATGCTCCATGACCCTTGTCATCACAATGCTCCATGCACTTCTCAGCATGATGATACATGACACATGTCATCACAATGCACCATGCGCTTTTCATCACAGTGCTCCACAATCTTGTCATCACAATGCTCCATAAACCTTGTCATCACAATGCTCCATGCACTTCTCATCAAAATGCTCTCTCACCACAGATATCCCAAAGTTACATCACTATTCGTCACAATACACCCTCACCCTTGTTATCACAATGTTCCATGAATCCTGTCATCACGATGCTACATGCACTTATTATCAAAATGTACGATGACCCCTGACATCACAATGCTCCATAACCCCTTTCATCAAAATGCTCCATGACCCTTTTCATCATAATGCTCCATGACCCCTGTCATCACAATGTTCCATAAGCCCTGTCATCATAATGTTCCATGAACCTTTTCATCAAATTGCTCCATGACCCTGTCATCACAATGCTCCCTGCCCTTCTCATCACAATGCACAACACCCTTGTCATCAAAATGCTCTATGACCTTTGTCATCACAAACATCCATGACCCTTGGCATCACAATTCTCCATGTCATTGTCATCACAATGCTCCATGAACACTCTCATCACATTGCTCCATGCCATTGTCATCACAAAGCTCCATGACACATGTCATCAGAATCCTCCATGTCCTTCTCATCACAATGCTCCATGCCCTTGCCGTCACAGTGCTCCATTCCACCTGTGATAACAATGTTCCATGACCCCTGCCATCACGATGTTCCGTGGACTTGTCATCACAAGGCTCCATGACCCTTCTCATCACAATGCTCCAAGACCCCTGTCATCACAATGCACCATGCCCATCATCATAATGCTTCATGCTACTGTCATCACAATGAAATCAAAATGCTCCAAGACATCAGTCATAACAATGCTCCAAACCCTTGTGATCACAATGTTCCGTAACACTTGTCCTCACAGTGCCACATGATGCTCGTCATCACAATTATCCATGGTCTTCTCATGACAATGCTCCATGACCATTGTCATCACAATGCTCAATACACTTGTCATCAAAATGCTCCCTGACACTTGTTGTCTGTATGCTCACTGAACCCTGTCATGACAGGGCTCCATGGCTTTTTCATCAAAATGACCCATCCCCTTTTCATCACAATGCACCAAGACCCCTTTAAACACAATGCTCCATGCCCTTGTCATCACAAAGCTCAATGAATCATGTCTTCAGAATGCTCCTTGGCCTTCTCCTCACAATGCTCCATGCCCATGTCAACACAATGTTCCAAGACCCCTGTAATCACAATGCTCCATGCCCCTTTTCATCACTATGCTCCATGAGATTTGTCATAACAACTCTCTATGGATTTCTCATCACAGTGCTCTAGGACATTTTCATAACAATGCTTCACGACCTTGTTTTGAAAATTCTCAATGGCCCTTGTCATCATAAAGCTCCAAGCCCTAGTCATCACAATGCTCCATTATATTTGTCATCAAAATCCTCCATTACATTTGGCATCACAATGCTCCCTGCCATTGTCATTGCAATGGACCATGACATATGTCATCACAATGCTCCCTGACACCTGTCTTCACAATACTCCATGAACTTCTTATCACAATAATCCATGCCCTTGTCATCACAATGCACCATGTCCAATGTCATCACAATAATCTATGAAACTTGTCAGAACAATGCTCCATGCCCCTGTCACCACAATGCCCCATGCCCTTGTCATCACAATGCTCCATGACCACTGTCATCACAATGCTCCGTGACTCCAGTCATCAAAATGCTTCATAACATTTGTCATCACAGTGGTCCTTGCCCGCGTCAGCACAAGGCTCTGTGACCTTTATAACCACAATGCTCCATGACCCTTTTCATCAAAATGCTCCATGCCTTTGTCAGAAAAATGCTCCATGAAACTATTCATCACAATGTGCTACGCGCTTTTCATCACAACGGTCCACAAATTTGTCATGGTTTTGCTCCATAAACCTTGTATTCACAATGCTCCATGCCCTTCTCATCACAATGCTCCATTACCCCTGTCATAACAATGCTCCATGACCCCTTCCATCATGATGTTCCATGGCCTTGTCATCACAAGGCTCCATGACACTTGTCATCACAATGCTCCAAGACCCCTGTAATCACAATACTCTATTCCCTTGTCATCACAAAGCTCCATGACACATGTCATCAGAATGTTCCATGGCCTTCTCATCAAAATGCTCCATGCCCTTGTCATCACAGTGCTCCAAGACCTCTGTAATCACAATGCTCCATGCCCCTTTACATCTCCATGCCCCATGAACCCTGTCATCACAATGCATCATGCCCATCATCATAATGCTTCTTGATATTGTCAGCAAAATGAAATCAAAATTCTTCATTACCTCTGTCATCACAATGCTCCATGACCCCAGTCATCACAATACTCCCTGATCATATTCAGCCCAATTCTCCATGACACTTGTCATCACAATGATCCATGCCCTTGTCATCCCAGTGCTCCATGACCACTGTATTCACAATGCTCCGTGACGCTTGTCATCACAGTGCTCCATGACACCTGTCATCACAATGCTCCATGACTTTGTCAGCAAAATGCTACATGACCTTGTCATTACAATGCTCTATGCGCTTGTCATCACAATACTCCATTTCCATTGTCATCACAATCCTCCATGAACCTTGGGATCACATTGCTTCATGTCCTTGTCATCAAAATGCTCCATGCTCCTTGAAATCAAAATGATCCATGACCACTATCATCACAATGCTCCAAACACTTGTGATCCCAATGTTCCATAACGCTTGTCATCACAATGCTCCATGATGCTTGTCATCACAAAATTCCCTGCCCTTTTCATCACAATGCTCCATGACCTTTGTCATCACAATTCTCATTACCCTTGTCATCACAATGCTCCCTGACACTTTTCATCACAATGCTCCTTGAACCCTGTCAGGAAAAGGCTCCATGCCTTTTTCATTACAATGCCCCATTCCGTTTTCATCACAGTGCTCCGTGACTGTTGTCATCACAATGCTCCATGCCTTTGTCTGAAAAATATTCCATGTCCCTTGTCATCACAATGTGCCATTCACTTTTCATCACCACGGTCCAGAAATTTGTCATTGCAAAGCTTCATAAACCTTGTAATCACAATGCTCCGTACATTTCTCATCAAAATGCTCTTTCACCAGAGATATCACAGTGTTCCATCACTAGTCGTCACAATACTCCCTCACCCCTGTAATCACAATATCCCATGACCCCTGTCATCACAATGCTACATCCCTTTATCATCACAATGTTCCATGACCCCTGACATCACAATATTCTATTACCCCTATCATCAAAATGTTCCAATACACTTTTCATCATATTGCTGCATGACCCTGTCATCAAAATACTCCCTGCCCTTCTCATCCCAATGCACCATGCACTTATCATCAAAATGCTCCATGACCTTTGTCATCACAAAGCGCCATGACCCTTGGCATCACAATGTTCCATGTCATTGTCATCAAAATGCTTCATGAACCCTCTCATCACACTGCTCCATGCCCTTGTAATCACAACGCTCCATGACACTTGTCATCACAATGCTTGATGCCCTTCTCATCACAATGCACCATGACCTTGTCATTACAATCCTCCATGACCCATGTATCACAGTGTTCCATGCCCTTATCATCACAATGCTCTATGCCAACTCTCATCACAATAATCCATTAAACATTTCAGACCAATGCTCCATGCCCTTCTCATCACAATGCTCCTTTACCTCTGTCATAACAATGCTCCATGACACCTGCCATCACAAAGTTCCACGGCCTTGTCATCACAAGGCTCCATGACACTTGTCATCACAATGCTCCACGAACCCTCTAATCAAAATACTCCATGCCCTTTTCATCAAAAAGCTACATGACGCATGTCATCAGAATGTTCCATGGCCCTGTCACCGCAATGCTCCATGCCCTTGCCATCACAATGCTCCAAGAACCTTGTAATCAAAATGCTCCATGCCCACTCTCATCACAGTAATCCATGAAACATTTCACACCAATGCTTCCTGTCCTTCTCATCACAATGCTCCATTACACCTGTCATAACAATGTTCCATGACCCCTGCCATCACAATGTTCCACGGCCTTGTCATTCACAAGGCTCCATGACACATGTCATCACAATGTCCCAAGACCCCTGTAATCACAATGCTCCATGCCCTTGTCATCACAAAGCTCCATGACTCATGTCATTAGAATGTTCCATGGACTTCTCATCACAATGCTCCAAGACACCTTTTATCACAATGCTCCATGCCCCTTTTCATCTCAAAGCTCCATGAATCCTATCATCTCAATGCACCATGCCCATTATCATAATGCTTCAGGCTATTTTCCTCACAATGAAATCAAAATGCTCCATGACCTCTGTCATCACAATGCTCCAAAACGTTGGGATCACAATGTTCCATAACACTTCTCATCACAACAACCCATGATGCTCATAATCACAATTATCCATGGTCTTCTCATCACTATGCTCCATAACCTTTGTCATCACAATGCTCAATACACTTGTCATCACAATGCTCCCTGACACTTGTCGTCAGTATGCTCCTTGAACACTGTCATGACAAGGCTCCATGCCTTTTTCATCACAATGATCCATGCCCTTTTCATCACAATGCTCCAAGACCCCTGTAATCACAATGCTCCATGCCGCTTGTCATTATAGCGCTCCATGACACTCGTCATCACAATTATCCATGGTCTTCTCAGCACAGTGCTCCACGGTCTTGCCATCACAATGCTCCATGCCCTGGTCATCACAATGCTCTATGTTCCCTTTCATCACAATTCTCCACGTTCTTGGCATCACTATGTTCCATGACACTTCCCATCACAGTGTTAAATGCTTTGTCATCACAATACTGCACAAGCTTGTGATCAGAATACTCCATGACCCTTGTCATCACAATGATCCATGACCCCTGTCATCACAATGCTCCATGAGACATATCATCACAATGCTCCATGCCCCTTGTCATTACATTGCTCCATGATGCTCGTCACCAGAATTATCCATGGTCTTCTCATCACAGTGCTCCACGGTCTTGCCATAACAATGCTCCATGCCCTGGTCATCACAATGCTCCATGTCCCTTGTCATCACAATTCTCCACGTCCTTGTCATCACAATGCTCCATGACAGTTCTCATCCCCATTTTACATGCTCTTGTCATCACAATTCTCCATGCACTTGTCATCGCAATGTCCCATGACCCCTGTCATAGCAAGCTCCATGCCTTTGTCATCACAATGCTCCATTACCTTTGTCATCACAATCCTCCATAACACTCGGCATCACAATGCTCCATGCCATTGTCATCACAATGGAACATGAAATATGCCATCACAATGCTCCCTGACACCTGTCTTCACAATACTCCATGACCTTGTCATCACAATGCTCCATGCCCTTTTCATCACAATCTGCCATGCCCACTGTCAACACAATTATGCATGAAACTTGTCAGACCAATGCTCCATGCTCCTGTCATCACAATGCTACATGACCCCAGTCATCACAATGCTCCGTGTGTCCCATCATCACAAGACTCCATGACGTGTTTCACCACAAATTCAATGCCCTCATCATCACAAGGCTCTGTGAAATTTGTCACCACAATGCTCCATGAACTTTTCATCAAAATGCTCAATGTTATTGTCATCACAATGCTCCAAGAACGCTCTCATCACATTGCTCCATGACCTTGTCATCACAAAGCTCCATGACGCATGTCATCAGAAGGCTCCACGGCCTTCTCATCACAATGTTCCATGCCCTTGCCATCACAATTCTCCATTAACCCTGTCATAACAGTGCTCCATGACCCCTGCCATCACGATGTTCCATGGCCTTGTCATCACAAGGCTCCATGACCCTTCTAATCACAATGCTCCAAGACCTCTGTAATCACAATGCACCATGCCCATCATCAAAATGCTTCATGCTATTGTCATCACAATGAAATCAAAATGCTCCATGATCTCTGTCATCACAATGCTCCAAATCCTTGTGACCAAAATATTCCATAACACTTATCATCACAACGCCCCATGACGCTCGTCATCACAATTATCCATGGTCTTCTCATCACAATGCTCCTTGACCTTTTTCATCACAATGCTCAATACACTTGTCATCACAATGCTCCCTGACACTTGTCCTCAGTATGCTCCTTGAACCCTGTCATGACAAGGCTCCATGCCTTTTTCATCACAATGTTCCATGCCCTTGTCATCACAAAGCTCCATGATGCATGTCATCAGAACGTTCCATGGCCATCTCATCCCAATGCTCCATGCCCTTGTCATCACAATGCCCCAAGACCCCTGTAACCCCAATGCTCAATGCCCCTTTTCATCAGAATATTCCATGAGACTTGTCATCACAAGTCTCCATGGTCTTCTCATCACAATGCTCCAGTACCTTGTCATCACAAGCCTCCATGGCCCCTGTCATCACAATACTCCATGAACGTTTTCAGCCCAATGCTCCTTGACCTTCTCATCACAATGCTCCATGACACCTGTCATCACAATGCTCCATGACTCCTGTCATCACAACGATCCATGAACACTGACAACACAATGATCCGGCACGCTTCTCATCAAAATGCTCCATGCCCTTGTCATCCCAATGCTCCATGACCCCTGTAATCACAATGCTCCGTGACGCTTGTCATCACAGTGCTCCATGAACCTTGTCATCACAATGCTCCATGCCTTTGTCAGCAATATGCTACATAATCTTGTCATCACAATGCTCCATGCGCTTGTCATCACAATCCTTCATGACACTTTGGATCATATTGCTTCATGCCCTTGGCATCTCCCTCTTGCCTTTCTGGTTTTTACTGATTTTCGGATGTCCCTTTTGACCCGTGGGAAGTGACAATTCTTTGTAGTGTGGATTTGCATTGCGCGCTTGCTTGATTGTCCAAAAAGGTCGTTTGCATTTTCTCCTGAATATATTCAGGAGAAAACGCATACGCCCTTTTTGGCCAAGTGCATCATTGTCGAAGTTGTGATGCTTTTCCTGTGCTTTAAAGGCGATTCCAATTTACCTCATGAAATATGTTTTGTGCAATTCTGCCTCATTTTCAAGTCAGCTTCGTTGCCTTCCCTCAACAGATTTTTGGAAGACAGTAGTCCTTTATAACTGTAGGTTTGTGAATTGCTGTGCCCGTGAGCTCCAATTTTCAAATCCCATTTTTGGGAGCTGACTGCAAATCCACAATTTTGCTTCAGGACCTATACTTGTTCCAGGGGTGGCTATACTGTTCCCTGCAGGTGGCTGAGGCTTTGGTTAATTCTTCTTCCTGACGGGAATTTAGAGTGACATGTGCCCGTCCAAAAGCCTACATCTACTCTCTGATTGGTTCTCCCTCTTCCCTTTCATCCTCTGCACAATTAGCAAACTGTGAGAACCAGGAGGTTATAGGGGCTGGCTCTCCTAAGTTGGGAGATTGATAGTAAAGCAGTTGGAATGCCAAACTGGAGCACAAGGATAGGAAAATTTAGGAGACTTTTAGAAACCTTTCACCATCACAGGGTGTCCATTCTCTAGGTTTCCCATACATGTTATAACTGTAGTGATATTCCCTACTACCTGGAGATTTGGTATCCATGGAATCGTGGCATGCATTAGTACTTTAAAGGGTCTGCATTTTCTCTCCCAATCTCACCAGTCCTCTCAGTCCCAAGTGTCCAGCCTTATGTCTCATCCAGCTGTCTTTACAGATAGGGTCATTCCCGGTTTCATCAGAACCCCTGAAGGAATTGTGTAAGAATTTCGCTGTTTTTTTGTTTGTTTTTGAAATTCATTTTTATAATGGGGTTGAGCTGATTTTCACTGACGTGTTTATGCCAGTCTAGACACACTTGATTCCCTTATGAAGACAAATCAATACATAGGTTTTAAGATTCTCACTAGTCAGATATATTCCTCTGCGGGTAATAGGGGGTTTGAGTCCCATTCACTGAGGAAGGGGTAGGTCTCGTCTGTTCTCTATTTGGTTTATGGAATGGTACCTGAGCTAATATCAAACTCTGATTTTATGCATCACCCCACCTCTCTTTTCCCATTAAACAGGCATAAGAGTGTTTTCTAAATGTGAGACTCTGTTCTCTTTCTTAATTGAGTTCATGTGTTGTGATGTTGACATTCCCTCTGTAAGTGATATCTTATGAATAGATTCTTTTTCTGTGTGACTAATTTCACTTAGAATCATCATACCTAAATCCACTCTTTATGCTGCTACTGGCCTTATGACATTGATTTCACGTCTGAGTGATATTCCGTTGTACAAAATTACCACAAGTAATTTATGCATTTCTCTTTTTCCTGGGATATTTTAGGTGTACCGAAGTTGAGGTTCTTGTATGCAGAGCAGCCCTAAACTTTGGAGTGCCTGTGTGTTGTCGATATTTAGTCTTCCCAAGTTATATGTCCATGAGTTGAAGTCCCCTTTGCTCGGGGGCTTTGTATTTAAATGTTTTAGGAAACAGCATACACTTCTTCAGAGTGGCTCTTGGATATTTATACCCCACCCATCAGCGTGACTAGGCTCCCTGTTCTCCATGGCCTCTCCAGCATTTCTGGTTTGTACACATTTTTTGGATGGCCTTTCTGAGCAGTGGAAATTGAGACTTCTTTGTTGTGTGGATTTGCATTTCCTGCTTGCTTGGTTGGCCAAAAACTCTGTATGTGTTTTTTTCCTGAAGATATTCACGAAAAAAAGGCATACACCCTTTTGCCCAACTGCATCATTTTAGAAATTCTGCTGCTTTTCATATGCTTTAAATGTGAGTACAATCTACCTTTTGAAATCTGTTTCCTGCAATTCTGCCTCTCATTCAAATCCTCTTCGTTGCCTTACCTGAATATATTTTTGGACTTTGGTTATCATTTATATCTTTGCAGGTCTTTGAATTGTCTGCTCCTGAGCTCCATTTTACAACTCGCTTTTATTGTGAGCTCGCCGCCAAACCATTGGATTGCTTCTGGCCCTATTCTGGTTCTGAGGAGGCAGGCTGAGCCTTTGGTTAATTCGTGTTCCTAATGGGAAATTAGAGTAACATGTGCCTGTCAAAACTCCTACAGCTTATCCCTCATTGGTTCCCCCCTTCCCATTTATCCTCTGTACAAATTGCAAACTGTGTGAAACAGGAGGTTAAAGGTGATGATTCTCCAAGAGGGGATATTGTTAATAATGTGGCTGGAATGGAGAACCCCAGCACCAGGAGATCAAAAATGAGGTGCATTTTAGACACCTTTCCTGAGCACACGGTGTACATTCATCTCGGTTTCGCAGGCATGTTTTCGCTGTCAGAAGATTCCCTTGAACCTGCCGATTTGGGACCCATGAAATGGGTACCAGGCAGTATTACTTTAAAAGGTCTGCATTTCCTCGCCCAGCGTCTCTAACATCTCTTAGCGTGCATAGCTTCCAGCCTTATATATCATCCTTCTGTGGGTCTACATGTGTTCAATCCATGTTACATCGTAGCCCTTCAACAAAAGTTGTAAGAATTTTTGTCTGTCTCACCGTTTTTATAAATATTTTTAAATTTATTTTTATATTGGTTACAGCTGATTTTCAAAGCTCTGTTTTTTGCTGCTGTACATCCACTTGATTCATGTACTGTGAGACAACAAGAAATTATTTTTCAGATGCTTACGAGTCATATGTATTATTGTCCAGTGACTTGAGTGGGCTGAGTGCAGTTCTTTGAGGTACCGTGTAGGCCTTGCCAGTTATTCAGTTTGGTACTTGGAATGGTTTATTTGCTAATTTCAACCTCCTGGATAATACCTCACCATTCCCCACCTTTCCCATTTAGCAGCCTTATGTCTATTTTCTATATATTTGACTATGTTTCTGTTTTGTAGTTTATTTCATGTGTAGCCATGTTTGATTCCACCTTTAAGTGACATCTTATGATATGTGTCTTTTTCTTTCTGACATATGTCACTTAGAATGATCGTATGTAACTCCTCCAGAGTTGTTCCAACTGGCCTTATTTCTTTGATTTCGGGATGAGTAATATTCCACTCTACATAAGTACCCCATCTCTTTTATCCATTTTATCCTTCCAGGGACATTTAGGTTATATCCAAGTGGAGGCCCTTTTTATCAGAGAGGTGGTAAACGTTGGGGTGCCTGTTTTCTGTCCATTTTTGTTTTTCCCAAGGTATACGCCCATGAGTGCAAGTGCCCTATGCTCTGTAGCTCAGTTTTCAGATGTTTTAGCAAACACAATACACTTCTCCAGAGTGGCCATTGGCAAATTACATTTCCACTATCAGCCTCACAGGGCTCCCTTTTCTCCTCACCCTGTCCTGCATTTCTGGTGTTTACACTTTATGTGGATGGCCCTTCTGACTGATGTGAAGTGATACATTTTGTAGTATTGATTTCCAGTGCCCACCTGTTTGGTTGGATAAAAAGTGTGTATGGCCTTTACTTGAATATATTCAGAAAAAAATGCATACGCCCTTTTGGGCCAACTGCATCATTGGTGATGTTCAGCCCCTTTTCTTGTGCTTTAATGGGGAGTCCTTTCTACCTCTTCAAATCTGTTTCCTGCCACACCCCCTTGCTTACAAGTCCTTTTCTGTGACTTACCTCAAGACATTTTTCAACAATAGATATTTTCAACTCTGCAGTTTCATGAATTTTAGTGCCCCTGAGTTCCATTTTTCAACTTGTGTTTTTGGAAACTCGACACAAAACAGCGGGATTTCCTCTAGACCTATTCTGTTTCCGTGGGCAATTCTAGCCTTTGATGAATTTGTCTTCCAGTTTGGAAATTCGAGTGGCATGTGCCTGTCCAAACAACTAAGACTTGTCTCTAAATTTTTCTCATCCTTCCGCTTCATCCTCTGGACAAATTCCAAACTGTGTGCAACAGGATGTTGACGGTGCTGATATCCCCAAGTGAGGAGATTGTTAGGAAATATGCTGGAGGGGTGAACCCGAGCACCAGGCAATGAGGAGATGAGGTGCCTTTTCCAAACTCTTTCCGAACAAACGGTGTACCATCCTCTAGGTGTGACAGGCATGTTTTAGCTGTAGGAAGGGTCCCGTGCATGGAAGGAGAACACCAGGGACTTTTCCAAATCAGTGCCTCCCCGTACCCCAAACTGGGGAATTTTTAAGCTACAGCTACACGTATGTCCATTAAAGGCCTTGGGAAATAGGCAGAGCCCAAACTTTAGATGATTGAAATCTTCAGGGTCAGAAGCGTTCACCATGGGCCTTGCTTAGGTTACATTTTATGTGTCATTGATAGATGATGTCAATAAAATATCGATTCTTTTTCAGATTATTTCCCCTTATAGGTTATTGCAAAATATTCAGTGTAGTTCCCTGTGCTATACAGTAGTTCCTTGTTGATGATCTATTTTATACATAGCAGTGTGTATGTGTTAATCCCAAACTGTTAATTTATCCCTTCTCCTACCTTTCCCCTTTGGTAATAATAAATTATAAGATTTTATACTTCTCAGAAATGGGGGAGCTGAAAGAGAGGTATCCTTTTCAATGGAAAAGCATTCAAAACAAGATTGAAGCTTCAGCCAAGAGTATTCGATGTACATCCATGGAAATAAATCACTTCATTTCTCTAATGTTGACCTGACAAATAAGACAGACGTCTTCACTGAACTTGCTTATAGTAAAGTGATGGAAATATCAAATGTAAGTCTTAGAAAAATCTTATTTTACCCGAGCATTATACACTGCTCTATGTTAACTACAGTTTGGCTCACACATCTGTTCATTGAAGTTACAATGTTCTCAATTTCTGTTACTGATCCTCCAGAGTGGACCCCAACAGGATTCACCGTGCCCAGTGTCATTGGAGCCAAGAGATCAAGACTGAGTTTGCTTCAGAAGCAAAGGAAACATTATTTTGAAAACAGAATGGAGAGGTGAGAGCGTGCAGTCCCCCACGGGCTGTGGGCTGGGCTGCTGTGTAGGGATCCCGGCAGAGTCAGTGGGAGGGAGGGGATGGAGCTCTCGAGGGCTGGGTTGGCTGCAGCTCAGGCTCTATGTCGTGGAGTCTGCATGGGACTCCGCTAGGTGAGGTGCCGACCCAGCCATTCTGCACTAGGAAATCGGGTCTGAAGAGCCGGGTGTGGGACCTCTGCATGCGGAACACTAGGAGCACGTGAAATTAGACAAAGCACAAAGGAAAAACAGGTTAGACTTTATTTTATTGCCCAGATTCTCCTTTTATCTCCCAGGAATTTTTAATGAACGTTGCCAGAGACGAACACCTCCTCTGCTTTTTGTTCCGTTCCACATTCTTGGGATGTTGAGGGTGCAGACCCCTCTTTTGTAACTGCTTCATGCTGTGGTGGGAGCCCTGATACGTGGGGGAAGGGGCAAAACGTCTCCCCACCAGCCTCCAGGTGAGGTTGATTGTCCCAAGGCCTCCTGCCTCACTTCTCGTCTGCCTGAGCACCAGCATTGGAAGTGTTATAGATTCTAATGACCTTTAAGGGTCCAGGAAAGAGATGTGCAGAGATGCTGAGGTGACAGGTTTCACCCCACCCCACATTTGTTTGGCGACCTTAGGCTGACGGTTTGTGCCAGCCTAGATGCTCTGACCAGTAGTCTGTGCTTTCTTTAATTAGGTCCCTGAATTAATGTACAAACAGCACCATGTGTCAGAACCCTGCCCACCCAACTCCCAGACAGTCCAGGGTCAGTGGTGATCCAGGACCATGACGTCCACTGAGTCAACGGCCTTTAGAAGTAGCCAGCAGTCCAGCCGGTCATATTGGCCACCATCACCGCGGTGTCTGTAGGGTTTTCTATGGTGAAAGCGTGATATACGTTTCCCCCGCCAAGCTTATTAGCTCCCCTCTGGGTGCAGTAAGTCCTGCAAGCAGTAGTCTGCTCTTTCGGGGCACAGTCTTGTTGTTTTCTGAGAGAAACTCCAGGTCAAGTGATGGTCACACGAGTCATCTTGGGGGCCCGTTGCCCCCGTTTGTCTCTCTGGAGGTTGGAGTTGGAGCGCCTCCTCACTCGATGTCAGTTTGTCCACAGAGCGAACCCTGCAACATCAGGGCATGATGGGTGGTTAGGATCACGACGTGGGGTCCTTTTCCCTTAGGAGGTAGCTGGCCTTGTGGGTTGCTGATTTCTAGCTTTTTAGATACCCCAGTATCCTGGCCTGATGAGTCGGTGGGCAAAGCCCTTGGTGACCATAGTTTATCATACCTGAAGGGCATTCTTGTGTTGCTCCATTTCAAGTGGTCCCAGTTTTTGCACTAAGGCTCCAAGGGCGATTAACCTTTGAGCGGGTATGTAAAAGTCAAAGGGTTTAGCTAAATTAGGGAGTTCCTGGGCAAGGGTCTGAATTGACTGTTCTTTCCATTCTTGAAAGGCCGCTTCTGGATTCTATACAAAAGGATCATCATCTTTTCGTGTCAGTGTTTCATGTAGAGGCCCAGCTATTAGACTGTAGTTAGGGATCCAGATGCAGAAAACCTTGGCCTCCCCAGGAACCCCTAAGCTGTCTTCTAGTTTTAGAAGAGGTAAGGCTGCAAATGGCTTCTTCCCTATCCTGATGTGTTTCTCCGGATATCTGTGAGAATGAAGCCCAGGCATGTCACCTGAGCCTGGGATATTTGAGCCTTTTTCTTGGTCACCTTCTATCCTTCCTTGGCTAGGTAGTTTAGAGGCGTCTTTAGTAGGCCTGGCGATCAGAATGTCATCTGCATATTGAAGGAGGGTTCCCTTTTACAGAGGTAGAACGTTTAGGTCTTTAGAGGACATTTCCCCAATGATGGTGTGGGGATTTTTGTACCGTTGGGGCAGGACGGCCCAGCATTATTGCTTGTGTTGCATGTTGTGTCCTGCCACTCACAAGCCAAAAATTCTTGTGACTCTGAGATGAATGGAATACAGAAGAAAGCATCATTGAAGTGTAATACAGAATGCCATGGCCTGGTGGATGGTAGAATTTCCAGCAGGGTGTAGGAAATAGGAGCTACTGGATGTATATCCTCGGTGGCTTCACTGACTGTCCTGATATCCTTTACCAGGTCTCCAGCAGCCCATGGGGCTCTCGTGGTCAGGCCAATCCCAGTATATGGAGCTCACCTGGGCTGCACCACCCATCACCACAGCCCACGGGGCTCTCGTGTTCAAGTCCCTCCCAGGGTATGGAGCTCACCTGTGCAGCTACCCAGCAGCCCATGGGGCTCTCATAGTCTGGCCCTTCCCAGGATACAGAGCTCCCATGGGCAGGTACCCAAGCAGGGCTGGACACACAGGAACTGTGCACATAGCCCACCTTGCAGAGAACCCCCAGCTCACCTGTCGCTCACAGCTGACACAGAATACCTCAGAGCAGGACTTGAACTAACAAACAGCAGCTCTGACAGGTCTGTGACCCTGGCTCTCACTCTGTGCAGCCTCTCTCTGCCTGGTCTTCCAGACACTTCCACTGCAGCCAGGGCACCAGGCCTCTGTCTCCACCCACCATCACTCCTCTCCCTGACTCCTGGGTTCCTCTCATTAGCATAGGGTCTTCTTGAAGTTGTTTTCCACTCATGGACCAGATAAAATGATAAGAAAACAAGCCACAGCTGCAGCCCCTTGTCTAGCCTGACTCTCAAGGGCCCACACCTGTTCCTTTGGCCTGGCCCGTTTAGCATGGTTCATTTTCTGCTACTGTGAGCCCCTGAGGGGTGAGGATTGGCTGATTTGGGCAGCCTGACACTGCCTAACAGCCCTCCCCAGGTGTGCCTGGGTTGAGGTCAATATAAACACCTCTCCAGGCAGCTAGAGCCCCTTTAGCTCTGCCTGATGCCATATTCTCTGCCCCGTCAGCAGTGTCGGGGCTGGGGTGGTGGTAGGGAGTGAGGGGCCGTGGCTTTGTGGGTGGCCCAGTGTGAGTGGGGCTCTGCTGGACTTTCCACAGTAGTTGCTAGGCTGCCACCTGCTAAAGAAGAGGATGTGTCATCCATACCTGCTGCTGGAATTTCTCCCCAGGCAGAGGTGAGGAAATAAAAAAGCAGTGTGTGCCGTGGCAGGAAGGGTATCTCAGGCAGGGAAATGGAAAGCTTCCAGAAGAGCATCTGGGGCCAGGACCATCCTGACTGGCCTGCAGGCACCAAGTCGGCCTGCGTGCTGTCACTGGTGTGGCTCCACAGCCCTTCCTCTAGGCTTGCAAGTGCTTGTACATATTCAGGTGTTTTACCTGGAAAGGGTGGGAAGAGTTCAGCTGCAGCAGGACTTGGGCTCAGCTCACATTTACTCACAGACGCCTCGACACATTCCCCCAGCTTTGCAATGAGGATGCTCCTTGTGGGGGGGAGCACTGCTGACTGCATGGGAGACGATTTCCCACCTCTGACCAACTTAAGAATTTTTTACCACTGGAGCAAGTGCCCTGATACGATTTTCCTCTGTATAACTGGTGGGTTCTGTTTTTTTTTTCTTTTTTTCTTTTTGGTTCAAGGTAGATTTTATTTATTCCTCTTTTTTTTAAATTTGGAGATATAAACATGGAAATAATGCATTAATATAAAGACGTCTATGTGAAGGGAAATACTTTTTTTCTGTTTTCTTTTATTAAATGCTATTTATTTTTATTTTTTTAAATTTATTTCTTTTATACAGCAGGTTCTTATTGGATATCTATTTTATACATATAAGTGTGCACATGTGAATCCCAGTCTCCCAATTCATCCCACCACCACCCTCACATGGCGTTTCCCCCTTGGTGTCCATATGTTTGTTCTCTACATCTGTGTCTCTATCTCTGCCCAGCAAACTGGTTCATCTGTACCATTTTTCTAGGTTCCACATATATGCATTAATATACAATATTTGTTTTTCTCTTTCTGACTTACTTCACTCCGTATGACAGTCTCTAGATCCATTAAGGTCTCTACAAATGACCCAATTTCATTCCTATGTATGGCTGAGTAATATTCCATTGTATATATGTACCACATCTTTATCCATTCGTCTGTCTGTGGGCACTTAGGTTGCTTTCATTACCTGGCTATTGTAAATAGTGGTGCAATGAACATTGTGGTGAATGTGTATTTTTGATTTATGGTTTTCTCTGGGTATATGCCCAGTAGTGGGATTGCTGGATTATATGGTAATTCTATTTTTACTTTTTTAAGGAACCTCCATACTGTTCCCCATAGAGACTGTATCAATTTACATTCCCAACAATAGTGGAAGAAGGTTCCTTTCCTCCATACCCTCTCCAGCATTTGTTGTTTGTAGATTCTCTGTTGATGCCCATTCTAACAGGTGTGACATGACAACTCATTGTAGTTTGCATTTCCATTTCTCTAATAATTAGTGATGTTGAGCAGATTTTCATGTGCGTACTGGCCACCTCTATGTCTTCTTGGAAGAAATGTCTATTTATATCTTCTTCCAATTTTGTATTGCGTTGTTTGTTTTATTAATATTGAGCTGCATGAGCTGTTTATATATATTGGAGATTAATCATTTGTCCATTGATTCGTTTGCAAATATTTTCTGCCATTCTGAGGGTTGTCTTTTCGTCTTGTTTGTAGTTTCCTTTGCTTTGCAAAAGCTTTTACGTTCCCTTAGGTACCATCTGTTTAGTTTTCTTTTTTATTTCATTACTATAAGAGGTGGATCAAAAAAGATCTTGCTGTGATTTACGTCAGAGTATCCTTCGTAAGTTTTCCTCTCAGAGTTTTATACTATCCGGTCTTACATTAAGGTCTCTAATCCATTTGGAATATATTTTTATGTATGGTGTTGCGGAGTGTTCTAATTTCATTCTTTTACATGTAGCTCTCCATATTTCCCAGCACCAATGATTGAAGAGACTGTCTTATCTCCATTGTATAGTCTTGCCTCCTTTGTCATAGATTAGGTGACCATAGATGTGTAGGTTTATCCCTGTGCTTTCTTTTTTTTTTCCTTTTACACGTTTATAGGAGTGTAATTGCTTTACAATGGAGTGTTCGTTCCTGCTGTATAACAAAGTGAATCAGCTATACATATACAAATATCACCAGATCCCCTCCCTCTTGCATCTCCCTCTCACACCCCATATCCCACCCCTTTATGTGGTCACAAAGCACCAAGCTGATCTCCCTGTTCTATGTGGCTGCTTCCCAGTAGCTATTGGTGTTACATTTGGTAATGTATTTATGTCCATGCCACTCTCTCACTTCGTCCGAGCTTACCCATCCCCCTTCCGGTGTCCTCAAGTCCTTTCTCTATGTCTGTGTCCTTAAACCTTTCCTGTCACTAGGTTCTTCAAAATCTTTTTTTTTCTTCATTAGATTCCGTATATCTCCGTTAACATACAGTATTTGTTTTTCCCTTTCTGACTTCACTGTGTAGGACAGATTCTAAGTCCATCCACCTGAGTACAACTAACTCAGTTTTGCTTCTTTTTATGGCTGAGTAATACACCATTGTATATATGTGCCAGATCTTCTTTAAACTTTCATCTGTCGATGGACACTTAGGTTGCTTCCATGTGCTGACTATTGTAAATAGAGCTGCAATGAACATTTTTCTACATAACTCTTTTTGAATTATGGTTTTCACAAGGCAAATGCCCAGTAGTTGGATTGTTGTGTCATATGGTACTTTTATTGTTAGTTATTTAAAGGAACCTCCATACAGTTCTCCCTAGTGCCCATATCAATTTACATTCCCACCCACAGTGCAAGTGTGTTCCCTTTTCTCCAATAAAGGCCTCTCCAGCATTTATAGTTTTGTAGATTTTTTTGATGATTGCCAATCTGACTGCTGTGAGGTGATACCTCACGGTAGTTTTGATTTGCATTTCTCTAATGATTAGTAATGTTCTACATCCTTTCATGTGTTTGTTGGTAATCTGTATATCTTCTTTGGAGAAATGTCTATTTAGGTCTTCTGCCCGTTTTTGGATTGGGTTGTTTGTTTTTGTGATATTGAGCTACATGAGGTGCTTGTAAAGTTTGGAGATTAATCCTTTGTCAATTGCTTCATTTGAAAATATTTTCTCCCATTCTGAGGGTTGTTTTTGCATCTTGTTTATGTATTCCTGTACTGTGTAAAAGCTTTTAAGTTTCTTTAGGTCCCATTTGTTGATTTCTGTTTTTATTTCCATTTCTCTAGGAGGTGGGTCCAATAGGATCTTGCTGTGATTTATGTCATAGAGTGTTCTGCCTATGGTTTCCTCTAAGTGTTTTATAGTGTCTGGTCTTATATTTAGATCTCTAATCAATTTAGAGTTTATTTTTGTGTATAGTGTTATGGAGTGTTCTAATTTCATTCTTTTATGTGTAGGGGTCCAGTTTATCCAGCACCAATTACGGAAGAGACTGTCTTTTCTCCATTGTATATCCTTAGCTCCTTTGTCATAGATGAGATAGCCATAGGTATGTAGGTTTATCTCTGGGCTTTCTGTCCTGTTCCATTGATCTGTGTTTATGCCAATCTACATACACTTGATTCCATTATGCAGACATATAAATACATAGGTTTCAAGTTTATTACCAGTCAGATATATTCCTCTTCAGTGAATAGGGTGTTTTGTGTCCAGTTCATTGAGAAAGGAGTAGGTCTTGTCTATTACATATTTGGTATATGGAATGGGATCTGTGCTAATTTCAAACTCTGCTTTTACACATCACCCCACGTCACCTTTCCCCTTAAGGAGGAATAAGTGTGTTTTCTAAATGTGTAACTCTGTTCACATTTGAAATTCAGTTCATGTGTAGCCATGTTTACATTCCCTCTATAAGTGATATATTACAATATTTTTTTTTTCTTTGTGGCTCATTTCACTTAGCATCATCATACCTAAAGCCACTCATTATGCTGCTATTGGCCTTATGACATTGATTTTATGTCTGAGTGACATTCCATTGTATATAAGTACCACAACATCTATATCCATTTTTTTCCCTTTCCTGGGATATTTAAAGTGTACCAAAGTCGAGGTTCTTGTAAACAGAGCAGCCCTAAAGTTTGGGCTGGCTGCGTGTTGTGGATTTTTAGTTTTCCCAAAATACACGTTCTTGAGTGGAAGTGTGCTATGATCTGTAGCTCTGTTTTAGAAAACAACATACAGTTCTCCAGAGAGGCTGTTGGCAATTTACATCCTGTCCATCGGCATAACCAGACTCCCTTTTCTCCATGGCCTGTCCTGCATTTGTGGTTTTTACACTATTTGTGGATGGCCCTTTTGACTGGAGGTAAGGGACACTTCTCTGTAGTGTGGATTTGCAATGCCTGTTGGCTTGGTGCCCAAAAAGGGCGTATGCATTTTTTCCCGAATATATTCAAGAAAATACACATACTCCCTTTCGGCCTAGGGCAAAACTGTCGAAGTTCTGTCACTTTTCATGTGCTTTAAAGACATCTCCAATCTACCTCTTGAAATCTGTTTCCTTCAATTCTGCCTTGCATTCAAATCCTCTTCACTGCCTTACCTCAATATATTTCTGGATGATATTTGTCCTTTATAACTCTGCAAGTTTGTGAATTGCTGTGCCCCTGATTTCCATTTTTCAACTCGCCTCTTTGTGAGCTGGCTGCAATACCGCAGCATGGCTGTAGGCCCTAGTCTGGTTCTGGGGTGTCAGGCTGAGCCTTTGGTTAATTCTTCTTGCTGATGGGAACCTAGAGTGACATGTGCCCATCCAAACACCTACAGCTAATCTCTCATTTGTTTCCCCTCTTCCTGTTCATCCTCTGCACAATTTGCAAACTGTGCATAACAGGAGGGTAAAGGCGCTGACACTCCAAGTGGGGGGATTTTTAGTAATGCAGATGGAATGGCGAAGCCGAGCATGACAAAAGGAAAAATGAGGTACCTTTTAGAAAGCTTTCCCAATTACACAGTGTACCATCCACTGGGTTTCCCATGCATGCTTTAACTGTAGGAAGTTTCCCTTAAGCTTGGAGAGTTGGGACCTCTAGAATGGGTAGCACACAGTATTGCTCTAAGTGGTGTTCTTTTGCTCGCACAAACTCAACAATCTTGTGAGCCCCAAGTGTCCAGTTTTATGTCTCATCCAGCTGTGGGTGTAAAGGTGGACAATCCAGGTTGCATCACAGGCCCTGAACGTAATTCTTAAGGCTTTCCCTCTGTTTCGCTGTTTTTGCATTTTGCTTTTGAAATTTATTTTTATAAGGGTATTTAGCTGAATTTCAGTGCTGTGTTCATGCCGTTATACACACACATGACACCTTTATGGAGACATGATAATACATATGTTTTAAAATTCTTGGAGTCAGATATATTCTTCTGCAATGAATAGGAGGTGTTGAGTCGAGTTCATGGTGCGGGGAGTAGGTGATGTCTATTACATACTTGGTTTATGTAACGGTATCTGTGCTAATTTAAAACTGTGGTTTTATGCATCAACTCACCTCGCCTTTCCCGTTAATAAGGCAGAATATTGTTTTCTAAGTGTGTGACTCTGTTGTGTTTGTAATTCAGTTCATTCGTAGCCAAGTGTACATTCCCAAAATAGTGATATCTTATGATAAGATTTGGGACTCGGTTATCTTTCCTAACTCAGTTCATATGTAGCCATGTTTACAGGATCCTCATAAGTGATATCTTATGATAAGTTTATTTTTCTGTGTGACTTATTTCACATAGAATCATCGTACCTGAATGCACTCATTTTGCTGCTACTGGCCTTATGACATTGATTTCATGGCTGAGGGGTATTCCATCGTATGTAAGTAACACAATTTTTTGAACCATTTTAATCTTTCCTGGGATATTTAAGTTGTACGTAAGTTGAGGTTCTTGTAAGCAGTGCAGCCCTAAATTTTGGGGTGGCTATGTCTTATAGATTTTCAGTTTTCCCAAGGTATATTCCCTAGACTGAAAGTGCCCTTGGCTCTGTAGCTCGGTTGTTTACTTGTTTATGGAACACAATGCACTCCTCCAGTGAGGCAGTTGGCAATTTATATCCCGCCCATCAGCATAACAAGGCTGCCTGTTCTCCAGGGCCTGTCTTGCCTTTCTGCTTTTTATCCATTTTGTGGATGTGCCTTTTGACTGGTGAGAAGTGATACTTCTTTGGAGTGAAGATTTGCATTGCCCGCTTGCTTGCTTGCCCAAAAAGGGCGTATGGGTTTTCTCTTGAATATATTCATGAAAAAACGCATACGCCCTTTTTGGCCAAGTGCATCATTGTCGAAGTAATGCCCCTCTTCCTGTGCTTTAAAGGCGATTCCAATGTACCTATTGAAATCTGTTTCCTGCTATTCTGCCTCGCTTTCAAGTCCACCTCCTTGCCTTCCCTCAACAGATTTTTGGACGATAGTTGTCCTTTATTACTCTGCCAGTTTGTGAAGTGCTGTGCCCCTGCGCACCATTTTTTAACTCGTTTTTTGTGAGCTGAACGCAAGTCCAAAATTTTGGTTCAGGAACTCTACTGGTTCCCGGTGGGTGGCGGAGACTTTGGTTAATCCTTCTTCCAACCAGGATATAAGAGTGACATGTGCCCGCCCAAATGCCTAACAGCTACTCTCTCATTGGTTCTCCCTCTTCCCTTTTATCCTCTGCCAAGTAGGCAACCTGTGTGAACCAGGAGGTTAAAGGGGCTGTCTCTCCAAAATGGGTGATTGATAGAAAAGCAGTTGGAAATTCAAAGTGGAGCACCAGGAGAGAGAGTATTAGGTGAGTTTTAGAAACCTTTCGTATTCACACTGTGTCCATTCTCTAGGTTTCCCGTACATATTATAACTGTAGTAATATTCACTTCAACCTGGAGAGTTGGGACGCATGGAATGGGTTCCATGCATTATTGCTTTAAAGGGTCTGCATTTGCTCACACAATCTCACCAATCCTCTCAGACCCATGTGTCCAGCCGTCTGCCACATCCAGCTTTCATTGTAGATAAGGTCATTCCTGGTTTCATCAGATACCCTGAAGGAATTGTAAAGAATTTCCCTATTTTTTCTTGTTTTTCAAATTCCTTTTTATAGTGGGTTTGAGCTGATTCTCGCTGCCATGTTTATGCCAGTCTAGACACACTTGATTCCCTACGGAGATATGTCAATACATAGATGTTAAGATTCTTACTAGTCAGATATATTCCTCTGTGGGAAATATGGTGTTTTTATTCCCTTTCTCTGAGGAAGGAGTAGGTCTTGTCTATTCCATAGTAGGTTTCTGGAACGGTACCTGTGCTTATATCGAACTCTGGTTTTATGCATCACCCCAACTCTCCTACCCCCTTAAGCGGGCATAAACGTGTTTTCTAAATGTGAGACTCTGTTCTCTTTCCTATCTCAGTTCATGTGTAGCCTTGTTACAGGATCTTCATAAGTGATATCGTATGATAAGTTTCTTTTTCTGTGTGACATATTTAACTTAGAATCATCGTACCTGAATCCACTCATATTGATGCTACTCGTCTTATGACATTGATTTCATGGCTGATGGATATTCCATCGTACGTAAGTACCACAATTTTTTGAACCATTTTTATCTTTCCTGGGATACTTAAGGTGTACCCAAGTTGAGGTTCTTGTAAGCAGTGCAGCCCTAAATATGGGGTGGCTCAGACTTATTGATTTTCAGTTTTCCCATGGTATATTCCCTATACTGGAAGTGCCCTTGGCTCTGTAGCTCTGTTGTTTACTTGTTTTAGGGAACACAAAGGACTCCTCCAGAGAGGCAGTTGGCAATTTACAACCCGGCCATCAGCATAACAAGGCTCCCTGTTCTCCAGGGCGTGTCTTGAATTTCTGGTTTTTACCCTTTTTGTGGATGTCCCTTTGGACCGGTGGGAAGTGATACTTCTTTGTAGTGCAGACTTACATTGTCCGCTTCCTTGCTTGCCCAAAATGGGCGTATGCGTTTTCTCCTGAATATACTCAGGAGAAAACGCATACGCCCTTTTTGGACAAGTGCATCATTGTCGAATTTGTGCCCCTCTTCCTGTGCTTTAAAGGCAATTCCAACGTACCTCTTGAAATCTGTTTCCTGCTATTCTGCCTCACTTTCAAGTCCGCCTCCTTTCCTTCCCTCAACAGATTTTTGGATGATAGTTGTCCTTTATTACTCTGCCAGTTTGTGAATTGCTCTGCCCTATAGCTCCATTTTTTACCTCGTTTTTTGTGAGCTGAACGCAAGCCCCGTATTTTGGTTTAGGACCTATACTGGTTCCCGGTGGGTGGCTGAGACTTTGGTTAATTCTTATTCCTCCCGGGAAAAAAGAGTGACATGTGCCCGTCCAAATGCCTAACAGCTACTCTCTCTTTTGTTCTCCCTCTTCCCTTTCATCCTTTGCCAAATTGGCAACCTGTGCGAACCAGGCGGTTAAAGGTGCTGTCTCTCCAAGTTGGGAGATTGATAGTATACCAGTTAGAAAGTGAAACTGGAGCACCAGGAGAGGGACTATTCGTTGAGATTTAGAAACCTTTCGTATTCACAGTGTGTCCATTCTCTAGGTTTCCCATACATGTTATAGCTGTAGTAATATTCCCTACAACCTGTAGAGTTGGGACCCATGGAATGGGTGCCATGTATTATTGCTTTAAAGGATCTGCATTTGCTCACGAATCTCAACTATCCTCTCAGTCCCATGTGTCCAGCCTTATGCCACCTCCAGCTGTCGTTCTAGATAGGGTCATTCCAAGATTCATCAGAGACCCTGAGGAATTGTAAAGAATTTCGCTGTTTTTTTGTTTTGTTTTTGAAATTCGTTTTTATAGTGGGTTTGAGCTGATTCTCGCTGCCATCTTTATGCCAGTCTACACACACTTGATTCCCTTACGGAGACATATCAATACAGAGGTTTTAAGATTCTTACTAGTCAGATATATTCCACTGCGGGAAATATGGGGTTTTCAGTCCCTTTCACTGAGGAAGTTGTAGGTCTTGTCTATTCCATACTTGGTTCTTGGAACGGTACCTGTGCTTATATCAACCTCTGGTTTTATGCATCACCCCACCTCTCGTTCCTCCTTAAGCAGTCATAAGATTGTTTTCTAAATGTGAGACTCTGTTCTCTTTCCTAACTCAGTTCATGTGTAGCCATGTTTACAGGATCTTCATAAGTGATATCTTATGATAAGTTTCTTTTTCTGTGTGACTTATTTCACTTAGAATCATTGTACCTGAATCCACTCATTTTGCTGCTACTGGTCTTATGACATTGTTTTCATGGCTTAGGGATATTCCATCATACGTAAGTACCACAATTTTTTGAACCATTTTTATCTTTCCTGGGATACTTAAGGTGTACCCAAGTTGAGGTTCTTGTAAGCAGTGCAGCCCTAAATTTTGGGGTGGCTCTGTCTTATTGATTTTTAGTTTTCCCATGGTATATTCCCTAGACTGGAAGTGCCCTTGGATCTGTAGCTCTGTTGTTTACTTGTTTTAGGGAACACAATGGACTCCTCCAGAGAGGCAGTTGGCAATTTACATCCCAGCCCTCAGCATAACAAGGCTCCCTGTTCTCCAGGGCGTGTCTTGAATTTCTGGTTTTTACCCTTTTTGTGGATGTCCCTTTGGACCGGTGGGAAGTGATACTTCTTTGTAGTGCAGACTTACATTGTCCGCTTCCTTGCTTGGCCAAAATGGGCGTATGCGTTTTCTCCTGAATATACTCAGGAGAAAACGCATACGCCCTTTTTGGACAAGTGCATCATTGTCGAAGTTGTGCCCCTCTTCCTGTGCTTTAAAGGGGATTCCAACGTACCTCTTGAAATCAGTTTCCTGCTATTCTGCCTCAATTTCAAGTCCGCCTCGTTGCCTTCCCTCAACAGATTTTTGGATGATAGTTGTCCTTTATTACTCTGCCAGTTTGTGAATTGCTCTGCCCTATAGCTCCATTTTTTACCTCGTTTTTTGTGAGCTGAACGCAAGTCCCGTATTTTGGTTTAGGACCTATACTGGTTCCCGGTGGGTGGCTGAGACTTTGGTTAATTCTTCTTCCTCCCGGGAAAAAAGAGTGACATATGCCCGTCCAAATGCCTAACAGCTACTCTCTCTTTGGTTCTCCCTCTTCCCTTTCATCCTTTGCCAAATTGGCAAACTGTGCGAACCAGGAGGTTAAAGGTGCTGTCTCTCCAAGTTGGGAGATTGATAGTAAAGCAGTTAGAAAGCGAAACTGGAGCACCAGGAGAGGGACTATTCGTTGAGATTTAGAAACCTTTCGTATTCACAGTGTGTCCATTCTCTAGGTTTCCTATACATGTTATAGCTGTAGTAATATCCCCTACAACCTGTAGAGTTGGGACCCATGGAATGAGTGCCATTCATTATTGCTTTAAAGGGTCTGCATTTGCTCACGAATCTCACCAATCCTCTCAGTCCCATGTGTCCAGCCTTATGCCACCTCCAGCTGTCGTTCTAGATAGTGTCATTCCAAGTTTCATCAAGACCCTGAAGGAATTGTAAAGAATTTCGCTGTTTTTTTGTTTTGTTTTTGAAATTCGTTTTTATAGTGGGTTTGAGCTGATTCTCGCTGCCATCTTTATTCCACTCTACACACACTTGATTCCCTTACGGAGACATATCAATACATAGGTTTTAAGATTCTTACAAGTCAGATATATTCCTCTGCGGGAAATATGGGGTTTTGAGTCCCTTTCACTGAGGAAGGTGTAGGTCTTGTCTATTCCTTAGTTGGTTTTTGGAACAGTACCTGTGCTTATATCAACCTCTGGTTTTATGCATCACCCCACCTCTCCTTCCCCCTTAAGCAGGCATAAGAGTGTTTTCTAAATGTGAGACTCTCTTCTCTTTCCTAACTCAGTTCATGTGTAGCCATGTTTACAGGAACTTCATAAGTGATATCTTATGATAAGTTTCTTTTTCTGTGTGACTTATTTCACTTAGAAGCATCATACCTGAATCCACTCATTTTGCTGCTACTGGTCATATGATATTGATTTCATGGTTGAGGGTATTCCCTCGTACGTAAGTACCACAACTTTTTCAACCATTTTTATGTTTCCTGGGATATTAAGGTGTACCCAAGTTGAGGTTCTTGTAAGCAGTGCATTCCTAAATTTTGGGGTGGCTCTGTCTTATTGATTATCAGTTTTCCCAAGGTATATTCCCTAGACTGGAAGTGCCCTTGGCTCTGTAGCTCTGTTGTTTACTTGTTTTAGGGAACACAATGCACTCCTCCAGAGAGGCAGTTGGCAATTTACATGCCACCCATCAGCATAATAAGGCTCCCTGTTCTCCAGGGCGTGTCTTGAATTTCTGGTTTTTACCCTTTTTGTGGATGTCCCTTTGGACCGGTGGAAGTGATACTTCTTTGTAGTGCAGACTAACATTGTCCGCTTGCTTGCTTGCCCAAAATGGGCGTATGCGTTTTCTCCTGAATATACTCAGGAGAAAACGCATACGCCCTTTTTGGACAAGTGCATCATTGTCGAAGTTGTGCCCCTCTTCCTCTGCTTTAAAGGCGATTCCAACGTACCTCTTGAAATCTGTTTCCTGCTATTCTGCCTCACTTTCAAGTCCGCCTCGTTGCCTTCCCTCAACAGATTTTTGGATGATAGTTGTCCTTTATTACTCTGCCAGTTTGTGAATTGCTCTGCCCTATAGCTCCATTTTTTACCTCGTTTTTTGTGAGCTGAACGCAAGTCCCGTATTTTGGTTTAGGACCTATACTGGTTCCCGGTGGGTGGCTGAGACTTTGGTTAATTCTTCTTCCTCCCGGGAAATAAGAGTGACATGTGCCCGTCCAAATGCCTAACAGCTACTCTCTCTTTGGTTCTCCCTCTTCCCTCTCATCCTTTGCCAAATTGGCAACCTGTGCGAACCAGGAGGTTAAAGGTGCTGTCTCTCCAAGTTGGGAGATTGATAGAAAAGCAGTTAGAAAGTGAAACTGGAGCACCAGGAGAGGGACTATTCGTTGAGATTTAGAAACCTTTTGTGTTCACAGTGTGTCCATTCTCAAGGATTCCCATACATGTTATAGCTGTAGTAATATTCCCTACAACCTGGAGAGTTGGGACCCATGGAATGTGTGCCATGCATTTTTGTTTTAAAGGGTCTGCATTTGCTCACGGATCTCACCAATCCTCTCAGTCCCATGTTTCCAGACTTATGCCACCTCCAGCTGTCGTTCTAGATAGGGTCATTCCAAGATTCAACAGAGACCCTGAGGAATTGTAAAGAATTTCGCTGTTTTTTTGTTTTGATTTTGAAATTCGTTTTTATAGTGGGTTTGAGCTGATTCTCGCTGCCATCTTTATGCCAGTCTACACACACTTGATTCCCTTACGGAGATATATCAATACATAGGTTTTAAGATTCTTACTAGTCAGATATATTCCTCTGCGGGAAATATGGGGTTTTGAGTCCCTTTCACTGAGGAAGGTGTAGGTCTTGTGTATTCCATAGTTGGTTTTTGGAACCGTACCTGTGCTTATATCAACCTCTGGTTTTATGCATCACCCCACCTCTCCTTCCCCCTTAAGCAGGCATAAGAGAGTTTTCTAAATGTGAGACTCTCTTCTCTTTCCTAACTCAGTTCATGTGTAGCCATGTTTACAGGAACTTCATAAGTGATATCTTATGATAAGTTTCTTTTTCTGTGTGACTTATTTCACTTAGAATCATCATACCTGAATCCACTCATTTTGCTGCTACTGGTCATATGATATTGATTTCATGGTTGAGGGTATTCCCTCGTATGTAAGTACCACAACTTTTTCAAACATTTTTATATTTCCTGGGATATTAAGGTGTACCCAAGTTGAGGTTCTTGTAAGCAGTGCATTCCTAAATTTTGGGGTGGCTCTGTCTTATTGATTATCAGTTTTCCCAAGGTATATTCCCTAGACTGGAAGTGCCCTTGGCTCTGTAGCTCTGTTGTTTACTTGTTTTAGGGAACACAATGCACTCCTCCAGAGAGGCAGTTGGCAATTTACATGCCACCCATCAGCATAACAAGGCTCCCTGTTCTCCAGGGCGTGTCTTGAATTTCTGGTTTTTACCCTTTTTGTGGATGTCCCTTTGGACCGGTGGGAAGTGATACTTCTTTGTAGTGCAGACTTACATTGTCCGCTTCCTTGCTTGCCCAAAATGGGCGTATGCGTTTTCTCCTGAATATACTCAGGAGAAAACGCATACGCCCTTTTTGGACAAGTGCATCATTGTCGAAGTTGTGCCCCTCTTCCTGTGCTTTAAAGGCGATTCCAACGTACGTCTTGAAATCTGTTTCCTGCTATTCTGCCTCACTTTCAAGTCCGCCTCGTTGCCTTCCCTCAACAGATTTTTGGATGATAGTTGTCCTTTATTACTCTGCCAGTTTGTGAATTGCTCTGCCCTATAGCTCCATTTTTTACCTCGTTTTTTGTGAGCTGAACGCAAGTCCCGTATTTTGGTTTAGGACCTATACTGGTTCCCGGTGGGTGGCTGAGACTTTGGTTAATTCTTCTTCCTCCCGGGAAATAAGAGTGACATGTGCCCGTCCAAATGCCAAACAGCTACTCTCTCTTTGGTTCTCCCTCTTCCCTCTCATCCTTTGCCAAATTGGCAACCTGTGCGAACCACGAGGTTAAAGGTGCTGTCTCTCCAAGTTGGGAGATTGATAGAAAAGCAGTTAGAAAGTGAAACTGGAGCAACAGGAGAGGGACTATTCGTTGAGATTTAGAAACCTTTTGTGTTCACAGTGTGTCCATTCTCTAGGATTCCCATACATGTTATAGCTGTAGTAATATTCCCTACAACCTGGAGAGTTGGGACCCATGGAATGTGTGCCATGCATTTTTGTTTTAAAGGGTCTGCATTTGCTCACGAATCTCACCAATCCTCTCAGTCCCATGTGTCCAGACTTATGCCACCTCCAGCTGTCGTTCTAGATAGGGTCATTCCAAGATTCATCAGAGACCCTGAGGAATTGTAAAGAATTTCGCTGTTTTTTTGTTTTGATTTTGAAATTCCTTTTTATAGTGGGTTTGAGCTGATTCTCGCTGCCATCTTTATGCCAGTCTACACACACTTGATTCCCTTACGGAGACATATCAATACATAGGATTTAAGATTCTTACTAGTAAGATATATTCCTCTGCGGGAAATAGGGGGTTTTGAGTCCCTTTCACTGAGGAAGGTGTAGGTCTTGTCTATTACATACTTGGTTTTTGGAACGGTACCTGTGCTTATATCAACCTCTGGTTTTATGCATCACCCCACCTCTCCTTCCTCCTTAAGGAGGCATAAGAATGTTTTCTAAATGTGAGACTCTCTTCTCTTTCCTAACTCAGTTCATGTGTAGCCATGTTTACAGGATCTTCATAAGTGATATCTTATTATAAGTTTCTTTTTCTGTGTGACTTATTTCACTTAGAATCATCATACCTGAATCCACTCATTTTGCTGCTACTGGTCATATGATATTGATTTCATGGTTGAGGGTATTCCCTCGTATGTAAGTACCACAACTTTTTCAAACATTTTTATATTTCCTGGGATATTAAGGTGTACCCAAGTTGAGGTTCTTGTAAGCAGTGCATTCCTAAATTTTGGGGTGGCTCTGTCTTATTGATTATCAGTTTTCCCAAGGTATATTCCCTAGACTGGAAGTGCCCTTGGCTCTGTAGCTCTGTTGTTTACTTGTTTTAGGGAACACAATGCACTCCTCCAGAGAGGCAGTTGGCAATTTACATGCCACCCATCAGCATAACAAGGCTCCCTGTTCTCCAGGGCGTGTCTTGAATTTCTGGTTTTTACCCTTTATGTGGATGTCCCTTTGGACCGGTGGGAAGTGATACTTCTTTGTAGTGCAGACTTACATTGTCCGCTTCCTTGCTTGCCCAAAATGGGCGTATGCGTTTTCTCCTGAATATACTCAGGAGAAAACGCATACGCCCTTTTTGGACAAGTGCATCATTGTCGAAGTTGTGCCCCTCTTCCTGTGCTTTAAAGGCGATTCCAACGTACGTCTTGAAATCTGTTTCCTGCTATTCTGCCTCACTTTCAAGTCCGCCTCGTTGCCTTCCCTCAACAGATTTTTGGATGATAGTTGTCCTTTATTACTCTGCCAGTTTGTGAATTGCTCTGCCCTATAGCTCCATTTTTTACCTCGTTTTTTGTGAGCTGAACGCAAGTCCCGTATTTTGGTTTAGGACCTATACTGGTTCCCGGTGGGTGGCTGAGACTTTGGTTAATTCTTCTTCCTCCCGGGAAATAAGAGTGACATGTGCCCGTTCAAATGCCAAACAGCTACTCTCTCTTTGGTTCTCCCTCTTCCCTCTCATCCTTTGCCAAATTGGCAACCTGTGCGAACCACGAGGTTAAAGGTGCTGTCTCTCCAAGTTGGGAGATTGATAGAAAAGCAGTTAGAAAGTGAAACTGGAGCAACAGGAGAGGGACTATTCGTTGAGATTTAGAAACCTTTTGTGTTCACAGTGTGTCCATTCTCTAGGATTCCCATACATGTTATAGCTGTAGTAATATTCCCTACAACCTGGAGAGTTGGGACCCATGGAATGTGTGCCATGCATTTTTGTTTTAAAGGGTCTGCATTTGCTCACGAATCTCACCAATCCTCTCAGTCCCATGTGTCCAGACTTATGCCACCTCCAGCTGTCGTTCTAGATAGGGTCATTCCAAGATTCATCAGAGACCCTGAGGAATTGTAAAGAATTTCGCTGTTTTTTTGTTTTGATTTTGAAATTCCTTTTTATAGTGGGTTTGAGCTGATTCTCGCTGCCATCTTTATGCCAGTCTACACACACTTGATTCCCTTACGGAGACATATCAATACATAGGATTTAAGATTCTTACTAGTAAGATATATTCCTCTGCGGGAAATAGGGGGTTTTGAGTCCCTTTCACTGAGGAAGGTGTAGGTCTTGTCTATTACATACTTGGTTTTTGGAACGGTACCTGTGCTTATATCAACCTCTGGTTTTATGCATCATCCCACCTCTCCTTCCCCCTTAAGCAGGCATAAGAGTGTTTTCTAAATGTGAGACTCTCTTCTCTTTCCTAACTCAGTTCATGTGTAGCCATGTTTACAGGATCTTCATAAGTGATATCCTATGATAAGTTTCTTTTTCTCTGTGACTTATTTCACTTAGAATCATTGTACCTGAATCCACTCATTTTGCTCCTACTGGTCTTATGACATTGTTTTCATGGCTGAGGGATATTCCATCATACGTAAGTACCACAATTTTTTGAACCATTTTTATCTTTCCTGGGATACTTAAGGTGTACCCAAGTTGAGGTTCTTGTAAGCAGTGCAGCCCTAAATTTTGGGGTGGCTCTGTCTTACTGATTTTCAGTTTTCCCATGGTATATTCCCTAGACTGGAAGTGCCCTTGGCTCTGTAGCTCTGTTGTTTACTTCTTTTAGGGAACACAATGCACTCCTCCAGATACGCAGTTGGCAATTTACATCCCGGCCATCAGCATAGCAAAGCTCCCTGTTCTCCAGGGCCTGTCTTGAATTTCTGGTTTTTACACTTTTTGTGGATGTCCCTTTTGACCGGTGGGAAGTGATACTTCTTTGTAATGCAGACTTACATTGTCCGCTTGCTTGCTTGGCCAAAATGGGCGTATGCGTTTTCTACTGAATATATTCAGGAGAAAACGCATACGCCCTTTTTGGACAAGTGCATCATTGTCGAAGTTGTGCCCCTCTTCCTGTCCTTTAAAGGCGATTCCAACGTACCTCTTGAAATCTGTTTCCTGCTATTCTGCCTCACTTTCAAGTCCGCCTCGTTGCCTTCCCTCAACAGATTTTTGGATGATAGTTGTCCTTTATTACTCTGCCAGTGTGTGAATTGATCTGCCCTATAGCTCCATTTTTTAACTCGTTTTTTGTGAGCTGAACGCAAGTCCCATATTTTGGTTTAGGACCTATACTGGTTCCCGGTGGGTGGCTGAGACTTTGGTTAATTCTTCTTCCTCCCGGGAAATAAGAGTGACATGTGCCCGTCCAAATGCCTCACAGCTACTCTCTCTTTTGTTCTCCCTCTTCCCTTTCATCCTTTGCCAAATTGGCAACCTGTGCGAACCAGGCTGTTAAAGGTGCTGTCTCTCCAAGTTGGGAGATTGATAGTAAAGCAGTTAGAAAGTGAAACTGGAGCACCAGAAGAGGGACTATTCGTTGAGATTTAGAAACCTTTCGTATTCACAGTGTGTCCATTTACTAGGTTTCCCATACATGTTATAGCTGTAGTAATATTCCCTACAACCTGTAGAGTTGGGACCCATGGAATGGGTGCCATGCATTATTGCTTTAAAGGGTCTGAATTTGCTCACGAATCTCACCAGTCCTCTCAGTCCCATGTGTCCAGCCTTATGCCACCTCCAGCTGTCGTTCTAGATAGGGTCATTCCAAGTTTCATCAGAGACCCTGAGGAATTGTAAAGAATTTCGCTGTTTTTTTGTTTTGTTTTTGAAATTCCTTTTTATAGTGGGTTTGAGCTGATTCTCGCTTCCATCTTTATGCCAGTCTACAGACACTTGATTCCCTTATGGAGACATATCAATACAGAGGTTTTAATATTCTTACTAGTCTGATATATTCCTCTGCGGGAAATATGGGTCTTTGAGTCCCTTTCACTGAGGAAGGTGTAGGTCTTGTCTATTACATACTTGGTTTTTGGAACGGTACCTGTGCTTATATCAACCTCTGGTTTTATGCATCACCCCACCTCTCCTTCCTCCTTAAGGAGGCATAAGAATGTTTTCTAAATGTGAGACTCTCTTCTCTTTCCTAACTCAGTTCATGTGTAGCCATGTTTACAGGATCTTCATAAGTGATATCTTATTATAAGTTTCTTTTTCTGTGTGACTTATTTCACTTAGAATCATTGTACCTGAATCCACTCATTTTGCTGCTACTGGTCTTATGACATTGTTTTCATGGCTGAGGGATATTCCCTCGTACGTAAGTACCACAATTTTTTGAACCATTTTTATCTTTCCTGGGATACTTAAGGTGTACCCAAGTTGAGGTTCTTGTAAGCAGTGCAGCCCTAAATTTTGGGGTGGCTGTGTCTTATTGATTTTCTGTTTTCCCATGGTATATTCCCTAGACTGGAAGTGCCCTTGGCTCTGTAGCTCTGTTGTTTATTTGTTTTAGGGAACACAATGCACTCCTCCAGAGAGGCAGTTGGCAATTTACATCCCGGCCATCAGCATAACAAGGCTCCCAGTTCTCCAGGGCCTGTCTTGAATTTCTGGTTTTTACCCTTTTTGTGAATGTCCCTTTGGACCGGTGGGAAGTGATAATTCTTTGTAGTGCAGACTTTCATTGTCCGCTTGCTTGCTTGCCCAAAATGGGCGTATGCTTTTCTCCTGAATATACTCAGGAGAAAACGCATACACCCTTTTTGTACAAGTGGATCATTGTCGAAGTTGTGCCCCTCTTCCTGTCCTTTAAAGGCGATTCCAACATACCTCTTGAAATCTGTTTCCTGCTATTCTGCCTCACTTTCAAGTCCGCCTCGTTGCCTTCCCTCAACAGATTTTTGGATTATAGTTGTCCTTTATTACTCTGCCAGTTTGTGAATTGCTCTGCCCTATAGCTCAATTTTTTACCTCGTTTTTTGTGAGCTGAACGCAAGTCCCGTATTTTGGTTTAGGACCTATACTGTTTCCCGGTGGGTGGCTGAGACTTTGGTTAATTCTTCTTCCTCCTGGGAAAAAAGAGTGACATGTGCCCGTCCAAATGCCTAACAGCTACTCTCTCTTTGGTTCTCCCTCTTCCCTTTCATCCTTTGCCAAATTGGCAACCTGTGCGAACCAGGAGGTTAAAGGTGCTGTCTCTCCAAGTTGGGAGATTGATAGTAAAGCAGTTAGAAAGTGAAATTGCAGCACCAGGAGAGGGACTATTTGTTGAGCTTTAGAGACCTTTCCTATTCACTGTGTGTGCATTCTCTAGGTTTCCCGTACATGTTATAGCTGTAGTAATATTCCCTTCTACCTGGAGAGTTGGGACCCATGGAATTGGGTCATGCATTATTGCTTTAAAGGGTCTGCATATGCTCACGCAATCTCACCAATCCTCTCAGTCCCAAGAGGCCAGCCTTATGCCACATCCAGCTGTCCTTGTAGACATGGTCATTCCACGTTTCATCAGAGACCCTGAATGAATTGTAAAGAATTTCCCTGTTTTTTTTTGTTTTGTTTTTGAAATTCCTTTCTATAGTGGCTTTGAGCTGATTCTCACTGCCATGTTTATGCCAGTCTAGACACACTTGATTCCCTTACGGAGACATATCAATACCTAGGTTTTAAGATTCTTACTAGTCAGATATATTCCTCTGCGGGAAATATGGGGTTTTGAGTCCCTTTCACTGAGGAAGGTATAGGTAGGTCTTGTCTATTCCATACTTGGTTTTTGGAACGGTACCTGTGCACATATCAAACTCTGGTTTTATGCATCACCCCACCTCTCCTTCCCCCTTCAGCAGGCATAAGAGTGTTTTCTAAATGTGAGACTCTCTTCTCTTTCCTAACTCAGTTAATGTGTAGCCATGTTTACAGGATCTTCATAAGTGATATCTTATGATAAGCTTCTTTTTCTGTGTGACTTATTTCACTTAGAATCATCGTACCTGAATCCACTCATTTTGCTGCTACTGGTCTTATGACATTGATTTCATGGCTGAGGGATATTCCATCGTACGTAAGTACCACAATTTTTTCAACCATTTTTATCTTTCCTGGGATATTTCCGGTGTTCCCAAGTTGAGGTTCTTGTAAGCAGTGCAGCCCTAAATTTGAGGGTGGATCTGTCTTATTGATTTTCAGTTTTCCCAATGAATATTCTCTAGACTGGAAGTGCCCTTGGCTCTCTAGCTCTGTTGTTTACTTGTTTTAGGGAACACAATGCACCCCTCCAGTGAGGCAGTTGGCAATTTACATCCCGACCATCAGCATAACAAGGCTACCTGTTCTCCAGGGCCTGTCTTGCCTTTCTGGTTTTTACACATTTTGTGGATGTCCATTTTGACCGGTGGGAAGTGATACTTCTTTGTAGTGCAGATTTGCATTGCCTGCTTGCTTGCTTGGCCAAAATGGGCGTATTCGTTTTCTGCTGCATATATTCAGGTAAAATGCATACGCCCTATTTGGCCAAGTGCATCATTGTCGAAGTTGTGCCCCTCTTCCTGTGCTTTACAGGTGATTCCAATGTACCTCTTGAAATCTGTTTCCTGCTATTCTGCCTCGATTTCAATTCCTACTCGTTCCCTTCCCTCAACAGATTGTGTGATGATAGTTTTGCTTTATTACTCTGCCAGTTTGTGAATTGCTGTGCCCTTGATCTCCATTTTTCAACTCGTTTTTTGTGAGCTGAACGCATGTCCAAAAGTTTCGTTCAGGGCCTATATTGGTTCCCGGTGGGTGGCTGCAACTTTGGTTAATTCTTCTTCCTCCCGGGAATTTAGAATGACATATGCCCGTCCAATTGCCTAACAGCTACTCTCTCATTGGTTCTCCCTCTTCCCTTTCAAACTCTGCCAATTTGGCAACCTGTGAGAACCAGGAGGTTAAAGGGGCTGTCTCTCCAAGTTGGGAGATTGATAGTAAAGCAGATGGAAAGTCAAAACGGAGCACCAGGAGAGGGACTATTCGTTGAGTTTTAAAGAACTTTCGTATTCACAGTGTGTCCATTCTCTAGGTTTCCCGTACATGTTTATTTGTAGTAATATTCCCTTCAACCTGGAGAGTTGGGACCCATAGAATGGGTGCCATGCATTATTGCTTTAAATGGTCTGCATTTGCTCACCCAATCTCACCAATCCTCTCAGTCCCAAGTGTCCAGACTTATGCCACATCCAGCTGTCATTGTAGACAGGGTCATTCCACGTTTCATCAGAGACCCTGAAGGAATTGTAAAGAATTTCCCTGTTTTTTTGTTTTGTTTTTGAAATTCCTTTTTATAGTGGGTTTGAGATGATTCTCGCTGCCATGATTATGCCAGTCTAGAAACACTTGTTTCCCATACAGAGACATATCAAACAAAGGTTTTAAGATTCTTACTAGTCAGATATATTCCTCTGCGGGAAATATGGGGTTTTGAGTCCCTTTCACTGAGGAAGGTGTAGGTCTTGTCTATTCCATAGTTGGTTTTTGGAACGGTACCTGTGCTTATATCAAACTCTGGTTTTATGCATCACCCGACCTCTTCTTCCCCCTTAAGCAGGCATAAGATTGTTTTCTAAGTGTGAGACTCACTTATGTTCCCTAACTCAGTTCATGTGTAGCCATGTTTACAGGATCTTCATAAGTGATATTTTATGATACGTTTCTTTTTCTGTGTGACTTTTTTCACTTAGAATCATCGTACCTGAATCCACTCATTTTGCTGCTACTGGTCTTATGACATTGATTTCATGGCTGATGGATATTCCATCATACGTAAGTACCACAATTTTTTGAACCATTTTTATATTTCCTGGGATATTTAAGGTGTACCCAAATTGAGGATCTTGTAAGCAGTGCAGCCCTAAATTTGGGGGTGGCTCTGTCTTGTTGATTTTCAGTTTTCGCAAGGTATATTCCCTAGACTGGAAGTGTCCTTGGCTCTGTAGCTCTGTTGATTATTTTTTTTAGGGAACACAATGCACTCCTCCAGAGAGGCAGTTGGCACTTTACATCCCGCCCATCAGCATAACAAGCTCCCTGTTCTCCAGGGCCTGTCTTGAATTTCTGGTTTTACCCTTTTTGTGGATGGCCCTTTGGACTGGTGGGAAGTGAAATTCCTTTGTAGTGCATACTTACATTTTCTGCTTGCTTGATGGCCAAAAAGAGCGTATGTGTTTTCTCCTGAATATACTCAGGGGAAAACGCATACGCCCTTTTTGGACAAGTGCATCATTGTCGAAGTTGTGCCCCTCTTCCTGTGCTTTAAAGGCGATTCCAACGTACCTCTTGAAATCTGTTTCCTGATACTCAGCCTCATTTTCAAGTTCGCCTCCTTGTCTTCCCTCAACAGATTTTTGGATGATAGTTGTCCTTTATTACTCTGCCAATTTGTGAATTGCTCTGACCTATAGCTCCTTTTTTTAACTCATTTTTTGTGAGCTGAACGCCAGTCCAATATTTTGGTTCAGGACCTATACTGGTTCCCGTGGGGTGGCTGAGACTTTGGTTAATTCTTCTTCCTCCCGGAAATAAGAGTGACATATGCCCGTCCAAATGCCTAACAGCTACTCTCTCTTTGGTTCTCGCTCTTCCCTTTCTTCCTTTGCAAACTGGGAAGCTGTGCGAAACAGGAGATTAAAGGTGTTGTCTCTCCAAATTTGGTGATTGATAGTAAAACAGTTAGAAAGTAAAAATAGAGCACCAGGAGAGGGATATTTCGTTGAGGTTTAGAAACCTTTCTTATTTACAGTGTGTCCATTCTCTAGGTTTCCCATACATGTTATAGCTGTAGTTATATTCCCTTCAACCTGGAGAGGTGGGTCCCATGGAATGGGTGACATGCATTATTGCTTTACAGGGTCTGCATTTGCTCACCCAATCTCACCAATCCTCTCAGTCCCATGTGTCCAGCCTTATGCCACCTCCAGCTGTCGTTGTATATAGTGTCATTCCAAGGTTCATCAGAGAGCCTGAAGGAATTGTAAAGAATTTCACTGTTTTTTTGTTTTGTTTTTGAAATTCCGTTTTATAGTTGGTTTGATCTGATTCTTGCTGCCATCTTTATGCCAGTCTAGACACACTTGATTCCCTTACGGAGACATACCAATACATAGGTTTTAAGATTCTTACTACTCAGATATATTCCTCTGCGGGAAATATGGGATTTTGAATCCCTTTCACTGAGGAAAGTGTAAGTCTTCTCTATACCATAGTTGGTTTTTGGAACGGTACCTGTGCTTATATCAAACTCTGTTTTTATGCATCACCCCACCGCTCCTTCCCCCTTAAGCAGGCATAAGAGTTTTTTTCTAAATGTGAGACTCTGTTCTCTTCCCTAACTCAGTTCATGTGTAGCCATGTTTACAGGATCTTCATTAGTGATATCTTATGATACGTTTCTTTTTCTGTGTGACTTATTTCACTTAGAATCATCGTACCTGAATCCAGTCATTTTGCTGCTACTGGTCTTATGACATTGATTTCTTGGCTGAGGGATATTCCATCGTACGTAAGTACCACAATTTTTTGAACCACTTTTATATTTCCTGGGATACTGATGGTGTACACAAAATAAGGTTTTTGTAAGCAGTGCAGCCCTAAATTTTGGGATTGCTCTGTCTTATTGATTTTCAGTTTTCCCAAGGTATATTCCCTAGACTGGAAGTGCCCATGGCTCTGTATCTCTGTTGTTTACTTGCTTTAGGGAACACAATGCACTCCTCCAGAGAGGCAGTTGGCAATTTACATACAGCCCATCAGCATAACAAAGCTCACTGTTCTCCAGTGCCTGTCTTGAATTTCTGGTTTTTACCATTTTTGTGGATGTTCCTGTGGACTGGTGTGAAGCGATACTTCTTTGTAGTGCAGACTTGCATGCCCGCTTCCTTGCTTGGCCAAAAATGGCATATGTGTTTTCTCCAGAATATACTCAGGAGAAAATGCATAAGCCCTTATTGGCCAAGTGCATCATTGTCGAAGTTGTGCCCCTCTTCCTGTGCTTTAAAGGTTATTCCAACGTACCTCTTGAAATCTGTTTCCTGCTATTCTGCCTCGCTTTCAAGTCCACCTCGTTGCCTTCACACAACCGATTTTTGGACGATAGTTGTCCTTTATTACTCTGCAAGTTTGTGAATTGCAGTTCCCCTGAGCTCCGTTTTTTAACTTTTTTTTTTTTTTAGCTGTACGCAAGTCTAATATTTTGGTTCAGGACCTATACTGGTTCCCGGTGGGTGGCTGAGACTTTGGTCAATTCTTCTTCCTCCCGGGAAATAAGAGTGACATATGCCCGTCCAGACGCCTAACATCTACTCTCTCTTTGGTTCTCCCTCTTCGCATTCATCCTCTGCGAAATTGGCAACCTGTGCGAAAGAGGATTTTAAAGATGCTATCTCTCCAGGTTGGGAGATTTATAGTAAAGGAGGTGGAAAGTCAAACCGTAGCACCAGGAGAGGGACTATTCGTTGAGTTTTAGAGACCTTTCGTATTCACAGTGTGTCCATTCTCTAGGTTTCCCATACATGTTATAGCTGTAGTAATATTCCCTTCAACTTGGAGAGTTGGGACCCATGGAATGGGTGCCGTGCATTATTGCTTTAAAGGGTCTGCATTTGCTCACCCAATCTCACCAATCCTCTCAGTCCCATGTGTCCAGCCTTATGCCACCTCCAGCTGTCGTTCTAGATAGGGTCTTTCCAGGTTTCATCAGAGACCCTGAAGGAATTGTAAAGAATTTCCCTGTTACTTTGTTTTGTTTTTGAAATTCCTATTTATAGTGGGTTTGAGCTGATTCTCACTGCCATCTTTATGCCAGTCTACACACACTTGATTCCCTTACAGAGACATGTCAATACATAGGTTTTAAGATTCTTACTAGTCAGATATATTCCTCTGTGGGAAATATGGGGTTTTGTGTCCCTTTCACTGAGGAAGGTGAAGGTCTTGTCTATTCCATAGTTGGTTTTTGGAACGGTACCTGTGCTTATATCAAACTCTGGTTTTATGCATCACCCCACCTCTCCTTCCCCCTTAAGCAGGCATAAGAGTGTTTTCTAAATGTGAGACTCTCTTCTCTTTCCTAACTCAGTTCATGTGTAGCCATGTTTACAGGATCTTCATAAGTGATATCTATGATACGTTTATTTTTCTGTGTGACTTATTTCACTTAGAATCATCGTACCTGAATCCACTCATTTTGCTGCTACTGGTCTTATGACATTGATTTCATGGCTGATGGATATTCCATCGTACGTAAGTACCACAATTTTTTCAACCATTTTTATATTTCCTGGGATATTTAAGGTGTACCCAAGTTGTGGTTTTTGTAAGCAGTGCAGCCCTAAATTTTGGGGTGGCTCTGTCTTATTGATTTTCAGTTTTCCCAAGGTATATTCCCTAGACTGGAAGTGTCCTTGGCTCTGTAGCTCTGTTGTTTACTTGTTTTAGGGAACACAATGCACTCCTCCAGAGAGGCAGTTGGCAATTTACATCCCGGCCATCCGCATAACAAGGCTCCCTGTTCTCCAGGGCTTGTCTGGCCTTTCTGGTTTTACCCATTTTGTTGATATCCTTTTGACCGATGGGAAGTGATACTTCTTTGTAGTGCAGACTTGCATTGCCCACTTACTTGCTTGGCCAAAAGTGCCGTATGTGTTTTCTCCTGAATATATTCAGGATAAACCGCATACGCCCTTTTTGGCCAAGTGCATCATTGTCGAAGTTGTGCCCCTATTCCTGTGCTTTACAGGCGATTCCTACGTACCTCTTGAAATCTGTTTCCTGCTTTTCTGCCTCACTTTCAAGTTCGCCTCCTTGCCTTCCCTCAACAGATTTTTGGACGATAGTTGCCCTTTATTACTCTGCCAGTTGGTGAATTGCTGATCCCCTGAGCTACATTTTTTAACTCGTTTTTTTTGAGCTGAACGCAAGTCCAATATTTTGGTTCAGGAACTATACTGGTTTTGATGGGTGGCTGAGACTTTGGTTAATTCTTCTTCCTCCCGGGAAATAAGAGTGACATGTGCCCGTCCAAATGCCTAACAGGTACTCTCACATTGTTTCTCCCTCTTCCCTTTCATCCTTTTCCAAATTGGCAACCTGTGCGAACCAGGAGGTTAAACGTGCTGTCTCTCCAAGTTGGGAGATTGATAGTAAAGCAGTTGAAAAGTCAAACTGGGGATACACCAGAAATACAGCTACACGTGGAACAACTCCTACAGAACACCTACTGAACGCTAGCAGAAGACCCCAGACCTCCCAAAAGGCTCACCCCGCACTCCGTGCCCCTCCCTCCCGCCCGGCCTGAGTGAGCCAGTGTCCCTGAAGAGGCTGCTCCTTTAATCCTCTCCTGCCTGAGTGAAGAACAGACGCCCTCCGGCGACCTACACGCAGAGGCGTGGCCAAATCCAAAGCTGAGACCCAGGAGCTGTGAGAACAAAGAAGAGAAAGGGAAACCTGTCCCAGCAGCCTCAGAAGCAGCGGATTAAAGCTCCACAATCAACTTGATGTACCCTGCATCTGTGGAATACATGAATAGACAACACATCATCCCAAATTGAGGAGCCTGGAGTCAGTGCTGTGCCTCTGAGGCAGGAGAGCCAACTTCAGAACACTGGTCCCCAAGAGTCCTCCCAGCTCCACATAATATCAAACGGCAAAAATCTTCCAGAGATCTCCATCTCAACACCAGCACCCAGCTTCACTCAACGACCAGCAAGCTACAGTGCTGGACACCCTATGCCAAACAACTAGCAAGACAGGAACACAACGCCACCCATTAGCAGAGAGGTGGCCTAAACTCATAAAAAGTCTGCAGACACCCCAAAACACACCACCAGACGTGGACCTGCCCACCAGAAAGACAAGATGCAGCCTCATCCACCAGAACACAGGCACTAGTCCCCTCCACCAGGAAGCCTACACAACCCACTAAACCAACTTAGCCACTGGGGACAGACACCAAAAACAACGGGAACTACAAACCTGCAGCCTGCAAAAAGGAGACCCCAAACACAGTAACATAAGCAAAATGAGAAGACAGAAAAACACACAGCAGGAGAAGGAGCAAGATAAAAATCCAGCAGATCTAACAAATGAAGAGGTAATAGGCAGTCTACCTGAAAAAGAATTCAGAATAATGACGGTAAAGATGATCCAAGATTCTATTTCCCAGATCCAAAATCTTGGAAATAGAATAGACAAAATGCAAGAAACAGTTAACAAGGACCTAGAAGAACTAAAGATGAATCAAGCATCGATTAAAAACACAATACATGAAATAAAAAAATACTCTAGAAGGGATCAATAGCAGAATAACTGAGGCAGAGGAACGGATAAGTGAGATGGAAGATAAAATAGTGGCAATAACTGCTGCAGAGCAAAATAAAGAAAAAAGAATGAAAATAACAGAGGACAGTCTCAGAGACCTCTGGGACAACATTAAACACACCAACATACGAATTATAGGGGTTCCAGAAGAAGAAGAGAAAACGAAAGGGACTGAGAAAATATTTGAAGAGATTATAGTTGAAAACTTCCCTAATATGGGAAAGGAAATAATTAATCAAGTCCAGGAGGCACAGAGAGTCCCATACAGAATAAATCCAAGGAGAAATACGCCAAGACACATATTAATCAAACTGTCAAAAATTAAACACAAAGAAATCATATTAAAAGCAGCAACGCAAAAACAACAAATAACACACAAGGGAATCCCCATCAGGATAACAGCTGATCTCTCAGCAGAAACTCTACAAGCCAGAAGGGAGTGGCAGGACATAATTAAAGTGATGAAGGAGAAAAACCTGCAACCAAGATTACTCTACCCAGCAAGGATCTCATTCAGATTTGATGGAGAAATTAAAACCTTTACAGACAAGCAAAAGCTGAGAGAGTTCAGCACTACCAAACCAGCTTTACAACAAATGCTAAAGGAACTTCTCTAGGCAAGAAACACAACAGAAGGAAAAGACCTACAATAACGAACCCAAAACAATTAAGAAAATGGGAACAGGAACATACATATCGATAATTACCTTAAATGTAAATGGACTAAATGCTCCCACCAAAAGACACAGGTTGGCTGAATGGATACAAAAACAAGACCCATATATATGCTGTCTACAAGAGACCCACTTCAGACCTAGAGACACATACAGACTGAAAGTAAGGGGATGGAAAAAGATATTCCATGCAAATGGAAACCAAAAGAAAGCTGGAGTAGCAATTCTCATATCAGACAAAATAGACTTTAAAATAAAGACTACTAGAAGAGACAAAGAAGGACACTACATAATGATCAAGGGATCGATCCAAGAAGAAGATATAACAATTGTAAATATTTATGCACCCAACATAGGAGCACCTCAATACATAAGGCAAATACTAACAGCCATAAAAGGAGAAATCGACAGTAACACACTCATAGTAGGGGACTTTAACACCCCACTTTCACCAATGGACAGATCATCCAAAATGAAAATAAATAAGGAAACACAAGCTTTAAATGATACATTAAACAAGATGGACTTAATTGATATTTATAGGACATTCCATCCAAAAACAACAGAATACACATTTTTCTCAAGTGCTCATGGAACATTCTCCAGGATAGATCATATCTTGGGTCACAAATCAAGCCTTGGTAAATGTAAGAAAATTGAAATTGTATCAAGTATCTTTTCCGACCACAATGCTATGAGACTAGATATCAATTACAGGAAAAGATCTGTAAAAAATACAAACACATGGAGGCTAAACAATACACTACTTAATAACGAAGTGATCACTGAAGAAATCAAACAGGAAATTAAAAATTACCTAGAAACAAATGACAATGGAGACACGACGACCCAAAACCTATGGGATGCAGCAAAAGCAGTTCTAAGAGGGAAGTTTATAGCAATACAATCCCACCTTAAGAAACAGGAAACATCTCGAATAAACAACCTAACTTTGCACCTAAAGCAATTAGAGAAAGAAGAACAAAAACATCCCAAAGTTAGCAGAAGGAAAGAAATCATAAAAATCAGATCAGAAATAAATGAAAAAGAAATGAAGGAAACGATAGCAAAGATCAATAAAACTAAAAGCTGGTTCTTTGAGAAGATAAACAAAATTGATAAACCATTAGCCAGACTCATCAAGAAAAAAAGGGAGAAGACTCAAATCAATAGAATTAGAAATGAAAAAGGAGAAGTAACAACTGACACTGCAGAAATACAAAAGATCATGAGAGATTACTATAAGCAACTCTATGCCCATAAAATGGACAACCTGGAAGAAATGGACAAATTCTTAGAAATGCACAACCTGCCAAAACTGAATCAGGAAGAAATAGAAAATATGAACAGACCAATCACAAGCACTGAAATTGAAACTGTGATAAAATATCTTCCAACAAACAAAAGCCCAGGACCAGATGGCTTCACAGGCGAATTCTATCAAGCATTTAGAGAAGAGCTAACACCTATCTTTCTGAAACTCTTCCAAAATATAGCAGAGGGAGGAACACTCCCAAACTCATTCTACGAGGCCACCATCACCTTGATACCAAAACCAGACAAGGATGTCACAAAGAAAGAAAACTACAGGCCAATATCACTGATGAACATAGATGCAAAAATCCTCAACAAAATACTAGCAAACAGAATCCAACAGCACATTAAAAGGATCATACACCATGATCAAGTGGGGTTTATTCCAGGAATGCAAGGATTCTTCAATATACGCAAATCAATCAACGTGATACACCATATTAACAAATTGAAGGAGAAAAACCATATGATCATCTCAATAGATGCAGAGAAAGCTTTCGACAAAATTCAACACCCATTTATGATAAAAACCCTGCAGAAAGTAGGCATAGAGGGAACTTTCCTCAACATAATAAAGGCCATATATGACAAACCCACAGCCAGCATCGTCCTCAATGGTGAAAAACTGAAACCATTTCCACTAAGATCAGGAACAAGACAAGGTTGCCCACTCTCACCACTCTTACTCAACCTAGTTTTGGAAGTTTTAGCCACAACAATCAGAGAAGAAAAGGAAATAAACGGAATCCAAATTGGAAAAGAAAAAGTAAAGCTGTCAGTGTTTGCAGATGACATGATACTATACATAGATAATCCTAAAGATGCTACCAGAAAACTACTAGAGTTAATCAATGAATTTGGTAAAGTTGCAGGATACAAAATTAATGCACAGAAATCTCTGGCATTCCTATATACTAATGATGAAAAATCTGAAAGTGAAATCAAGGAAACACTCCCATTTACCATTGCAACAAAAAGAATAAAATATCTAGGAATAAACCTACCTAAGGAGACAAAAGACCTGTATGCAGAAAATTATAAGACACTGATGAAAGAAATTAAAGATGATACAAATAGATGGAGAGATGTACCATGTTCTTGGATTGGAAGAATCAACATTGTGAAAATGACTCTACTACCCAAAGCAATCTACAGATTCAATGCAATCCCTATCAAACTACCACTGGCATTTTTCACAGAACTAGAACAAAAAATTTCACAATTTGTATGGAAACACAAAAGACCCCGAATAGCCAAAGCAATCTTGAGAACGAAAAATGGAGCTGGAGGAATCAGGCTCCCTGACTTCAGACTATACTACAAAGCTACAGTAATCAAGACAGTATGGTACTGGCAGAAAAACAGAAAGATAGATCAATGGAACAGGATAGAAAGCCCAGAGTTAAACCCACGGACATATGGTCACCTTATCTTTGATAAAGGAGGCAGGAATGTACAGTGGAGAAAGGACAGTCTCTTCAATAAGTGGTGCTGGGAAAACTGGATAGGGACATGTAAAAGTATGAGATTAGATCACTCCCTAACACCATACACAAAACTAAGCTCAAAATGGATTAAAGACCTAAATGTAAGGCCAGACACTCTCAAACTCTTAGAGGAAAACATAGGCAGAACACTCTATGACATAAATCACAGCAAGATCCTTTTTGACCCACCTCCTAGAGAAATGGAAATAAAGACAAAAATAAACACATGGGACCTAATGAAACTTCAAAGCTTTTGCACAGCAAAGGAAACCATAAACAAGACCAAAAGACAACCCTCAGAATGGGAGAAAATATTTGCAAATGAAGCAACTGACAAAGGATTAATCTCCAAAATTTATAAGCAGCTCATGCAGCTCAATAACAAAAAAACAAACAACCCAATCCAAAAATGGGCAGAAGACCTAAATAGACATTTCTCCACAGAAGATATACAGACTGCCAACAAACACATGAAAGGATGCTCAACATCTTTACTCATTAGAGAAATGCAAATCAAAACTACAATGAGATATCATCTCACACCAGTCAGAATGGCCATCATCAAAAAATCTAGAAACAATAAATGCTGGAGAGGGTGTGGAAAAAAGGGAACACTCTTGCAGTGCTGGTGGGAATATGAATTGGTACAGCCGCTATGGAGAACGGTATGGAGGTTCCTTAAAAAACTACAAATAGAACTACCATATGACCCAGCAATCCCACTACTGGACATATACCCTGAGAAAACCATAATTCAAAAAGAGACATGTACCAAAATATTCATAGCAGCCCTATTTACAGTAGCCCGGAGATGGAAACAACCTAAGTGTCCATCATCGGATGAATGGATAAAGAAGATGTGGCACATATATACAATGGAATATTACTCAGCCATAAAAAGAAATGAAATTGAGCTATTTGTAATGAGGTGGATAGAGCTAGAGTCTGTCATACAGAGTGAGGTACGTCAGAAAGAGAACGACAAATACTGTATGCTAACACATATATATGGAATTTAAGAAAAAAAATGTCATGAAGAACATAGGGGTAAGACAGGAATAAAGACACAGACCTACTAGAGAATGGACTTGAGGATATGGGGAGGGGGAAGGGTAAGCTGTGACAAAGTGAAAGAGCGGCATGGACATATATACACTACCAAACGTAAGGTAGATAGCTAGTGGGAAGCAGCCGCATAGCACAGGGAGATCAGCTCGGTGCTTTGGGACCGCCTGGAGGGATGGGATAGGGAGGGTGGGAGGGAGACGCAAAAGGGAGGGGATATGGAAACATATGTATATGTATAACTGATTAAATTTGTCATAAGGCAAAAAATTAAAAAAAATAAATAAAAGCAAAAATAAATAAATAAATAATAAATAACAGCTGATGGCCGATAAATGACAAAAAAAAAAAATAGTCAAACTGGAGCACAAGGAGAGGGACTATTCGTTGAGTTTTAGAAACGTTTCGTATTCACAGTGTGTCCATTCTCTAAGTTTCCCATACATGTTATAGCTGTAGTAATATTCCCTTCAACCTGGAGAGTTGGGACTCACGGAATGGGTGCCATGCATTATTGCTTTAAAGAGTCTGCCTTTGCTCACCCAATCTCACCAATCCTCTCAGTCCCATGTGTCCAGCCTTATGCCACATCCAGCTGTCGTTGTAGATAGGGTCATTCCAGGTTTCATCAGAGACCCTGAAGGAATTGTAAAGAATTTCCCTGTTTTTTTGTTCTGTTTTTGAAATTCATTTTTATAGTTGGTTTGAGCTGATTCTCACTGCCATGTTTATGCCAGTCTAGACACACTTGATTCCCTTACGGAGACATATCAATACATAGGTTTTAAGATTCTTACTAGTCAGATATATTCCTCTGCGGGAAATATGGGGTTTTGAGTCCCTTTCACTGAGGAAGGTGTAGGTCTTGTCTAATCCATAGATGATTTTTGGAACGGTACCTGTGCTTATATCAAACTCTGGTTTTATGCATCACCCCACCTTTCCTTCCCCCTTACGCAGACATAAGAGTGTTTTCTAAATGTGAGACTCTCTTCTCTTTGCTAACTCAGTACATGTGTAGCCATGTTTACAGGATCTTCATAAGTGATATCTTATGATAAGTTTATTTTTCTGTGTGACTTATTTCCCTTAGAATCATCGTACCTGAATCCACTCATTTTGATGCTACTGGTCTTATGACATTGATTTCATGGCTGAGGGATATTCCCTCGTATGTAAGTACCACAATTTTTCGAACCATTTTTATATTTCCTGGGATATTTAAGGTGTACCCAAGTTGACGTTCTTGTAAGCAGTGCAGGCCTAAATTATGGGGTGGCTCTGTCTTATTGATTTTCAGTTTTCCCAAGGTATATTATCTAGACTGGAAGTGCCCTTGGATCTGTAGCTCTGTTGATTACTTCTTTTAGGGAACACAATGCACTCCTCCAGAGAGGCAGTTGGCAATTTACATCCCGCCAATCAGCATAACAAGGCTCCCTGTTCTCCAGGGCCTGTCTTGAATTTCTGGTTTTTACCCTTTTTGTGGATGTTCCTGTGGACCGGTTGGAAGTGATACATCTTTGTAGTGCAGACTTGCATGCCCGCTTGCTTGCTTGGCCAAAAAAGTCGTATGCGTTTTCTCCTGAATATACTCAGGAGAAAATGCATAAGCCCTTTTTGGCCAAGTGCATCATTGTCGAAGTTGTGCCCCACTTCCTATGCTTTAAAGGTCATTCCAAGGTACCTCTTGAAATCTGTTTCCTGTTATTCGGCCTCGCTTTCAAGTCCGCCTCGTTGCCTTCCCTCAACAGATATTTGGACGAGAGTTGTCCTTTATTACTCTGCCACTTTGTGAATTGCTGTGCCCCTGAGCTCTGTTTTATAACTGTTTTTTTTCTGAGCTGTACGCAAGTCCAATATTTTGGTTCAGGACCTATACTGGTTCCCGGTGGGTGGCTGAGACTTTGGTCAGTTCTTCTTGCTCCCAGGTAATAACAGTGTCATATGCCCGTCCAAATGCCTAACAGCTACTCTCTCATTGGTTCTCCCTCTTCCCAGTCATCCTCTGGTAAATTGGCAACCTGTGCGAAACAGGAGGTTAAAGGTGCTGTCTCTCCAGGTTGGGAGATTGATAGTAAAGCAGTTGGAAAGTCAAACCGGAGGACCAGGAGAGGGACTACTTGTTGAGTTTTAGAGACCTTTCGTATTCACTGTGTGTCCATTCTCTAGGTTTCCCGTACATGTTATAGCTGTAGTAATATTCCCTTCAACTTGGAGAGTTGGGACCCATGGAATTGGTGCCATGCATTATTGCTTTAAACGGTCTGCATTTGCTCACCCAATCTCACCAATCCTCTCAGTCCCATGTGTCCAGCCTTAAGCCACATCCAGCTGTCGTTGTAGATAGGGTCATTCCAGGTTTCATCAGAGACCCTGAAGGAATTGTAAAGAATTTCCCTTTTTTTTGTTTTTCAAATTCCTTTGTATATTGGGTTTCAGCTGATTCTCGCTGCCATGTTTATGCCAGTCTAGACACACTTGATTCCCTAAAAGAGACATATCAATACATAGGTTTTAAGATTCTTACTATTCAGATATATTCCTCTGCGGGAAATATGGTGTTTTCAGTCCCTTTCACTGAGGAAGGTGTAGGTCTTGTCTATACCATACTTGGTTTTTGGAACGGTACCTGTGCTTATATCAAACTCTGGTTTTATGCATCACCCCACCTCTCCTGCCCCCTTAAGCAGGAATAAGAGTGTTTTCTAAATGTGAGTCTCTCTTCTCTTTCCTAACTCAGTTCATGTGTAGCCATGTTTACAGGATCTTCATAAGTGATATCTTATGATAATTTCTTTTTCTGTGTGACATATTTTACTTAGAATCATCGTATCTGAATCCACTCATTTTGCTGCTACTGGTCATATGATATTGATTTCATGGCTGAGGGATATTCCATCGTACGTAAGTACCACAACTTTTTCAACTATTTTTATATTTCCTGGGATATTAAGGTGTACCCAAGTTGAGGTTCCTCTAAGCAGTGCATTCCTAAATTTTGGGGTGGCTCTGTCTTATTGACTTTCAGTTTTCCCAAGGTATATTCCCTAGACTGGAAGTGTCCTTGGCTCTGTAGCTCTGTTGTTTACTTGTTTTAGGGAACACAATGCACTCCTCCAGAGAGGCAGTTGGCAATTTACATCCCGCCCATCAGCATAACAAGGCTCCCTGTTCTCCAGGTCCTGTCTTGAATTTCTGGTTTTTACCCTTTTTGTGGATGTCCCTTTGGACTCGTGGGAAGTGATACTTCTTTGTAGTGCAGACTTACATTGTCGGCTTGCTTGCTTGGCCAAAATGGGCATATGCGTTTTCTCCTGAATATACTCAGGAGAAAACGCATACACCCTTTTTGGACAAGTGCATCATTGTCGAAGTTGTGCCCCTCTTCCTGTGCTTAAAAGGCAATTCCAACGTACCTCTTGAAATCTGTTTCCTGCTATTCTGCCTCACTTTCAAGTCCGCCTCGTTGCCTTCCCTCAACAGATTTTTGGATGATAGTTTTCCTTTATTACTCTGCCAGTTTGTGAATTGCTCTGCCCTATAGCTCCATTTTTAACTCGTATTTTGAGCTGAACGCAAGTCCCATATTTTGGTTTAGGACCTATACTGGTTCCCGGTGGGTGGCTGAGACTTTGGTTAATTCTTCTTCCTCCCGGGAAATAAGAGTGACCTGTGCCCAGCCAAATGCCTAACAGCTACTCTCTCTTTGGTTCTCCCTCTTCCCTTTCATCCTCTGCCAATTTGGCAACCTGTGCGTACCAGGAGGTTAAAGGTGCTGTCTCTCCAAGTTGGGAGATTGATAGTAAACCAGTTAGAAAGTGACACTGGAGCACCAGGAGAGGGACTATTCGTTGATATTTAGAAACCTTCTGTATTCACAGTGTGTCCATTCTCTAGGTTTCACATACATGTTATATCTGTAGTAATATTCCCTACAACCTGAAGAGTTGGGACCCATGGAATGGGTGACATGCATTATTGCTTTAAAGGGTCTGCATTTGCTCACGAATCTCACCAATCCTCTCAGTCTCATGTGTCCAGCTTTATGCCACCTCCACCTGTCGTTCTAGATAGGGTCATTCCAACTTTCATCAGAGAGCCTGAAGGAATTGTAAAGAATTTCGCTGTTTTTTTGTTTTGTTTTTGAAATTCCTTTTTATAGTGGGTTTGAGCTGATTCTCACTGCCATTTTTATGCCAGTCTACACAAACTTGATTCCCTTAAGGAGACATATCAATACATAGATTTTAAGATTCTTACTAGTCAGATATATTCCTCTGCAGGAAATATGTTGTTTTGAGTCCCTTTCACTGAGGAAGGTGTAGGTCTTGTCTATTCCATACTTGGTTTTTGGAACGGTACCTGTGCTTATATCAAACTCTGTTTTTATGCATCAGCCCACCTCTCCTGCCCCATTAAGGAGGCATAAGAGTGTTTTCTAAATGTGAGACTCTCTTCTTTTTCCTAACTCAGTTCATGTGTAGCCATGTTTACAGGATCTTCAAAAGTGATATCTTATGATAAGTTTCTTTTTCTGTGTGACTTATTTCACTTAGAATCATCGTACCTGAATCCACTCATTTTGCTGCTACTGGTCATATGATATTGATTACATGGCTCAGGGATATTCCCTCGTACGTAAGTACCACAATTTTTTCAACCATTTTTATATTTCCTGGGATATTAAGGTGTACCCAAGTTGAGGTTCTTGTAAGCAGTGCATTCCTAAATTTTGGGGTGGCTCTGTCTTATTGATTTTCAGTTTTCCCAAGGTATATTCCCTAGACTCGAAGTGCCCTTGGCTCTGTAGCTCTGTTGTTTACTTGTTTTATGGAACACAATGCACTCCTCCAGAGAGGCAGTTGGCAATTTACATCCCTGGGCATCAGCATAACAAGGCTCCCTGTTCTCCAGGTCCTGTCTTGCCTTTCTGGTTTTCACATATTTTGTGGATATCCCTTTTGACTGGTGGGAAGTGATACTTCTTTGTAGTTCAGATTTGCATTGCCTTCTTGCTTTCTTGGCCAAAAAGGGTGTATGCGTTTTCTCCTGCATATATTCAGGAGAAAATGCATACACCCTTTTTGGGCAAGTGCATCATTGTCGAAGTTGTGACCCTCATCCTGTGCTTTACACGTGATTCCAACGTACCTCTTGAAATCTGTTTCCTGCTATTCTGCCTCGCTTTCAACTCCACCTCATTGTCTTCCCTCAACAGATTTTTGGATGATAGTTGTCCTTTATTACTCTGCCAGTTTGTGAATTTCTGTGCCCTTGGGCTCCATTTTTCCACTCGTTTTTTGTGAGCTGAACGCATGTCCAATATTTTCGTTCAGGACCTATATTGGTTCCCGGTGGGTGGCTGCAAATTTGGTTAATTCTTGTTCCTGCCAGGAAATTAGAGTGACATATGCCCGTCCAAATGCCTAACAGCTACTCTCTCATTGGTTCTCCCTCTTCCCTTTCATCCTCTGCCAAATTGGCAACCTGTGAGAACCAGGAGGTTAAAGGGGCTAGCTCTCCAAGTTGGCAGATTGATAGTAAAGCAGTTGGAAGGTCAAACCGGAGCACCAGGAGAGGGACTATTCATTGAGTTTTAGAGACCTTTCGTATTCACAGTGTGTCCATTCTCTAGGTTTCCCATACATGTTATAGCTGTAGTAATATTCCCTTCAACCTGGAGAGTTGGAGCCCATGGAATGGTGGTCATGCATTATTGCTTTAAAGGTTGTGCATTTGCTCACCCAATCTCACCAATCCTCTCATTCCCAAGTGTCCAGCTTATGCCACATCCAGCTGTCATTGTAGACAGTGTCATTCCAGGTTTCATCAGAGACCTTGAAGGAATTGAAAAGGATTTCCCTGTTTTTTTGTGTTGTTTTTGAAATTCCGTTTTATAGTGGCTTTGAGCTGATTCTCGCTGCCATGTTTATGCCAATCTAGACACACTTGATTCCCTTATGGAGACATATCAATACATGGATTTTAAGATTCTTACAAGTCAGATATATTCCTCTGAGGGAAATATGGGGTTTTGAGACCCTTGCACTGAGGATGGTGTAGGTAGGTCTTGTCTATTCCATAGTTGGTTTTTGGAACGCTACCTGTGCTTATATCAAACTCTGGTTTTATGCATCACCCCACCTCTCCTTCCCCCTTAAGCAGGCATAAGAGTGTTTTCTAAATGTGAGACTCTATTCTCTTTCCTAACTCAGTTCATGTGTAGCCATGTTTACAGGATCTTCATAAGTGATATCTTAGGATAAGATTCTTTTTCTGTGTGACTTATTTCACTTAGAATCATCGTACCTGAATCCACTCATATTGATGCTACTGGTCTTATGACATTGATTTCATGGCTGATGGATATTCCATCGTACGTAAGTACCACAATTTTTTGAACCATTTTTATCTTTCCTGGGATATTTAAGGTGTACCCAAGTTGAGGTTCTTGTAAGCAGTGCAGCCCTAAATTTGAGTGTGGCTCTGTCTTATTGATTTTCAGTTTTCCCAAGGTATATTCCCTAGACTTGAAGTGCCCTTGGCTCTGTAGCTCTGTTGTTTACTTGTTTTAGGGGACACAGTGCACTCCTCCAGATAGGCAGTTGGCAATTTACATCCCGCCCATCAGCATAACAAGGCTCGCTGTTCTCCAGGGACTGTCTTGCCTTTCTGGTATTTACACATTTTGTGGATGTCCCTTTTGACAGGTGGGAAGTGATACTTCTTTGTAGTGCAGATTTGCATTGCCCGCTTGCTTGCTTGGCCAAAAAGGGCGTATGCGTTTTCTCCTGCATATATTCAGGATAAAACGCATACGCCCTTTCTGGACAAGTGCATCATTGTCGCAGTTGTACCCCTCTTCCTGTGCTTTACAGACGATTCCAACGTACCTCTTGAAATCTGTTTCCTGCTATTCGGCCTCAGTTTCATGTCCGCTTCGTTGCTTTCCCTCAACAGATTTCTTGACTATAGTTGGCCTTTAATACTCTGCCAGGTTCTGAATTGCTCTGCCACTGAGCTCCATTTTTCAACTCGTTTATTGTGAGCTGAACGCAAGTGCAATATTTTGGTTCAGAACCTATACTGGTTTTCGGTGGGTGGCTGATACCTTGGTTAATTCTTCTTCCTCCCGGGAAATAGTGACATATGCCCATCAAAATGCCTAATAGCTACTCTCTCATTGTTTCTCCCACATCCCTGTCATCCTCTAACAAATTGGCAACCTGTGCGAACCAGGAGTTTAAAGGTGCTGTCTCTCCAGGATTGGAGATTGATAGTAAAGCAGTTGGAAAGTCTAACCAGAGCACCAGGAGAGGGACTATTCGTTGTGTTTTAGAGACCTTTCGTATTCACAGTGTGTCCATTCGCTTGGTTTCCTGTACATGTTATATCTATAGTAATATTCCCTTCAACCTTCAGATTTGGGACCAATGGAATGTGTGCCATGCATTATTGCTTTAAAGGGTCTGCATTTGCTCACCCAATCTCACTTATCCTCTCAGTCCCATGTGTCCAGTCTTATGCCACATCCAGCTGCCGTTGTAGATAGGGTCATTCCAGGTTTCATCAGTAATCCTGAAGGAATTTTATAGAATTTCCTTGTTTTTTTTTAATTTGTTTTTGAAATTCCTTTTTATAGTGGGTTTGAGCTGATTCTTGGTGTCCTGTTTATGCCAGTCTAGACACACTCGATTCCCTTAAAGAGACATATCAATACATAGGTTTTAAGATTCTTACTAGTCAGATATATTCCTCTGTGGGAAATATGGTGTTTTGAGTCCCTTTCACTGAGGAAGGTGTAAATGTTTTCTGTTCCATAGTTGGTTTTTGAACGGTACCTGTGCTTATATCAAACTCTGGTTTTATGCATCACCCCACCTCTCCTTCCCCCTTAAGCAGGCATAAGAGTGTTTTCTAAATGTGAGACTCTGTTCTCTTTCCTCACTCAGTTCATGTGTAGCCATGATTACAGTATCTTCATAAGTGATATCTTTTGATAAGTTTCTTTTTCTGTGTGACTTATTTCACTTAGAATAATCGTACCTGAATCCACTCATTTTGTTGCTACTGGTCTTATGACATTGATTTCATGGCTGGAGGATATTCCATCGTAGGTAAGTACCACAGTTTTTTGAACCATTTATAACTTTCTTGTGATAATTAATGTGTACCCAAGTTGAGGTTCTTGTAAGCAGTGCATCCCTAAATTTTGGGGTGGCTCTGTCTTATTGATTTTCAGTTTTCCCAAGGTATATTCCCTAGACTGGAAGTGCCCTTGGCTATGTAGCTCTGTTGTTTACTAGTTTTAGGGAACACAGTGCACTCCTCCAGAGAGACAGTTGCCAACTTACATCCCGCCCATCAGCATAACAAGGCTCCCTGTTCTCCAGGTCCTCTCTTGCCTTTCTGGTTTTTACACATTTTGCCGATGTCCCTTTTGACCGGTGGGAAGGGATACTTCTTTGTACTGCAGATTTGCATTGCCCGCTTGCTTGCTTGGCCAAAAATGGCATATTCGTTTTCTCCTGAATATATTCAGGAGAAAACGATTACGCCCGTTTTGGCCAAGAGCATCATTGTCGAAGTTGTGCCCCTCTTCCTGTGCTTTACAGGTGATTCCAATGTACCTGTTGAAATCTGTTTCCTGCTATTCTGCCTCGCTTTCAAGTCCGCCTTGTTGCCTTCCTTCAAAATATTTTTGGATGATAGTTGTCCTTTATTACTCTGCCAGTTTGTGAATTGCTGTGCCCCTGAGCTCCATTATTTAACTCGTTTTTTTTTTAGCTGAACAAAAGTCCAATATTTTGGTTCAGGACCTACACTGTTTTTCGGTGGGTGGCTGAGACTTCGATTATGTCTTCTTCCTCCCGGGAAATAAGAGTGACATGTGCCCGTCCAAATACCTAACAGCTATTCTCTCATTGGTTCTCCCTCTTCCCTTTCATCCTCTGCCAAATTGGCAACCTGTGCGAACCAGGAGGTTAAATGTGCAGTCTCTCCAAGCTGGGAGATTGATAGTAAAGCAGTTGGAATGTCAAACCGGAGCACCAGGAGGGGGAGTATTCGTTGAGATTTAGAGACCTTTCTTATTCACAGTGTGTCCATTCTCTAGGTTTCCCGTACATGTTATAGCTGTAGTAAAATTCCCTTCAACCTGGAGACATGGGACCCATGGAATGGGTGCCATGCATTATTGCTTTTTTTTTTTTTTTTTTTTGCTGTACGCGGGCCTCTCACTGTTGTGGCCTCTCCCGTTGCGGAGCACAGGCTCCAGACGCACAGGCTCAGCGGCCATGGCTCATGGGCCCAGCCGCTCCGCGGCATATGGGATCATCCCAGACCGGGGCACGAACCCGTATCCCCTGCATTGGCAGGTGGACTCTCAACCACTGCGCCACCAGGGAGGCCCCATTATTGCTTTAAATGGTCTGCATTTGCTCACCCAATCTCACCCATCCTCTCAGTCCCATTTGTCCAGCCTTGTGCCACATCCAGCTGTCATTGTAGATAGGGTCATTGCAGGTTTCATCAGAGACCCTGTAGGAATTGTAAAGAATTTACCTTTTTTTTGTTTTTCAAATTCCTGTTGATACTGGGTTTGAGCTGATTCTTGCTGCCATGTTTATGCCACTCTAGACACCCTTGATTCCCTTACAGTGACATATCAATACATAGGTTTTAAGATACTTACTAGTCAGATATATTCCTCTACGGGAAATATGGTGTTTTGAGTCCCTTTCACTGAGGAAGGTGTACGTCTTGTCTATTCCATACTTGGTTTTTGGAACGGTACCTGTGCTTATATCATACTCTGGTTTTATGCTTCACCCCACCTCTCTTTCCCCCTTAAGCAGGCATAAGAGTGTTTTCTAAATGTGAGACTCTGTTATCTTTCATAACTCAGTTCATGTGTAGCCATGTTTACAGGATCTTCATAAGTGATATCGTATGATAAGTTTCTTTTTCTGTGTGACTTATTTCACTTAGAATCATCGTACCTGAATCCACTCATTTTGATGCTACTGGTCTTATGACATTGATTTCATGGCTGAGGGATATTCGATCGTATGTAAATAGCACAATTTTTTGAACAATTTTTATCTTTCCTGGGATATTTAAGCTGTACCCAAGTTGAGGTTCTTGTAAGCAGTGCAGCCCTAAATTTGGGGGTGGCTCTGTCTTATTGATTTTCAGTTTTCCCGAGGTATATTTCCTAGACTGGAAGTGCCCTTGGCTTCGTAGCTCAGTTGTTTACTTGTTTATGGAACACATTGCACTCCTCCAGTTAGGCAGTTGGGAGTTTACATCCCGCCCATCAGCATAACAATGCTCCATGTTCTCCAGGGCCTCTCTTGCCTTTCTGGTTTTTACACATTTTGTGGATGTCCCTTTTGACCGGTGGGAAGTGATACTTCTTTGTAGTGCAGATTTGCATTTCCTGCTTGCTTGCTTGGTCAAAAAGGGCGTATGCGTTTTCTCCTGAATATATTCAGGAGAAAACGCATTCACCCTTTTTGGCCAAGTGCATCATTGTCGAAGTTGTGCCCCTCTTCCTGTGCTTTAAGGCAATTCCAACGTACCTCTTGTAATCTGTTTCCTGCTATTCTGCCTCGCTTTCAAGTCCGACTCGTTGCCTTCCATCAACAGATTTTTGGACGATAGTTGTCCTTTAATATTCTGCCAGTTTGTGAATTGCTGTGCACCTGAGCTCCATTTTTTAACTCGTTTTTTGTGAGCTCAACGCAAGTCCAAAATTTTGGTTGAGGACCTATACTGGTTCCCGGTGGGTGGCTGAGACTTTGGTTAATTCTTCTTCCTCCCGGGATATAAGAGTGACATGTGCCCGTCCAAATGCCTAACAGCTACTCTCTCATTCGTTCTCCCTCTTCCCTTTCATCCTCTGCCAAATTGGCAAGCTGTGCGAACCAGGAGGTTAAAGGTGCTGTCTCTCCAAGTTGGGAGACTGATAGTAAAGCATTTGGAAAGTCAAAGCGTAGCACCACGAGAGGGACTATTCGTTGAGTTTTAGAGACCTTTCGTATTCACAGTGTGTCCATTCTCTAGGATTTCAGTACATGTTATAGCTGTAGTAATATTCCCTTCAACCTGGAGAGTTGGGACCCATGGAATGGGTGCCATGCATTATTGATTTAAAGGGTCTGCATTTGCTCACCCAATCTCACCAATCCTCTCAGTCCCAAGTGTCCAGCCTTATGCCACATCCAGCTCTCATTGTAGACAGGGTCATTCCACGTTTCATCAGAGACCCTGAAGGAATTGTAAAGAATTTACCTTTTTTTGTTGTTTTTCAAATTCCTGTTTATAGTGGGTTTGAGCTGATTCTCTCTGCCATTGTTATGCCAGTCTAGACACCCTTGATTCCCTTACAGAGACATATCAATACATAGGTTTTAAAATTCTTACTAGTCAGATATATTCCTCTACGGGAAATATGGTGTTTTGTGTCCCTTTCACTGAGGAAGTTGTAGGTCTTGTCTATTCCATACGTGGTTTTTGGAACGGTACCTGTGCTTATATCCAACTCTGGTTTTATGCATCACCCCACCTCTCCTTCCCCCTTAAGCAGGCATAAGAGTGTTTTCTAATTTTGAGACTCTGTTCTCTTTCCTAACTCAGTTCATGTGTAGCCATGTTTACAGGATCTTCATAAGTGATATCTTATGATAAGTTTCTTTTTCTGTGTGACTTATTTCACTTAGAATCATCGTACCTAAATCCACTCATTTTGCTGCTACTGGTCTTATGACACTGATTTCATGGCTGAGGGATATTCCATCGTACCTAAGTACCACAATTTTTTGAACCATTTTTATCTTTACTGGGATATTTAAGGTGTACCCAAGTTGAGGTTCTTGTAAGCAGTGCAGCCCTAAATTTTGGTGTCGCTCTGTCTTATTGATTTTCAGTTTTCCCAAAGTATATTCCCAAGACTGGAAATGCCCTTGGCTCTGTAGCTCTGTTGTTTAATTATTTTAGGGAACACAATGCACTCCTCCAGAGAGGCAGTTGGCAACTTACATCCCGCCAATCATCATAACAAGGCTCCCACTTTTCCAGGGCCTGTCTTGCCTTTCTGTTATTTATCCATTTTGTGGATGTGCCTTTTGACTGGAGAGAAGTGATATTTCTTTGGAGTGCAGATTTGCATTGCCCGCTTCCTTGCTTGGCTAAAAATGCGTATGAGTTTTCTCCTGGATATATTCAGGAGAAAACGCATACACCCTTTTTGGCCAAGTGCATCATTGTCAAAGTTGTGTCCCTCTTCCTGTGCTTTAAAGGTGATTCCAACGTACCTCTTGAAATCTGTTTCCTGCTATACTGCCTCGCTTTCAAGTCCGCCTCGTTGCCTTCCCTCAACAGATTTTTGGAAGATAGTTGTCCTTTATTACTCTGCCAGTTTGTGAATTGCTGTGCCCCTGAGGTCCATTTTTTAACTCGTTTTTTGTGAGCTGAACGCAAGTCCAAAATTTTCGTTCAGGACATATACTGGTTCCCGGTGAGTGGCTGAGATTTTGGTTAATTCTTCTTCCTCCCGGGATATAAGAGTGACATGTGCCCGTCCAAATGCCTAACAGCTACGCTCTCATTGGTTCTCCCTCTTCCCTTTCATCCTCTGCCAAATTGGCAACCTGTGCGAACCAGGTGGTTAAATGTGCTGTCTCTCCAAGTTTGGAGATTGATAGTAAAGCAGTTGGAAAGTGATACCGGAGCATCAGGAGGGGGATTATTCGTTGAGTTTTAGAGACATTTCATATTCACAGTGTGTCCATTCTCTAGGTTTCCCGTACATGTTATAGCGGTAGTAATATTCCCTTCAACCTGGACACATGGGACCCATGGAATGGGTGCTATGCATTATTGCTTTAAAGCGTCTGCATTTGCTCACCCCATCTCACCAATCCTCTCAGTCCCATGTGTCCAGCCTTATGCCACATTCAGCTCTCTTTGTAGATAGGGTCATTCCAGGTTTCATCTGAGACACTGAAGGAATTGTAAAGAATAACCTTTTTTTTGTTTTTCAAATTCCTTTTTATAGTGGGTTTGAGCTGATTCTCGCTGCCATGTTTATTCAAGTCTAGGCACACTTGATTCCCTAACACAGACATATCAATACATAGGTTTTAAAATCCTTACTAGTCAGATATATTTCTCTGTGGGAAATATGGGGTTTTGAGTCCCTTTCACTGAGGAAGGTGTAGGTCTTCTCTATTACATAGTTGGTTTTTGGAATGGTACCTGTGCTTATAGCAAACTCTGGTTTTATGCATCACCCCAGCTCTCCTTCCCCGTTAAGCAGGCATAAGAGTGTTTTCTAAATGTGAGACTCTCTTCTCTTTCCTAACTCAGTTCATGTGTAGCCATGTTTACAGGGTCTTCATAAGTGATATCTTATGATAAATTTCTTTTTCTGTGTGACTTATTTCACTTAGAATCATCGTACCTGAATCCACACATTTTTCTGCTACTGGTCTTATGACATTGATTTCATGGCTGAGGGATATTCCATTGTATGTAAGTAACATAATTTTTTGAACCGTTTTTATCTTTCCTGGGATATTTAAGTTGTACCCAAGTTGAGGTTCTTGTAAGCAGTGCAGCCCTACATTTTGGAATGGCTCTGTCTTATTGATTTTCAGTTTTCCCAAGATATATTCCCTAGACTGGAAGTGTCCTTGGCTCTGTAGCTCTGTTGTTTACTTGGTTTAGGGAACACAATGCACTCCTCCACAGAGGCCATTGGCAATTTACATCCCACCCATCAGCATAACAATGCTCCCTGTTCTCAAGGGCCTGTCTTGAATTTCTGGATTTTACCCATTTTGTGGATGTCCCTTTTGAGAGGTGGGAAGTGATACTTCTTTGTAGTGCAGATTTGCATTGCCCGCTTGCTTGCTTGGCCAAAATGGGTGTATGCGTTTTCTCCTGAATATATTCTGGAGAAAACGCATACACCCTTTTTGGCCTAGTGCATCATTGTCGAAGTTGTGACCCTCTTCGTGTGCTTTAAAGGCGATTCCAACGTACCTCTTGAAATCTGTTTCCTGCTATTCTGCCTCGCTTTCAAGTCCGCCTCGTTGACTTCCCTCAACAGATTTTTGGACGATAGTAGTCCTTTATTACTCTGTCAGTTTGTGAAGTGTTGTGCCTGTGAGCTCCATTTTTTAACTTGTTTTTTGTGAGCTGAACGCAAGTCCAAAATTTTGGTACAGGACGTATACTGGTTCCCGGTGGGTGGCTGAGACTTTGGTTAATTTTTCTTCCTCCCGGGATATAAGAGTGACATGTGCCCGTCCAAATGCCTAACAGCTACACTCTCATTGGTTCTCCCTCTTCGCTTTCATCCTCTGCCAAATTGGCAACCTGTGCGAACCAGGAGGTTAAAGGTTCTTTCTCTCCAAGTTGGGAGATTGATAGTAAAGCAGTTGGAAAGTCAAACCAGAGCACCAGCAGAGGGACTATTTGTTGAGTTTTAGAGACCTTTCATGTTCACAGTGTGTCCATTCTCTAGGTTTCCCATATATATTATAGTTGTAGTAATATTCCCTTCACCCTGGAGAGTTGGGACCCATGGAAGGGGGGCCATGCATTATTGCTTTAAAGAGTCTGCCTTTGCTCACCCAATCTCACCTATCCTCTCAGTCCCAAGTGTCCAGCCTTATGCCAAATCCAGCTGTCGTTATAGATAGGGTCATTCCAGGTTTCGTCAGAGACCCTGAAGAAATTGTAAAGAATTTCCTGTTTTTTTTGTGTGTCTGACATTCCTTTTTATAGTGGGTTTGAGCTGATTCTCAATGCCATGTTTATGCCAGTCTAGACACAGTTGATTCCCTCATGGAGACATATCAATAAATAGGTTATAAGATTCTTCCTAGTCAGATATATTCCTCTGAGGGAAATATGGGGTTTTGAGTCCCTTTCACTGAGGAAGGTGTAGGTCTTGTCTATTCCGTATTTGATTTTTTGAACGGTACCTTTGGTTTTATAAAACTCTGGGTTTTATGCATCACCCCACCTCTCCTTCCCCCTTAAGCAGGCATAAGAGTGTTTTCTAAATGTGAGACTCTGTTCTCTTTCCTAACTCAGTTCATGTGTAGCCATGTTTACAGGATCTCTATAAGTGATATCTTATGATAAGTTTCTTTTTCTGTGTGACTTATTTCACTTAGAATCATCGTACCTGAATCCACACATTTTGCTGCTACTTGTCTTATGACATTGATTTCATGGCTGAGGGATATTTCATCTGACGTAAGTACCACAAATTTTTGTACCATTTTTATCTTTCCTGGGATATTTAAGGTGAATCCAAGATGAGGTTCTTGTAAGCAGTGCAACCCTAAATATTGGGGTGGCTGTGTCTTATTGATTTTCAGTTTTCCCAAGGTATATTCTGTAGACTGGAAGTGCCCTGTGCTCTGTAGCTCTGTTGTTTACTTGTTTTAGGGAACACAATGCACTGTTCCAGAGAGGCAGTTGGCAATTTACATCCCACCCATCAGCATAACAAAGCTCCCAGTTCACCAGGGCCTGTCTTGCCTTTCTGGTTTTTACATATTTTGTGGATATCCCTTTTGACTTGTGGGAAGTAATACTTCTTTGTAGTGCAGATTTGCATTGCCCGCTTGCTTGCTTGGCCAAAAAGGGCGTATGTGTTTTCTCCTGAATATATTCAGGAGAAAACTCATACACACTTATTGGCCAAGTGCATCATTGTCGAAGTTGAGCTCCTCTTCCTGTGCTTTCAACGCGATTCCAGCATACCTCTTGAAATCTGTTTCCTGCTATTCTGCCTCACTTTCACGTCTGCCTCTTAACCTTCCCTCAACAGTGTTTTGGACGAGAGTTGTCCTTTACTCCTCTGCCATTTGTTGAATTGTTGTGCCACTGAGCTCCATTTTTCAACTCGTTTTTTGTGAGCTGAATGCAAGTCCAAATTTTGGTTCAGGACTTATACTGGTGTCCAGTGGGTGGCTGAGACTTTGGTTAATTCTTCTTCCGGCCAGAAAATTAGAGCGACATTTGCCGGTCCAAATGCCTAACAGCTACTCTCTCATTGGTTCTCCCTCTTCCCTTTCATCCTCTGCCAAATTGGCAACCTGTGAGAACCAGGAGGTTAAAGGGTCTGTCTCTCTAAGTTGGGAGATTGATAGTAAAGCAGTTGGAAAGTCAAACCGGAGCACCAGGAGAGGGACTATTTGTTGAGTTTTAGAAACCTTTCGTATTCACAGTGTGTCCATTCTCTAGGTTTCCGGTACATGTTATATCTGTTGTAATATTCACTTCAACATGGAGAGTTGGGACCCATGGAATGGGTGCCACTCATTATTGCTTTAAAGGGTCTGCATTTGCTCACCCAATGTCAACAATCCTCTCAGTCCAAAGTGTCCAGCCTTATGCCACATCCAGCTGTCATTGTAGATAGGGTCATTGCAGGTTTCATCAGAGACCCTGAAAGAATTGTAAGGCATTTCCCTGTTTTTTTGTTTTGTTTTTGAAATTCCTTTTTATAGTGGGTTGAGCTGATTCTCACTGCCATGTTTATGCCAGTCTAGACATACTTGATTCCCTTACGGAGACATATCAATACATAGTTTTTAAGATCCTTACTAGTAAGAGATATTACTCTGCGGTGAATATGGTGTGTTGAGTCCCTTTCACTGAGGAAGGTGTTGGTCTTGTCTATTCCGTATTTGGTTTTTGAAACTGTACCTGTACTAATATCAAACTCTGTTTTTATGCATCACCCCACCTCTCCTTCCCCATTAAGAAAGCATAAGGGTGTTTTCTAAATGTGAGACTCTCTTCTTTTTCCTAACTCAGTTCATGTGTAGCCATGTTTACAGGATCTTCATAATTGATATCTTATGATAATTTTCTTTTTCTGTGTGACTTAGTTCACTTAGAATTATCGTATCTGAATCCCCTCATTTTGCAGCTACTGGCCTTATGACATTGATTTCATGGCTGAGGGATATTCTGTCATACGTAAGTACCACAATTTCTTGAACCATTTTTGTCTTTCCTGGGATATTTAAGGTGTACCCAAGTTGAGGTTTTTGTAAGCAGTGCAGCCCTGAATTTTGGTGTGGATCTGTCTTATTAATTTTCAATTTTCCCAAGCTATATTTCCTAGACTGGAATTGCCCGTGGCTCTGTAGCTCTGTTGTTTACTTGTTTTGGGGACCACAGTACACTCCTCCAGAGAGGCAGTTGGCAATTTACATCCCGCCCATCAGCACAGAAAGGCTCCCTGTTCTCCAGGGCCTGTCTTGCCTGTCTGGTTTTTACACATTTTGCGGATGGCCCTTTTGGCTGGTGGGAAGTGATACTTCTTTGTAGTGCAGATTTGCATTTCCCGCTTGCTTGCTTGGCCAAAAAGGGCATATGCGTTTTCTCCTGAATATATTCACGTGAAAACCCATATGCCCTTTATGACCATTTCCATTATTTTCGAAGTGGTGATGCTTTTCCTGTGTTTAAAGGCGATTCCAATGTACCTCTTGAAATCTGTTTCATGCCATTCTGCCTCATTTTCACTTCCGCCTCGTGGCTTTCCTTCAACAGATTTTTGGAAGAGAGTAATCCTTTATAACTCTGCAGGTTAGTGAATTGCTGTGGCCCTGAGCTCCATTTTTCAAATCGCGTTTTTGTGAGCTGACCGCAAATCCACCATTTTGCTTCTGGACCTATACTGGTTCTGGGTGGGGGCAGGCTGAGTCTTTGGTTAAATCCTCTTCGTGATGGGAAATTAGAGTGAAATGTGGCCGTCCAAATGCCTACAGCTACTCTCTCATTGTTTCTCTCTCTTCCCTTATATCCTCTGCACAATTTGCCAACTGTGCGAACCAGGAGGTTATAGGGGCTGACTCTCCAAGTTGGGAGATTGATAGTAAAGCAGTTGGAATGTCAAACTGGAGCACAAGGAGAGAAAAAAAGTAGTAGAGTTTTAGAAACCTTTCACCATCAGATGGTTTCCATTCTCTAGGTTCCCATACATGTTATAACTGTAGTGATATTCCCTTCTACTTGGAGAGTTGGGAACCATGGAATGGGTGGTGGCATAATTGCTTTAAAGGGTCTGCATTTTTTCACCCAATCTCACCAATCCTCTCAGTCCCAAGTGACCAGCGTTATGCCACATCCAGCTGTCATTGTAGATAGGGTCATTCCAGGTTTCATCAGAACCCCTGAAGGTATTGTGTAAGAATTTTACTGTTTTTATGTTTTGTTTTGAAATTCATTTTTATAGTGAGTTTGAGCTGATTCTCACTGCCATGTTTATGTCGTTCTAGACACACTTAGTTCCCTTACGGAGACATATCAATACATAGGTTTTAAAATTCTTACTAGTCAGATATATTTCTCTGCGGGGAATAAGGTTGTTGAGTTCCGTTCACTGAGGAAGGAGTAGGGCTTGTCTCTTCTGTTTTTGGATTATGGAACGGTCCCTGTGCTAATATCACACTTTTGTTTTGTGCATCTCCCCACCTCTCTTTCCCCTTAAGCAAGCGTTAGAGTGTTTTCTAAATCTGAGACTCTGTTCTCTTCCCTAATTCAGTTCATATGTAGCCATGTTTACATTCCCTTCATAAGTGATATCTTATGTCAGAATGCACCATGGCCTTGTCATAATAATGCTCCATGACCCCTGTCATCACAATGCTCCATGCCCTGGTTATCACAATGCTCCATGTCCCTTGTCATCACAATTCTCCACGTCCTTGTCATCACAATGATACATGACACTTCTCATCAAAATATTACATGCACTTGTCATCACAATTCTCCATGCACTTGAAATTGCAATGCTCCATGCACTTGTCATCACAATGCTCCATGCACTGGTCATCACAATTCTCCATGCCCTTGTCATCACATTGCTCCATGACACCTGTCCTCACAATGCTCTCTGACACATGTCATCACAATGCTTCATGCCCCTTGTCATTACAGTGCTCCATGATGCTCAACTCCACAATTACCCAAGGTCTTCTCAACACAATGCTCCACGGTTTTGCCATCACCGTGCTCCATGCCTTGTCATCTCAAAGCTCAATGTCCCTTGTCCTCACAATTCTCCACGTCCTTGTAATTACAGTGCTCCATGTCACTTCACATCAAAATGTTATATGCTCTTGTCATCACAATACTCCATGCACTTGTCATCGCAATGCTCCATGACCCCTGTCATAGGAAGCTCCATGCGCTGTTCATCACAATGTTTCACGACCTGGACATTAAAATTATCAATGGCCCTTGATATCACAATGCTCCATGCCCTTGTCATCACAGTGCTCCTTTACTTTGTCACAGCAATCCTCCATGACACTTGGCATCACAATGCTCCATGATATTGTCATCAAACTGGAACATGACATATTTCATCACAATGCTCCCTGACACCTTTCTTCAAAATAATCCATGACCTTGTCATCACAGTGCTCCATGCCCTTGTCATCACAATGTGCCATGCCCAATCTTATCACAATAATCCATGAAACTTCTCAGACCAATGCTCCATGCCACTTTTCATCACAATGCTCCATGAACGCTGTCATCACAATGCACCATGCCCATCATCATAATGCTTCATGCTATTGTCATCACAATGAAATCAAAATGCTCCATGACCTCTGTCTTCACAATGCTGCAAACCTTGTAATCACAATGTTCCATAACACTTGTCATCACAATGCCCCATGACGCTGGTCAGCACAATTATCCATGGTCTTCACATCACAATGCACCATGACTTTTGTCAAAACAATGCTCAATACACTTGTCATCACAATGCTCTCTGACTATTGCCCTCAGTATGCAGCTTGAACTCTTTCATGACAAGGCTCCATGCCTATTTCATCACAATGATCCATGCCCTTTTCATCACAATGCTCCAAGACACCTGTGATCACAATGCTCCATGCACTTGTCATCACAAAGCTCCATGACGCATGTCATCAGAATGCTCCATGGCCTTCTCATCATAATTTTCCATGCCCTTGTCATCACAATGCTCCAAGACCCCTGTAATCACAATGTTCCCTTCGACTTTTCATCAGAATGCTCCATGAGAATTGTCATCACAAGTTTCCATGGTCTTCACATCACAGTGCTCCATGACCTTGTCATCACAGTGCTCCATTCCCTTGTCATCACAATGCTCCATGACCCCTGTCATCACAATAATCCATGAACATTCTCAGGCCAATGATCCATGACCCTTCTCATCACAATGATGCATGCCCTTGTCATCCCAATGCTCCATGAACCCTGTATTCACAATGCTCCCTGACGCTTGGCATCACAGTGCTCCATGATACCTGTCATCAAAATGCTCCATGCCTTTGTCAGCAAAATGATACATGACCTTGTCATTATGATGCTCTATGCGCTTGTCATCACAATACTCCACTACCCATGCCATCACAATCCTTCATGAACCTTGGGATCACATTGCTTCATGCCCTTGTCATCACAATGCTCCATGCTCCTTGAAATAAAAATGATCCATGACCTCTGTCATCACAATGCTCCAAACACTTGTGATCACAGTGTTCCATAACACTTGTCATCACAACGCTCTATGATGCCTGTCATCACGATACTCCATGCCCTTTTCATCACAAATCTCCAAGACCTTTGTCATCACAATTCTCAATACACTTGTCATCACAATACTCCCTGACACCTGTCGTCAGAATGCTCCTTGAACCCTGTCACGAAAGGCTACATGCGTTTTTCATCACAATGCCCCATGCAGTTTTCATCACAAAGCTCCATGCCATTGTCACCAAAATACTCCACAAGCTTGTCATCAGAATGCTCCATGACCCTTGTCATCACACCTCTCCTTGCACTTGTCAGCAAAATGCTCCTTGACTCTTGTCATCACAATGCTCCAAGCTACTGTCATCACAATGCTCCATTACATTTGTCATCAGAATCCTCCATGACACTTGGCATCACAATGCTCCATGCCATTGTCATCACAATGGGCCATTACATATGTCATCACAATGCTCCCTGACACCTTTCTTCACAACACTGCTTGACCTGGTCATCAAAATGCTCCATGCCCTTGTCATCAAAATACGCCATTCGAACTGTCATCGCAATAATCCATGAAACTTATTAGACCAATGCTCCATGCCCTTGATATAACAAAGCTCCATGCCCAAGTTATCAAAATGCTCCATGACCCCTGTCATCACAATGTTCCATGACTCCAGTCATCATAATGTTTCATGACGTTTGTCATCACGATGATCCATGCCCTCATCATCAACAGTCTCTGTGACATTTTAACCACAATGCTCCATGAAATTTTCATCACAATGCTGTTTGACCCTTGTCATCAAAGTGCTCTATGCCTTTCTCAGCACAATGCTCCATAACACTTGTCATCACAATGCTCCATGCGCTTGTCTGCACAATGCTCCATGACACATGTCATCACAATGTGCCATGCACCTGTCAGCACAGTGCTCCACAATCTTGTCATCACAATGCTCCATAAAAATTTTCATCACAATGCTCCATGCACTTCTCATCAAAACGCTCTCTCACCACTGATATCACAATGCTACATCACTATTTGTCACAATACTACCTCATCCCTGTCATCACAATGTTCCATGACTCCTGTCATCACAATGCTACATGCACTTATAATCACAATGTTCGATGACGCCTGACATCACAATGTTCCATAACCCATGTCATCAAAATGCTCCATGACACTTTTCATCAAAATGCCCCATGACCACTGACATCACAATGTTCCATAACCCCTGTCACGAAAATGCTCCATGACACTTTTCATCAAAATGCTCCATGACCCCTGAAATCACGATGTTCCATGGCCTTGTCATCACAAAGCTCCATTACGCTTCTCATCAAAATGCTCCAAGAACCCTGACATCACAGTGTTCCATAACACCTGTCATCAAAATATTCCATAACACTTATCATCAAATTGCTCCATGACCCTGTAATCACACTGTTCCCTGCCGTTCTCATCACAATGCACAATGCCCTTGCCATCAAAATGTTCCATGACCTTTGTCATCAGAAAGATCCATGACCCTTGGCATCACAATGCTCCATGTCATTGTCATCACAATGCTCCATGAACGCTCTCATCACATTGCCCCATGCCCTTGTCTTCACAAAGCTCCATGACACATGTCATCAGAATGCTCCATGGCCTTCTCATCACAATGTTCCATGCCCTTGCCATCACAATGCTCCATTACCACAGTCATAACAATGCTCCATGAACACTGCCATCACGATGTTCCATGGCCTTGTCATCACAAAGCTCCAAGACCCTTCTCATCACAATGCTCCAAAAACCCTGTAATCACAATGCTCTATGCCCCTTTTCATCTCAATGATCCATGAACCCTGTCATCACAATGCACCTTGCCCATCATCATAATGCTTCATGCTATTGTCATTTCAATGAAATCAAAATGCTCCATGACCTCTGTCATATTAATGCTCTAAACCCTTGTGATCACAATGTTCCATAACACTTATCATCACAACACCCTATGACGCTCATCATCACAATTATCCATGGTCTTCTCATCACAATGCTCCATGATCTTTGTCATCACAATGCTCAATACAATTGTCATCACAATACTCCCTGACACTTGTCGTCAGTATGCTCCTTGAACCCTGTCATGACCAGGCTCCATGCCTTTTTCATCACAATAATCCATGCCCTTTTCATCACAATGCTCAAAGATCCCTGAAATCAAAGTGTTCCATGCCCTTGTCATCAAAATGCTCCATGACGCATGTCATCAGAATGCTTCATGGCCTTCTCATCACAATGCTCCAGGACCTTGTCATCACCATGCTCCATTCCCTTGTCATCACAATGCTCCATGACCCCTGTCCTCAGAATAATCCATGAATATTTTCAGCCCAATGCTCCACGATCTTCTCATCACAATGCTCCATGGCAAATATCATCACAATGCTCCATGACCACAGTCATCACAACACTCCATGACACATGACAACAAAATGATCCGGGACTCTTGTCATCACAATGCTCCATTCCCTAGTCATCACAATGCTCCATGTTCCCTGTCATCAAAACACTCCATGAACATTTTCAGCCCAGTGTTCCATGACCCTTTTCATCACAATGATCCATGCCCTTGTCATCCCAATGTTCCATGACCCCTGTATTCACAATGCTCCATGACACTTGTCATTACAGTGCTCCATGACACATGTCATCACAATGCTCCATGCCTTTGTCAGCAAAATTCTACATGACCTTGTCATTACAATGCTCTATGCGCTTGTCATCACAATACTCGATTTCCATTGTCATCACAATCTTCCATGAACCTCGGGATCACATTGCTTCATGCCCTTGTCATCACAATGCTCCATGCTCCTTGAAATCAAAATGATCCATGACCTCTGTCATCAAAATGCTCCAAACCCTTGTGATCACAGTGTTCCATAACACTTGTCATCACAACGCTTCATGATGCCTGTCATCACAATACTCCATGCCCTTAACATCACAATGCTCCATGACCTTTGTCATCACAATTCTCAATACACTTGTCATCACAATTCTCCCTGACAGTTGTCATCAGAATGATCCTTGAACCCTGTCACGAAAAGGCTCCATGCATTTTTCATCACAATGCCCCATGCCGTTTTCATCACAATGCTCCATGGCATTGTCATCAAAATACTCCACAAGCGTGTCATCAGAATGCTCCATGACCCTTATCATCACAATTCTCCATGCACTTGTCAGCACAATGCTCCCTGACCCCTGTCATCACAATGCTCCAAGCCATTGTCATCACAATGCTCCATTGCCTTTGTGCTCAGAATCCTCTATGACACTTGGCATCACAATGCTCCATGCCATTGTCATCAAAATGGGCCATTACATATGTCATCACAATGATCCCTGACACCTACCTTCACAATACTGCATGACCTGGTCATCACAATGCGCCAGTCCAACTGTCATCACAATAATCCATGAAATATATTAGACCAATGTTCCATGCCCTTGTCGTCACAATGCTCCATGCCCTTGTTATCACAATGCTCCATGACCGCTATCATCACAATGCTCCGTGACTCCAGTCATCTCAATGCTTCATAACGTTTGTCATTACAGTGGTCCATTCCCGCGTCATTACAAGGCTCTGTGACCTTTGTAACCACAATGCTCCATGATCTATTCATCACAATTCTCTGTGACCCTGGTCATCACAATGCTCCATCTCTTTGTCAGAACAATGCTCCATGACCATTGTCTTCACAATGTGCCACGCACATTTCATCACAACGGTCCACAACCTTGTCATTGCAATGCTCCATAAACCTTGTAATCACAATGCTCCATGCACTTCTCATCTAAATGCTCTCTCACCAGAGATATCACAGTGTTCCATCACTAGTCATCACAGTACTCCCTCACCCCTGTAATCACAATGTTCCATGACCCTGTCATCACACTGCTACATCCACTTATCATCACAATGTTCCATGACCCCTGTCATCAAAATGCTCCATGACCCTTTTCATCCCAAAGCTCCAAGCCCCTTGACATCACAATGTTCTATAACCCCTGCCATCAAAATGTTTCATTACACTTTTCATCAAATTGCTGCATGACCCGGTCATCAAAATGCTCCCTGCCCTGCTCATTACAATGCACCATGCCCTTGTCATCAAAATGCTCCATGACTTGTCATCACAAAGCTTCATGACACTTGGAATCACAGTGCTCAATGTCATGGTCATCACAATGCTCCATGAACACTCTCATAACATTGCTCAGTGCACTTGTCATCACAAAGCTCCATGACAGTTGTCATCACAATGCTCACTGCCTTTCTCATCACAATGCTCCATGCCCTTGTCATTACAATCCTGCATGACCCATGTATCATAGTGTTCCATACCCTTGTCATCACAATGCTCCATGCCCACTCTCATCACAATAATCCATGAAATATTTCAGACCAATGTTCCATGTGCTTCTCATCACAATGCTCCATTACCACTGTCATAACAATGCACCATGACCCCTGCCATCGCAATGTTCCACGGCCTAGTCATCACAAGGTTCCATGACACTTGTCATCACAATGCTGAAGACCCCTGTAATCACAATGCTCCATTCCCATTTCATCACAAAACTCCATGACGCATGTCCTCATAATGTTTCATGGCCTTCTCATCACAATGCTCCATGCCCTTGTCATCACAATGCGCCATTCCAACTGTCATCGCAATAATCCTTGAAACTTATTAGACCAATGTTCCATGCCATTGTCATCACAATGCTCCATGCCCATTTTATCACAATGCTCCATTACCCCTGTCATCACAATGCTCCGAGACTCCAGTCATCACAATGCTTCATGACATTTCTCATCACAGTTGTCCATGCCCTCCTCATCAATAGTCTCTGTGACCTTTTTAACCACAATGCTCCATGAGCTTTTCATCACAATGCTCTTTGACCCTTGTCATCACAATGCTCTATGCCTTTCTTAGCACAATGCTCCATGACCCTTGTCATCACAATGCCCCATGCTCTTGTCATCACAGTGCTCCGCAATCTTGTCATCACAATGCTCCAAAAAATTTGTCATCACAATGCTCCATGCACTTCTCTTCAAAATGCTCTCTCACCACTGATATCACAATGCTACATCACTATTTGTCACAATACTCCCTCACCACTTTCATCACAATGTTCCATGACTCCTGTCATCACAATGCTACATGCACTTATTATCACAATGTTCGATGACACCTGACATCACAATGTTCCATAACACCTGTCATCAAAATGTTCCATGACACTTTTCATCAAATTGCTCCATGACCGTCATTACAATGTTCCCTGCCATTCTCATCACAATGCACAACGCCCTTGCCATCAAAATGTTCCATGATCTTTGTCATCACAAAGATCCATGACCCTTGGCATGACAATGCTCCATGTCATTGTCATCACATTGCTCCATGCCCTTGTCTTCACATAGCTCCATGACAAATGTCATCAGAATGCTCCATGGCCTTCTCATCAGAATGTTCCATGCCCTTGCCATCACAATGCTCCATTACCCCTGTCAAAACAATGCTTCATGACCCCTGCCATCACGAAGTTCCATGGCCTTGTCATCAGAAAGCTCCAAGACCCTTCTCATCACAATGCTGAAGAACACTGTAATCACAATGCTCTATGCCCCTTTTCATCTCAATGATCTACGAAACCTGTCATCAAAATGCACCATGCCCATCATCATAATGCTTCATGCTATTGTCATCACAATGAAATCAAAATGCTCCATGACCACTGTCATAACAATGCTCCAAACCCTTGTGATCACAATATTACATAACCCTTCTCATCACAATGCCCCATGATGCTCGTCATCAAAATTATCCATGGTCTTCTCATCACAATGCTCCATGACTTTCGTCATCACAATGATCAATACATTTGTCATCAAAATGCTCCCTGACACTTGTTCTCTGTATGCTCCATGAACCCTGTCATGACAAGGCTCCATGCATTTTTCATCACAATGATCCATGCCCTTTTCATCACAATGCTCCAAGACCCATGTAATCACAATGTTCCATGCCCTAGTCATCACAAAGCTCAATGACGCATGCCATCAGAATTCTCCATGTTCTTCTACTCACCATGCTCCATGCCCTTGCCATCACAATGTTCCAAGACCCCTGTAATCAGAATGCTCCATGCCCCTTTTCATCAGTATGCTCCATGAGACCTGTCATCACAAGGCTCCATGGGTTTCTCATCACAATGCACCAGGACCTTTTCATCACAGTGCTTCACGACATTGTCATGAAAATTCTCACTGGACCTTGTCATCATAATTCTCCAAGCCCTAGTCATCACAATGCTCCAATACATTTGTCCTCACAATCCTCCATTACATTTGGCATCACAATGCTCCATGCCGTTGTCTTCATAATGCACCATGCCCACTCTCATCACGATAATCTATGAAAATTGTCAGACCAATGCTCCATGCCCTTGTCATCACAGTGCTCCATGACACCTGCCATCACAATTCTCCATGCCTTTGTCAGCAAAATGTTACATGACCTTGTCATTACAATGCTCTGTGCGCTTGTCATCACAATACTCCATTTCCATTGTCGTCACAGTCCTCCATGAACCTTGGGATCACATTGCTTCATTCCTTTGTCATCACAGTACTCCATTCTCCTTGAAATGAAAATGATCCATGACCTCTGTCATCGCAATTCTCCAAACCCTTGTGATCACAATGTTCCATAACTCTTTTCATCACAACGGTCCATGATGCCTGTCATCACAATACTCCATGTCCTTGTCATCACAATGCTCCATGCCCTTGTTATCCCAATGTTCCAAGACCCCTGTAATCAGAATGCTCCATGCCCCTTTTCATCAGTATGCTCCATGAGACTTGTCATCTCAAGGCTCCATGATATTCTCATCACAATGCTCCAGGACCTTGTCATCACAATGCTTCACGACATTGTCATGAAAATTCTCAATGGCCCTTTTCATCATAATGCTCCAAGCCCTAGTCATCACAATGTTCCATTATATTTGTCATCACAATCCTCCATTACATTTGGCATCAAAATGCTCCATGCCATTGTCTTCGCAAGGGACCATGACATATGTCATCACAATGCTCCCTGACAACTGTCTTCACAATACTCCATGACCTTCTCAACACAATGCTCCATGCCCTTGTCATCACAATGCTCCATGCCCTTGTCATTACAATGCACCATGTCCACTGTCAACACAATAATTTATGAAAAAATGTCAGACCAATGCTCCATGCCCCTGTCATCACCATGCTCCATGCCCCTGTGATAACAATGCTCCATGACCCCTGTCATCACAATGCTCCGTGCCTCCAGTCATCACAATGCTTCATAATGTTTGTCATCACAACGGTCCATCCCCACATCATCACAAGGCTCTGTGACATTTGTAACCACAGTGCTCCATGAACTTTTCATCACAATGCTCCGTGACCCTTGTCATCACAATGCTCCATGCCTTTGTCAGGAAAATGCTCCATGACCATTGTCATCACAATGTGCCACGTGCTTCTCATCCCAACGGTCCAAAAATTTTTCATGACAATGCTCCATAAACCTTGTAATCACAGTGCTCCATGCCCTTCTCATCACAATGCTCCATGTCCTTGCCATCACAATGCACCATGTGCACTGTCATCACAATAGTCTATGAATCATGTCAGACAAATGCTCCATGCCCCTATCATCACAATACTACATGCCCTTGTCATCACAATGCTCCATGACCCATGTCATCACAATGCTCCGTGACTCCAGTCATCGCAATGCTTCGTAACGTTTGTCATCAAAATGGTCCATGCCCGCGTCATCACAAGGCTCTGTGAATTTGTAACCACAGTGCTCCTTGAACATTTCATCACAATGCTCCATGACCCTTGTCATCACAATGCTCCATGCCTTTGTCAGAACAATGCTCAATGACCCTTGTCATCACACTGTGCCACGCGCTTTTCATTACAACGGTCCACAACCTTGTCATTGCTATGCTCCATAAATCTTGTAATCACAATGCTCCATGAACTTTTCATCCAAATGCTCTCTCACCAGATATATCACAATGTTCCATCCCTAGTCTTCACAATACTCCCTCACCCCTTATCATCACAATGTTCCATGACCCCTGATATCACAATGTTCCATAACCCCTGCCATCAAAATTCTCCATGACCCTTTTCATCCCAAAGCTCCATGACCCTTGGCATCACTATGTTCTATAACCCCTGTCATCAAAATGTTCCATGACACTTTTCATCAAATTGCTGCATGACCCTGTCATCAAAATGCTCCCTGCCCTTCTCATCACAATGCACCACACTCTTCTCATCAAAATGCTCCATGATCTTTGTCATCACAAAGCTCCATGACCCTTGGCATCACAATGTTCCATGTCATTGTCATCACAATGCTCCATTAACACTCTCATCACATTGTTCCATGCTCTTGTCATCACAAAGCTCCATGACACTTGTCATCACAATGCTCGATGCTCTTCTCATCACAATGCTCCATGCCCTTGTCATTACACACCTCCATGACCCATGTATCACTGTGTTCCGTGCCCTTGTCATCACAATGCTCCATGCCCACTCTCATCACAATAATTCATGATACATTTCAGACCAGTGATCAGTGCCCTTCTCATCACAATGCTCCATTACCTCTGTCATAACAATGCACCATGACCACTGCCATCACAATGATCCACGGCCTTGTCATCACAAGGCTCCATGACCCTTGTCATCACAATGCTCCAAGACCCATGTAATCACAATGCTCCATGCCCTTGTCATCACAAAGCTCCATGACGCATGTCATCAGAATGTTCCATGGCATTCTCATCACAATGCTCCATGCCCTTGTCATCAAAATGCTCCAAAACCCTGTAATCACAGAGCTCCATGACACTTTTCATCACAATGCTCCATGAACACTGTCATCACAATAAAGCATGCCCATCATCCTAATGCTTCATGCTATTGTCATCACAATGAAATGAAAATGCTCCATGACCTCTGTCATAACAATGCTCAAAACCCTTGTGATCACAATATTCCATAACACTTGTCATCACAATGCCCCATGACGCTCGTCATCACAGTTATCTATGGTCTTCTCATCACAATGCTCTATGACATTTGTCATCACAATGCTCAATACTCTTGTCATCAAAAAGCTCCCTGACACTTGTTGTCTGTACTCTCCTTGAACACTGTCATAACAAGGTTCCATGCCCTTTTCATCACAATCATCCAAGACCCCTGTAATCACAATGGTCCATGACCATTTTCATCAGTATGCTCCATGAGATTTGTTATCACAAGGTTCCATGGTTTTCTCATCACAATGCTCCAGGACCTTGTCATCACAATGCTTCACGACATTGTCATCAAAATTCTCAATGGCCCTTGTCATCATAATGCTTCAAGCCCTAGTCATCACAATGCTCTATTATATTTGTCATAACAATCCTCCATTACATTTGGCATAACAATGCTCCATGCCATTTTCATCGCAATGGACCATGACATATGTCATCACAATGCTCTGTGACAGCTCTCTTCACAATGCTCTGTGACAGCTCTCTTCACAATACTCCATGACATTCTCATCACAATGCTCCATGCCCTTGTCATCACAATGCTCCGGGACTCCAGTCATCACAATGTTTCATATCCATTGTCATCACAATGCTCCATGCCCTTTTCATTACAATCATGCATGACTCATGCATCATAGTGTTCCGTACCCTTGTCATCACAATGCTCTATGTCCACTCTCATCACAATAATACATGAAACATTTTAGACCAATGTTCCATGCCCTTCTCATCACAATGCTCCATTACCTCTGTCATAACAATGCACCATGACCCCTGCCATCACAATGTTCCACGGCCGAGTCATCACAATGTTCCATAACACTTGTTATCACAATGCTGAAGACCCTTGTAATCACATGCTCCATGCCCTTGTCATCACAAAGCTCCATGACGCATGTCATCAGAATGTTCCATGGCCTTCTCATCACAATGCTCCATGCGCTTGTCATCACAATGCTCCAAGACCCCTGTAAACAAAATGCTCCATGCCACTTTTCATCTCAATGCTCCATGAACACTGTCATCACAGTGCAGCATGCCCATCATCATAATGCTTCAGGCTACTGTGATCACAATGAAATCAATAATCTCCATGACCTCTGTCATCATAATGCTCCAAACCCTTGTGATCACAATGTTCCATAACACTTATCATCACAACACCCCATGACGCTCATCATAACAATTAACCATGGTCTTTTTATCACAATGCTCCATGAGCTTTGTTATCACAATTCTCAATACACTTTTCATCACAATGCTCCCTGACACTAGTCGTCAATATGCTCCTTGAACCCTGTCATGACAAGGCTCCATACATTTTTCATAACAATGATCCGTGCCGTTTTCATCACAATGCTCCAAGATCGCTGTAATCACAATGCTCCATGCCCTTGTCATCACAAAACTCCATGACACATGTCATCAGAATGCTCCATTGCCTTCTCATCACAATGCTCAATGCCCTAGTCATCACAGTGCTCCAAGACCCCTGTAATCACAATGCTCCCTGCCCCTTTTCATCAGAATGCTCCATAAGACTTGTCATCACAAGTCTCCATGGTCTTCTCATCACAATGCTCCAGGACATTGTCATCACCATGCTCCATTCCCTTGTCATCACAATGCTACATGACCCTTATCATCACAGTAATCCATGAACATATTCAGCCCAATGCTCCACGACCTACACATCACAGTGCACCATGGCCAATATCATCAAAATGCTCCATGATCACTGTCATCACAACACGCCATGAATCCTGACAACACAATGATCCGGGACTCTTGTCATCACAGTGCTCCATTCCCTAGTCATCACAATGCTCCATGACCCCTGTTATCACAACACTCCATGAATATTTCAGCCCAGTGCTCCATGACCCTTGTCATCACAATGATCCATGCCCTTGTCATCCCAAAGCTCCATGACCCCTGTATTCACAATGCTCCGTGACGCCTGTCATCACAGTGCTCCATGACGCATGTCATCACAATGGTCCATGCCTTTGTCAGCAAAATGCTACATGACCTTGTCATTACAATGCTCTATGCACTTGTCATCACAATACTCCTTTTCCATTGTCATCACCATCCTCCATGAAACTTGGGATCACATTGCCTCATGCCCTTCTCATCACAATGCTCCATGCTCCTTGAAATCAAAATGATCCATTATCTCTGTCATCACAATGCTCCAAACCCATGTGATCACAATGTTCCATAACACTTGTCATCACAACGCTCCATGATGCCTGTCATCACAATATTCCATGCGCTTTTCATCACAATACTCCATGACCTTTGTCATCACAATTCTCAATACACTTGTCATCACAATGCTCCCTGACACTTGTCATCAAAATGCTCCTTGAACCCTGTCAGGAAAAGGCTCCATGTCTTTTTCATCACAATACCCCTTACCGTTTTCATCACAATGCTCCATGCCATTGTCATCAAAATACGCCACAAGCGTGTCATCAGAATGCTCCATGACCCTTGTCATCACAATTCTCCATGCACTTGTCAGCACAATGCTCCCTGACCCTTGTCATCACAATGCTCCAAGCCATTGTCATCACAATACTCCATTACATTTGTCATCAGAATCCTCCATGACACTTGGCATCACAATGTTCCATGCCATTGTCATCACAATGGGCCATTACATATGTCATCACAATGCTCCCTGACACCTCTCTTCACAATACTGCATGACCTGGTCATCACTATGCTCCATGCACTTGTCATCAAAATGCGCCATTCCAACTGTCATTGCAACAATCCATGAAACTTATTAGACCAATGTTCCATGCCCTTGTCATCACAATGTTCCATGCGCTTGTTATCACAATGCTCCATGACCCCTGTCAACAGAATGCTCCGTGACTCCAGTCATCACAATGCTTCATGTCGTTTGTTATCACAATTGTCCATGCCCTCGTCATCAACAGTCTCTGTGACCATTTGAACCACAATGCTCCGTGAACTTTTCATCACAATGCTCTTTGACCCTTGTCATCACAATGCTCTATGCCTTTCTCAGCACAATGCTCCATGACCCTTTTCATCACAATGCTCCACGCGCTTGTCAGCACAATGCTCCACGACACATGTCATCACAATACACCATGCGCTTGTCATCACAGTGCTCCACAAAGTTGTAATCGCAGTGCTCCATAAACATTGTCATCAAAATGCCCCATGCACTTCTCATCAAAATGCTCTCTCACCAATGATATCAAAATGCTACCTCACTATTTGTCACAATACTCCCTCACCCCTCTCATCACAATGTTCCATGACTCCTGTCATCACAATGCTACATGTTCTTATCATCACAATGTTCGATGACCCCTGTCATCACAATGTTCCATGACTCCTGTCATCACAATGCTACATGCACTTATCATCACAATGTTCGATGACCCCTGACATCACAATGTTCCATAACACCTGTCATCAAAATGTTCCATGACACTTTTCATCCAATTGCTCCATGACACTGTCATCACAATGCTCCCTGCCTTTCTCATCACAATGCACAACAAACTTGCCATCAAAATGCTCCATGGTCTTGTCATCAGAAACCTCCAAGACCCTTCTCTTCACAATGCTCCAAGAACCCTGTAATCACAATACTCCATGCCCCTTTTCATCTCAATGATCCATGAACCCTGTCATCACAATGCACCATGCCCATCATCATAATGCTTCATGCTATTGTCATCACAATGAAATCAAAATGCTCAATGACCTCTGTCATAACAATGCTCAAAACCCTTGTGATCACAATATTCCATAACCCTTTTCATAACAATGCCCCATGATGACCGTCATCACAGTTATCCATGGACTTCTCAACACAATGCTCCATGACCTTTGTCATCACAATGCTCAATACATTTGTCATGAAAATGCTCCTCGATAGTTTTTGTCTATATGCTACTTGAACCCTGTCATGACAAGGCTCCATGCCTTTTTCATCACAATGATCCATGCCCTTTTCATCACGATGCTCCAAGACCCATGTAATCACAATATTCCTTGCCCTTCTCATCACAAAGCTCAATGACGCATGCCATCAGAATGCTCCTTGGTCTTCTCCTCACAATGTTCCATGCCCTTGTCATCACAATGTTCCAAAACCCCTGTAATCACAGTGCTCCATGCCCCTTTTCATCAGTATGCTCCATGAGACTTGTCATCACAAGGCTCCATAGTTTTGTCATCACAATGTTCCAGGACATTGTCATCACAATGCTTCACGACCTTATCATGAAAATTATCAATGGCCCTTGTCATCATAATGCTCCAAGCGCTAATCATAACAATGCTCCATTATATTTGTCATCACAATCCTCCATTACATTCGGCATCACAATGCTCCATGCCATTGTCATCAAAATGGACCATGACATATGTCATCACAATGCTCCCTGACACCTGTCTTCACAATACTCCATGACCTTCTCATCACAATGCTCCATGCCCTTGTCATCACAATGCACCATGCCCAATGCCATAACAATAATCTATGACATTTGTTAGACCAATGCTCCATTCTCCTGTCATAACAATGCTCCATGCCCTTGTCATTACAAAGCTCCATGACCCCTGTCATCACAATGCTCCGTAACTCCAGTCATCACAATGCTTCATAACGTTTGTCATCACAATGGTCCATGCCAGCGTCATCACAAGGCTCTGTGACCTTTGTAACCACAATGCTCCATGAACATTTCATCACAATTCTCTGTGACACTTCTCATCTCAATGCTCCATGTCTTTGTCAGAACAATGCTCCATAACCATTGTCATCACAATGTGCCACGTGCATTTCATCACAACGGTCCACAACCTTATTATTGCAATGCTCCATAAACTTTGTAATCATAATGCTCCATGCACCTCTGATCAAAATGCTTTCTCACCAGAGATATCACAGTGTTCCATCACTAGTCATCACAATACTCCCTCACCCCTGGAATCACAATGTTCCATGACCCTGTCATCACAATGCTACATCCACTTATCATCACAATGTTCCATGAACCCTGACATCACAATGTTCCATAAACCCTGTCATCAAAATGCTCCATGACATTTGTCAACACAATTCTCCATGAACTAGCCAGCACAATGCTCCCTGACACTAGTAATCACAATGCTCCAAGCCATTGTCATCACAATGCTCCATTACGTTTGTCATCAGACTCCTCCATGACGCTTGTCATCACAGTGCTCCATGACACCTGTCATCACAATGCTCCATGCCTTTGTCAGCAAAATGCTACATGAACCTGTCATTACAATGCTCTATGTGCTTGTCATCACAATACTCCATTACCATTTTCATCACAACCCACCATGAACCTTGGGATCACATTGCTTCATGCCCTTGTCATCACAATGATCCATGCACCTTGAAATCAAAATGATCCATGACCTCTGTCATCACAATGCTCCAAGCCCTTGTGATCACAATGTTCCATAACACTTGTCATCACAACGCTCCATGATGCCAGTCATCACAATACTCCATGTCCTTTTCATCACAGTGCTCCATGACCTTTCTCATCACAACTCTCAATACACTTGTCATCACAATGCTCCCTGACACTTGACGTCAGAATGCTCCTTGAACACTGTCACGAAAAGGCTCCTTGCCTTATTCATCACAATACCCCATGCCATTTACATCACAATGTGCCATGCCATTGTCATCAAAATACTCCACAAGCTTGTCATCAGAAATTTCCATGACCCTTGTCATCACAAATCTCCATGCACTTGTCAGCACAATGCACCCTGACACTTGTCATCACAATGCTCCAAGCTATTGTCATCACAATGCTCCATTACTTTTGTCATCAGAATCCTCCATGACACTTGGCATCACAATGCTCCACGCCATTGTCATCACAATGGGCCATGACATATGTCATCACAATGCTCCCTGACACCTGTCTTCACAATACTGCATGACCTGATCATCACAATGATCAATGCCTTGTCATCACAATGCGCCATTCCAACTCTCATAGCAATAATTCATGAAACTTATTAGACCAATGTTCCATGCCCTTGTCATCACCATGCTCCATGCCCTTGTTATCACAATGCTCCATGACCCCGGTCATCACAATGCTCCATGCCTCCAGTCATCAAAATACGTCATGACCTTTGTCATCACAATGGTCCATGTCCCCGTCATCAACTGTCTCTGTGACATTTTTAACCACAATGCTCCATGAATTTTCATCACAATTCTCTTTGACCCTTGTCATCAAACTGCTCTATGCCTTTCTCAGCACAGTGCTCCATGACCCTTGTCATCACAATGCTCCATGCGCTTGTCACCAAAATGCTCCATGACACGTCATCACAATGAACCATGCGCTTATCATCACAGTGCTCCACAATTTTGTCATCACAATGCTCCATGCACTTCTCATCAAAATGCTCTCTCACCACTGATATCACAATGCTACATCACTATTTGTCACAGTACTCCCTCATCCCTCTCATCACAATGTTCCATGACTCCTGTCATCACAATGCTACATGCACTTTTCATCACAATGTTCGATGACCCCTGACATCACAATGTTCCATAACATCTGTCTTCAAAATGCTCCATGACCCCTGATATCACAATGATCCATACCACATGTCATCAAAATGTTCCATGACACATTTCATCAAATTGCTCCATGACACTGTCATCAAAATTCTCCCTGCCCTTCTCATCACAATGCACAACGCACTTGCCATCAAAATGCTCCATAACCTTTGTCATCACAAATATCCATGACACTTGGCATCACAATGCTCCATATCATTGTCATCACAATGCTCCATGAACACTCTCATCACATTGCTCCATGCGCTTTTCATCACAAAGCTCCATGACACATGTCATCAGAATGCTCCATGGCCTTCTCATCAGAATTTTCCATGCCCTTGCCATCTCAATGCTCCATTACCACTGTCATAACAATGCTCCATGACACCTGCCATCACGATGTTCCATGGCCTTGTCATCACAAGGCTCTATGACCCTTCTCATCACAATGCTCCAAGAACCCTGTAATCACAATGCTCTATGCCCATTTTCATCTCAATGATCCATGAACGCTGTCATCAAAATGCACCATGCCCATCATCATAATGCTTCATGCTATTGTCATCACAATGAAATCAAAATGCTCCATGACCTCTGTCATAACAATGCTCCAAACCCTAGTGATCACAATATTCCATAACACTTGTCATCACAATGCCCCATGACGCTCGTCATCACAATTATCCATGGTCTTCTCATCACGATGCTCCATGTCATTTGTCATCACATTGCTCAATACACTTGTCATCAAAGTGCTCCCTGACACTTGTTTTCTGTATGCTCCTTGAACCCTGTCATGACAAGGCTCCATGCCTTTTTCATCACAATGATCCATGCCCTTTTCATCACAATGCTCCAAGACCAATGTAATCACAATGCTCCATGCCCTTGTCATCATAAAGCTTAATGACGCATGCCATCAGAATGCTCCTTGGTCTTCTCCTCACAATGTTCCATGCCCTTGTCATCACAATGTTCCAAGACCCCTGTAATCACAATGCTCCATGCCCCTTTTCATCAGTATGCACCATGAGACTCCTCATCACAAGGCTCCATGGTTTTCTCATCACAATGCTCCAGGACCTTGTCATCACAATGCTTCACGACCTTGTCATGAAAATTTTCACTGGCCCTTGTCATCATAATGCTCCAAGCCCTAGTCATCACAATGCTGCATTATATTTGTCATCACAATCCTCCATTACATTTGGCATCACAATGCTCCATGCCATTGTCATCGCAATGGACCATGACATATGTCATCACAATGCTCCCTGACACCTGTCTTCACAATACTCCATGACCTTCTCATCACAGTGCTCCATGCCCTTGTCATCACAATGCACCATGCCCACTGTCATCACAATAATCTATGAAAATTGTCAGACCAACGCTCCATGCCCCTGTCATTACAATGCTCCATGCCCTTGTCCTCACAATGCTCCATGAACCCTGTCATCACAACGCTCCGTGACTCCAGTCATCACAATGCTTCATAACGTTTGGCATCACAATGTTCCATGCACGAATCATCACAAGGCTCTGTGACTTTTGTAACCACAATGCTCCATGAACTTTTCATCAAAATTCTCTGTGAACCTTGTCATCACAATGCTCCATGTCTTTGTCAGAACAATGCTCCATGACCATTGTCATCACAATGTGCCATGCGCATTTCATCACAACTGTCCACAACCTTGTCATTGCAATGCTCCATAAACTTTGTAATCACAATGCTCCATGCACTTCTCATCAAAATGCTCTCTCACAAGAGATATCACAGTGTTCCATCACTATTCATCACAATAATCCCTCACCCCTGTAATCACAATGTTCCATGACCCTGTCATCACAATGCTACATCCACTTACCATCACAATATTCCATGACCTCTGACATCACAATGTTCCATAACCCCTGTCATCAAAATGCTCCATGACACTTTTCATCCCAAAGCTCCAAGACCCTTAACATCACAATGTTCTATAACCTGTGCCATCAAAATATTCCATTACACTTTTCATCAAATTGCTGCATGACCCAGTCATCAAAATGCTTCCTGCTCTTCTCATCACAATGCACCATGACCTTGTTATCAAAATGCTCCATGACTTGTCATCACAAATCTCCATGACTCTTGGCATCACAATGTTCCATGCCATTGTCATCAGAATGTTCCATGAACCCTGTCATAACATTGCTCCATGCCCTTTTCATCACAAAGCTCCATTACACTTGTCATTACAATGCTCGACGCCTTTCTCATCTCAATGCTCCATGCCCTTGTAATTACAATCCTGCATGAACCATGTATCATAGTGTTCCGTACCCGTCATCACAATGCTCCATGCCCACTCTCATCACAATAATCCATGAAACATTTCAGACCTATATTCCATGCTCTTCTCATCACAATGCTCCATTACCCCTTTCATAACAATGCACCATGACCACCGCCATCACAATGTTACACGGCCTAGTAATCACATGGTTCCATGACAATAGTAATCACGATGCTCAGGACGCCTGAAATCACAATGCTCCATGCCCTTGTCATCACAAAGCTCCATGACTAATGTCATCAGAAAGTTCCATGGCCTTCTCATCTCAATGCTCCATGCCCTTGTCATCACAATGCTCCAAGACCCTTGTAATCACAATGCTCCATGCCCCTTTTCATCTCAATGGTCCATGAACCCTGTCATCACAATACACCATGCCCATCATCATAATGCTTCAGGCTATTGTCATCACAATGAAATCAAAATGCTCCATGACCTGTGTCATCATAATACTCCGAACCCTTGTGATCACAATGTTCCATAACACTTATCATCACAACACCCCATGACGCTCATCATTGCAATAATCCATGGCCTTCTCATCACAGTGCTCTATGACCTTTGTCATCACAATGCTCAATACACTTGTCATCACAATGCTCCCTGACACTTGTCTTCAGTATGCTCCATGTACCCTGTCATGACAAGGCTCCATGCCTTATTCATCACAGTGATCCATGGCTTTCTCCTCACAATGCTCCATGACCCCTGTAATCACAATTATCCATGCCCTTGTCATCAAAAATCTCCAGGACGCATGTCATCAGAATGCTCCATGGCCTTCTCATGACCATGATCCATGCCCTTGTCATCACAATGCTCCAAGACCCCTGTAATCACAATGCTCCATGCCCCTTTTCAACAGAATGCTCCATGAGACTTCTCATCAAAAGTCTCCATGGTATTCTCAACACAGTATTCCAGGACTTTGTCATCACCATGCTCCATTCGCTTGTCATCGCAATGCTCCATGACCAATATCATCACAATTCTCCATGACCACTGTCATCACAACACTCCATGACACCTGACAGCACAATGATCCGGGACTCTTTTCATCACAATGCTCCATTCCCTAGTCATAACAATGTTCCAGGACACTTCTCATCACAATGATCCATGCCCTTGTCATCCCAATGCTCCATAACCCCTGTATTCACAATGCTCCATGGCGCTTGTCATCACAGTGCTCCATGACACCTGCCATCAAAATGCTCCATGCCTTTGTCAGCAAAATGCTACATGACCTTGTCATTACAATGCTCTATGTGCTTCTCATCACAGTACTCCATTACCATTGTCATCACAACCCTCCATGAACCTTGGGATCACATTGCTTCATGCCCTTGTCATCACAATGATCCATGCTCCTTGAAATCAAAATGATCCATGACCTCTGTCATCACAATGCTCCAAGCCCTTGTGATCACAATGTTCCATAACACTTGTCATCACAACGCTCCATGATGCCTGTCATCACAATGCTTCATGCCCTTGTCATCACAATGTTCCATGGATTTTCATCACAAAGCTGCATGACCCATGACCCATGTATCAAAGTGTTCCGTGCCCTTTTCATCACTATGCTCCATGCCCACTCTCATCACAATCATCAATGAAACATTTCAGACCAATGTTCCTTGCCCTTCTCATCACAATGCTCCATGCCATTGTCATCAAAATACTCCACAAGCTTGTCATCAGAATGTTCCATGACCCTTGTCATCACAAATCTCCATGCACTTGTCAGCACAATGCTCCCTGACCCTTGTCATCACAATGCTCCAAGCCATTGTCATCACAATGCTCCATTACCTTTGTCATCAGAATCCTCCATGACACTTGGCATCACAATGCTCCATGCCATTGTCATCACAATGGGCCATTACATATGTCATCACAATTCTCCCTGACACCTGTCTTCACAATACTGCATGAACTGGTCATCACAATGCTCCATGCCCTTGTCATCACAATGCGTCATTCAAACCGTCATCACAAAAATTCATGTAACTTATTAGACCAATGTTCCATGCCCTTGTCTTCACAATGCTCCATGCCCTTGTCATCACAATGCTCCATGACCCCTGTCATCACAATGCTCCCTGACTCCAGAAATAACAATGCTTCATAACATTTGTCATCACAGTAGTCCATGTCCTCATCATCAACTGTCTCTGTGAACTTTTTAACCACAATGCTCCAAGAATTTTCATCACAATGCTCTTTGACCCTTGTTATCAAAATGCTCTATGCCATTCTCAGCACAAGGCTCCATGACCCTGTCATCACAATGCTCCATGCGCTAGTCAGCACAATGCTCCATGACACAAGTCATCACAATGCACCATGCGCTTGTCATCACAGTGCTCCACAATATTCGCATCACAATGCTCCATGCACTTCTCATCAAAATGCTCTCTCACCACTGATATCACAATGCTACATCACTATTTGTCACAGTACTCCCTCATCCCTGTCATCACAATGTTCCGTGACTCCTGTCATCACAATGCTACATGCAATTATCATCACAATTTTCGATGACCACTGACATCACAATGTTCCATAACACCTGTCATCAAAATGCTCCATGACTCTTTTCATCAAAAGACTCCAAGACCCCTGACATCACAAGGTTCCATAACACCTGTCATCAAAATATTCCATGACACATTTCATCCAATTGCTCCATGACCCTGTCCTCACAATGATCCCTGACCTTCTCATCACAATGCACAACGCCCTTGCCATGAAAATGCTCCATGACATTTGTCATCACAAAGCGCCATGACCCTTGGCATCACAATGCTCCATGTCATTGTCATCACAGTGCTCAATGAATGCTCTCATCACATTGCTCCATGTGCTTGTCATCACAAAGCTCCATGACACATGTCATCAGATTGCTCCATGGCCTTCTCATCACAATGCTCCATGCCCTTGTCATTACAATCCTCCATGACCCATGTATCATAGTGTTCCGTACCCTTGTCATTCCAATGCTCCATGCCCACTCTCATCACAATAATCCATGAAATATTTCAGACCAATGTCCCATGCCCTTCTCATCACAATGCTCCATTACCTCTGTCATAACAATGCACCATGACCCCTGCCATCACAATGTTCCACGGCCTAGTCATTACAAGGCTCCATGACACTTGTCATCACAATGCTGAAGGCCCCTTAAATCACAATGCTCCATGCCCTTGTCATCACAAAGCTCCATGACGCATGTCATCAGAATGTTCCATGGCCTTCTCATCACAATGCTCCAAGACACCTGTAAACACAATGCTCCATGCCCCTTTTCATCTCAATGCTCCATGAACCCTGTCATCACAATGCACCATGCCCATCATCATAATGCTTCAGGCTATTGTCATCACAATGAAATCAATATTCTCCATGACCTCTGTCATAACAATGCTCCAAACCCTTGTGATCACAATGTTTCATAACACTTATCATCACAAAACCCCATGACGCTCATCATCACAATTATCCATGGCCTTCTCATCACAAAGCTCCATGATCTTTGTCATCACAATGCTCAATACACTTGTCATCACAATGCTCCCTGACAATTGTCGTCAGAATGCTCCTTGAAACCTGTCATGACAAGGCTCCATGCCTTTTTCATCACAATAATCCATGCCCTTTTCATCACAATGCTCCAAGATCCCTGTAATCACAAAGCTCCATGCGCTTATCATCAAAAATCTCCATGACGCATGTCATCAGAATGCTTCATGGCCTTCTCATCACAATGCTCCATGCCCTTGCCATCACAATGCTCCATTACCCCTGTCATAACAATGCTCCAGGACCCCTGCCATCACGATATTCCATGGCCTTCTCATCACAAGGCTCCATCACCCTTCTCATCGCAATGCTCCAAGAACCCTGTAATCACAATGCTCTATGCCCCTTTTCATTTCAATGATCCATGAACCCTGTCATCACAATGCACCAGGCCCATCATCATAATGCTTCATGCTATTGTCATCACAATAAAATCAAAATGCTCCATGACCTCTGTCATAACAATCCTCCAAACCCTTCTGATCACAATATTCCATAACACTTCTCATCACAGTGACCCATGACGCTCGTCATCACAATTATCCATGGTCTTCTCATCACAATCTTCCATGACATTTGTCATCACAATGCTCAATACACTTGTCATCAAAATTCTCCCTGACACTTGTTTTCTGTATGCTCCTTGAAACATGTCATGACAAGGCTCCATGACTTTTTCATCACAATTATCCATGTCCTTTTCATCACAATGCTTCAAGACCCCTGTAATCACAAAGCTCCATGCACTTGTCATCACAAAGCTCAATGACACATGTCATCAGAATACTCCTTGGCCTTCTCCTCACAATGCTCCATTCCCTTGTCATCACAATGTGGCAAGACCCCTGTAATCAGAATTCTCCATGCCCCTTTTCTTCAGTATGCTCCATGAGAATTGTCATCACAAAGCTCCATGGATTTCTCATCACAGGGCTCCAGGAACTTGTCATCACAGTGCTTCATGAACTTGTCATGAAAATTCTCAATGGCCCTTGTCATCATAATGCTCCAAGGCCTAGTCATCACAATGCTCCATTATATTTGTCATCACAATCCTCCATTATATTTGGCATCACAATACTCCCTGCCATTGTCATCGCAATGGACCATGACATATGTCATCACAATGCTCCCTGACACCTGTCTTCACAATACTCCATGACCTTCTATTCACAATGCTCCGTGCCATTGTCATCACAATGCACTATGTCCACTGTCATCACAATAATCTATGAAACTTGTCTGACCAATGCTCCATGCCCCTGTCATCACAATGCTCCATGCCCTTGTCATCACAATGCTCCATGACCTGTCATCACAAAGCTCCATGAACCATGACCCATGTATCACAGTGTTCCGTGCCCTTGTCATCACAATGCACCATGCCACTCTCATCACAATAATCCATGAAATATTTCAGACCAATGCTCCATGCCCTTCTCATCAAAATGCTCCATTACCCCTGTCATCACAATGTTCCACGGCCTTGTCATCAAAAGGCCTCATGTCACTTGTCATCACAATGCCCCATGACGGTCGTCATCACAATTATCCATGGTCTTCTCATCACAATGCTCCATGATCTTTGTCATCACAATGCTCAATACACTTGTCATCACAATGATCCCTGACACTTGTCGTCAGGATGCTCCTGAACCCTGTCATGACAAGGCTGCATGCCTTTTTCATCACAATGTTCCACGCCCTTTTCATAACAATGCTCCAAGACCACTGTAATCACAATCCTCCATGCCCTTGTCTTCACAAAGCTCTATGACGCATGTCATCAGAATGCTCCATTGCGTTCTCATCACCATGATCCATGCCCTTGTCATCACAATGCTCCAAGACCCCTGTAATCACAATGATCCATGCCCCTTTTCAACAGAATGCTCCATGAGACTTCTCATCAAAAGTCTCCATGGTCTTCTCATCACAATGCTCCAGGACCTTGTCATCACCATGCTCCATTCCCTTGTCATCACAATGATCCATGACCAATATCATCACAATTCTCCATGACCAATGTCATCTCAACACTCCATGACACTTGACAACACAATGATCCGGGACTCTTGTCATCACAATGATCCATTCCCTAGTCATCACAATGCTCCAGGACACTTGTCATCACAATGCTTCATGCCCTTGTCATCCCAAAGCTCCATGAACCCTGCATTCACAATGCTCCATGACGCTTGTCATCACAGTGCTCCATGACACCTGTCAACACAATGCTCCATGCCTTTGTCAGCAAAATGCTACATGACCTTGTCATTACAATGCTAGATGTGCTTGTCATCACAATACTCCATTACCATTGTCATCACAATCCTTTATGAACCTTGGGATCACATTGCTTCATTCCCTTGTCATCACAATGCTCCATGCTCCTTGAAATCAAAATAATCCATGACCACTGTCATCACAATGCTCCAAGCCCTTGTGATCACAATGTTCCATAAGACTTGTCATCACAACGCTCCATGATGCCTGTCATCACAATACTCCATGTCCTTTTCATCACAATGCTCCATGACCTTTGTCATCACAATGCTCAATACACTTGTCATCACAATGCTCCCTGACACTTGTCGTCAGAATGCTCCTTGAACCCTGTCACGAAAAGGCTCCATGCTTTTTCATCACAATGCCCCATGCCGTTTACATCACAATGCTCCTTGCCATTGTCATCAAAACACTCCACAAGCTTGTCATCAGAATGTTCCATGACCCTTGTCATCACAAATCTCCATGCACTTGTCAGCACAATGCTCCCTTACCCTTGTCATCACAATGTTCCAAGCCATTGTCATCACAATGCTCCATTACCTTTGTCATCAGAATCCTCAATGACAGTTGGCATCACAATGTTCCATGACATTGTCATCACAATGGGCCATTACATATGTCATCACAATGCTCCCTGACACCTGTCTTCACAATACGGCATGACCTGCTCATCACAATGCTCCATGCCCTTGTCATCACAATGCGCCATTCCAACTGTCATCACAATAATACATGAAACTTATTAGACCAATGTTCCATGCCTTTGTCATCACAATGCTCCATGCCCTTGTTATCACAATGCTCCATGACCCCTGTCATCACAATGCTCCGTGACTACAGTCATCACAATGCTTCATGACCTTTGTCATTACAATGATCCATGTCCTCGTCATCAACAGTCTCTGTGACATTTTTAAACACAAGTCTCTGTGACATTTTTAAACACAATACTCCATGAACTTTTTATCACAAAGCTCTTTGACACTTGTCATCATAATGCTTCATGCCCTTGTCATCCCAAAGCTCCATGAACCCTGCATTCACAATGCTCCATGACGCTTGTCATCACAGTGCTCCATGACACCTGTCAACACAATGCTCCATGCCTTTGTCAGCAAAATGCTACATGACCTTGTCATTACAATGCTAGATGTGCTTGTCATCACAATACTCCATTACCATTGTCATCACAATCCTTTATGAACCTTGGGATCACATTGCTTCATTCCCTTGTCATCACAATGCTCCATGCTCCTTGAAATCAAAATAATCCATGACCACTGTCATCACAATGCTCCAAGCCCTTGTGATCACAATGTTCCATAAGACTTGTCATCACAACGCTCCATGATGCCTGTCATCACAATACTCCATGTCCTTTTCATCACAATGCTCCATGACCTTTGTCATCACAATGCTCAATACACTTGTCATCACAATGCTCCCTGACACTTGTCGTCAGAATGCTCCTTGAACCCTGTCACGAAAAGGCTCCATGCTTTTTCATCTCAATGCCCCATGCCGTTTACATCACAATGCTCCTTGCCATTGTCATCAAAACACTCCACAAGCTTGTCATCAGAATGTTCCATGACCCTTGTCATCACAAATCTCCATGCACTTGTCAGCACAATGCTCCCTTACCCTTGTCATCACAATGCTCCAAGCCATTGTCATCACAATGCTCCATTACCTTTGTCATCAGAATCCTCAATGACAGTTGGCATCACAATGTTCCATGACATTGTCATCACAATGGGCCATTACATATGTCATCACAATGCTCCCTGACACCTGTCTTCACAATACGGCATGACCTGCTCATCACAATGCTCCATGCCCTTGTCATCACAATGCGCCATTCCAACTGTCATCACAATAATACATGAAACTTATTAGACCAATGTTCCATGCCTTTGTCATCACAATGCTCCATGCCCTTGTTATCACAATGCTCCATGACCCCTGTCATCACAATGCTCCGTGACTACAGTCATCACAATGCTTCATGACCTTTGTCATTACAATGATCCATGTCCTCGTCATCAACAGTCTCTGTGACATTTTTAAACACAAGTCTCTGTGACATTTTTAAACACAATACTCCATGAACTTTTTATCACAAAGCTCTTTGACACTTGTCATCATAATGCTCTAAGACGTTCTCAGCACAATGCTCCATGACCCTTGTCATCACAATGCTCCATGCACTTGTCAGCACAATGCTCCATGACACATGTCATCACAATGCACCATGCGATTGTCATCACCGTGCTCCACCATCTTGTCATCACAATGCTCCATAAAACTTGTCATCACAATGCTCCATGCACTTCTCATCAAAATGCTCTCTCACCACTGATATCACAGTGCTACATCACTATTTGTCACAATACTCCCTCACCCCAGTCATCACAATGTTCCATGACTCCTGTCATCACAATGCTACATGCACTTATCATCACAATGTTCGATGACCCCTGACATCACAGTGTTCCATAACAACTGTCATCAAAATGTTCCATGACACTTTTCATCAAATTGCTCCATGACCCTGTCATCAGAATGTTCCCTTCCCTTCTCATCACAAAGCACAACGTACTTGCCATCAAAATGCTTCATGACCTTTGTCATCACAAAGATCCATGACCCTTGACATCAAAATGCTCCATGTCATTGTCATCGCAATGCTCCATGAATGCTCTCATCACATTGCTCCATGCCCTTGTCTTCACAAAGCTCCATGACACATGTTATCAGAATGCTCCATGGCCTTCTAATCACAATGATCCATGACCTTGCCATCACAGTGCTCCATTACGCCTGTCATAACAATGCTCCATGACCCCTAACATCACGATGTTCCATGGCCTTGTCATCACAAAGCTCCATGACCCTTCTCATCACAATGCTCCAAGAACCCTGTAATCACAATGCTCTATGCCCCTTTCCATCTCAATGATCCATGAACCCAGTCATCACAATGCACCATGCCCATCATCATAATGCTTCATGCTATAGTCATCACAATGAAATCAAAATGCTCCATGACCTCTGTCATAACAATGCTCCAAACCGTTGTGATCACATTGTTCCAGTACACTTTTCATCACAATGCCCCATGACGGTCGTCATTACAATTATCAGTGGCCTTCTCAACACAATGCTGCATGACCTTTGTCATCAAAATGCTCAATACACTTGTCATCACAATGCTCCCTGACACTTGTTGTCTGTATGCTACTTGAACCCTGTCATGACAAAGCTCCATGCCTTTTTCATCACAATGATCCATGCCCTTTTCATCACAATGCTCCAAGACCCATGTAATCTAAATGTTCCATGCCATTGTCATCACAAACCTCAATGACGCATGCCATAAGAATGCTCCTTTGTGTTCTCCTCACAATGCTCCATGCGTTGTCATCACAATATTCCAAGACCCCTGTAATCACAATGCTCCATGCCGTTGTCATCAAAAAACTACATGACGCATGTCATCAGAATGCTCCATGACTTGTCAGCACAAAGCTCCATGACCCTTGGCATCACAATGCTCCATGTTATTGTCATCACAATGCTCCATGAAACTTCTCATCACATTGCTCCATGCCCTTGTCATCACAAAGCTCCATGACACTTGTTATCACAATGCTTGATGCCCTTCTCATCACAATGCTCCATGCCTTGTTCATTACAATCCTGCATGACACATGTATCACAATATTCCGTGTCCTTGTCCTCACAGTGCTCCATTACACCTGTCATAACAATGCACCATGAACCTTGCCATAAAAATGTTCCACGGCTTAGCCATCACAAGGTTCCATGACACTTCTCCTCACAATGCTGAAGACCCCTGTAATCACAATGCTCCATGATGCATGTCGTCAGAATATTCCATGGCCTTCTCATCACAGTGCTCCATGCCCTTGTCATCACAATGCTCCAAGACCCCTGTAAACACAATGCTCCATGCCCCTTTTCATCTCAATGCTCCATGAACCCTGTCATCACAATGCACCATGCACATCATCATCATGCTTCAGGCTATTGTCATCACAATGAAATCAATATTCTCCATGACCTCTGTCATCATAATACTCCAAACCCTTGTGATCACAATGTTCCATAACACTTATCATCACAACACCCCATGACGCTCATCATCACAAATATCCATGGTCTTCTCATCACAATGCTCCATGACTTTGGCATCACAATTCTCAATATACTAGTCATCACAATGCTCCCTGACACTTGTCGTCAGTATGCTCCTTGATCCCTGTCATGAAAAGTCTCCGTGCATTTTTCATCAAAATAATCCATGCCCTTTTCATCACAATGCTCCAAGATCCCTGTAATCACAATGCTCCATGCCATTGTCATCAAAAACTCCATGACGCATGGCATCAGAATGCTCCTTGGTCTTCTCCTCACAATGCTCCATGCCCTTGTCATCACAATATTCCAAGACCCCTGTAATCACAATGCTCCATGCCCCTTTTCATCAGAATGCTCCATGAGACTTTCATCACATATCTCCATGGTTTTCTAAACACAATGCTCCAGGACCTTGTCATCACAATGCTTCACGACATTGTCATGAAAATTTTCAATGACACTTGTCATCATAATGCTCCAAGCCCTAACCATCACAATGTTCCATTATATTTGTCATCAAAATCCTCCATTACATTTGGCACCACAATGCTCCATGCCATTGCCATCACAATGGACCATAACATATTTCATCACAATGCACCCTGACAAGTGTGTTCACAATACTCCATGAACTTCTCATCACAATGCTCCATGCCCTTGTCATCACAATGCACCATGCCCACTGTCATCACAATAATATATGAAACTTGTCAGACCAATGCTTCTTGCCCCTGTCATCACAATGCTCCATGACCACTGTCATCACAATGCTCCATGCCCCTTTTCATCAGAATTCTCCATGAGACTTGTCATCACAAGTCTCCATGGTCTTCTCATCACAATGCTCCAGGACCTTGTCATCACCAGGCTCCATTCCCTTGTCATCACAATGCTCCATGACCACTGTCATCACAATAATCCATGAACATTTTCAGCCCAATGCTCCACGATGTACTCATCACAATGTTCCTTGGCCAATATCATCACAATGCTCCATGACCACTGTCATCACAACACTCCATGACACCTGACAACACAATGATCCAGGACTCTTGTCATCACAATGCTCCATTCCCTAGTCATCACAAAGCTCCATGAACCCTGTCATCACAACACTCCATGAAGATTTTCAGCCCAGTGCTCCATGACCCTTGTCATCACAATGATCCATGCTCTTGTCATCCCAATGCTCCATGACCCCTGTATTCACAGTGCTCCGTGACACGTCATCTCAATGCTCCATGCCTTTGTCAGCAAAATGCAACATGACCTTGTCATTACAATGCTCTATGCGCTTGTCATCACAATACTCCATTTCCATTGTCATCACAATCCTCCATGAACCTTGGGATCACATTGCTTCATGCCCTTGTCATCACAATGCTCCTTTACCCCAGTCATAACAATGGTCCATGACCCCTGCCATCACGATGTTCCATGGCCTTGTCCTCACAAAGCTCCATGACCCTTCTCATCACAATGCTCCAAGAACCCTGTAATCACAATGCTCTATGATCCTTTCCATCTCAATATTCCATGAACACTGTCTTCACAGTGCACCATGCCCATCATTATAATGCTTCATGCTATTGTCATCACAATGAAATCAAAATGCTCCTTGACCTCTGTCATAACAATGCTCCAAACCCTTGTGATCACATTATTCCATTACACTTTTCATCACAATGCCCCATGACGCTCATCATTACAATTATCAGTGGCCTTCTCAACACAATGCTCCATGACCTTTGTCATCAAAATGCTCAATACACTTGTCATCAAAATGCTCCCTGACACTTGTTGTCTGTATGCTCCTTGAACCCTGAAATGACAAAGCTCCATGCTTTTGTCATCACAATTATCCTTGCCCTTTTCATCACAATGCTCCAAGACCCATGTAATCTAAATGTTCCATGCCATTATCATCACAAAGCTCAATGACGCATGCCATCAGAATGCTCCTTGGTGTTCTCCTCAAAATGCTCCATGCCCTTGTCATCACAATATTCCAAGACCGCTGTAATCACAATGCTCCATGCCGTTGTCATCAAAAAACTCCATGATGCATGTCATCAGAATGCTCCATGGCCTTCTCATCACAATGTTCCATGCCCTAGTAATCACAATGCTCCAAGATCCCTGTAGTCACAATGCTCCATGCCCCTTTTCATCAGAATTCTCCATGAGACTTGTCATCACAAGTCTCCATGGTCTTCTCATCAAAATGCTCCAGGACCTTGTCATCACCATGCTCCATTCCCTTGTCATCACAATGCTCCATGACCACTGTCATCACAATAATCCATGAACATTTTCATCCCAAAGCTCCACGACGTACTCATCACAATGTTCCTTGGCCAATATCAACACAATGCTCCATGACCACTGTCATCACAACACTCCATGAGACCTGACAACACAATGATCCGGGACTCTTGTCATCAAAATGCTCCATTCCCTAGTCATCACAATGCTCCATGACCCCTGTCATCACAACACTCCAGGAACATTTTCAGCCAAGTGCTCCATGACCCTTGTCATCACAATGATCCATGCTCTTGTCATCCCAATGCTCCATGACCCCTGTATTCACAGTGCTCCGTGACACGTCATCACAATGCTCCATGCCTTTGTCAGCCAAATGCTACATGACCTTGTCATTACAATGCTCTATGCGCTTGTCATCACAATACTCCATTTCCATTGTCATCACAATCCTCCATGAACCTTGGGATCACATTGCTTCATGCCATTGTCATCACAATGCTCCATTACGCCAGTGATAACAATGGTCCATGACCCCTGACATCACGATGTTCCATGGCCTTGTCATCACAAAGCTCCATGACCCTTCTCATCACAATGCTCCAAGAACCCTGTAATCAGAATGCTCTATGCTGCTTTCCATCTCAATATTCCATGAACCCTATCATCACAGTGCACCATGCCCATCATCATACTGCTTCATGCTATTGTCATCACAATGAAATCAAAATGCTCCATGACCTCTGTCATAACAATGCTCCAAACCCTTGTGATCACAATATTCCATTACACTTGTCATCAAAATGCCCCATGATGCTCGTCATCACAATTGTCAATGGTCTTCTCATCACAATGCTCCATGATCTTTGTCATCACAATGCTTAATACACTTGTCATCAAAATGCTCCCTGACACTTGTTGTCTGTATGCTCCTTGAACCCTGTCATGACAAGGCTCCATGCCTTTTTCGTCACAATGATCCATGCCCCTTTCATCACAATGCTCCAAGACCCATGTAATCTCAATGCTCCATGCCCTTGTCATCACGAAGCTCAATGACGCATGCCATCAGAATGCTCCTTGGTCTTCTCCTCGCAATGCTCCATGCCCTTGTCATCACAATGATCTAAGACCCCTGTAATCACAATGCTCCATGCCCATTTTCATCAGAATGCTCCATGAGCCTTTCATCACAAGTCTCCATGGTTTTCTAAACACAATGCTCCAGGACCTTTTCAACAAAATGCTTCACGACCTTGTCATGAAAATTTTCAATGGCCCTTGTCATCATAATGCTCCAAGCCCTAATCATCACAATGGTCCATTATATTTGTCATCACAGTCCTCCATTACATTTGGCATCACAATGCTGCATGCCATTGTCATTGCAAAGGACCATGACATATGTCATCACAATGCTCCCAGACACGTGTCTTCACAATACTCCATGACCTTCTCATCACAATGCTCCATGCCCTGGTCATCACAATGAACCATGCCCACTGTCATCACAGTAATCTATGAAACTAGTCAGACGAATGCTCCATGCCCCTGTCATCACAATGCTCCATGCACTTGTCATCACAATGCTTCATGACCCCTGTCATCACAATGCTCTGTGACTCCAGTCATCACAATGCTTCATAACATTTGTCATCACAATGGTCCATGCCCGCATCATCACAAGGCTCTCTGACCTTTGTAACCACAATGCTCCATGAGCTTTTCTTCACAATTCTCTGTGACCATTGTCATCACAATGCTCCTTGCCTTTGTCAGAACAATGCTCCATGACAATTGTCATCACAATGTGCCACACACATTTCATCACAACGGTCCACAACATTGTCATTGCAATGTTCCATAAACATTGTAATCACAATGGTCCATGCACTTCTCATCAAAATGCTCTCTCACCAGGGATATCACAATGTTCCATTACTAGTCATCACAATACTCCCTCACCCCTGTAATCACAATGATCCATAACCCCTGTCATCAAAATGCTCCATGACCCCTTTCATCACAAAGCTCCAAGACCCCTGACATCACAATGTTCTATAACCCCTGCCATCAAAATATTCCATTACACTTTTTAACAAATTGCTGCATGACCCGGTCATCAAAATGCTCCCTGCCCTTCTCATCACAATGCACCATGCCCTTGTCATCAAAATGCTCCATGACTTTTGTCATCACAAAGCTCCATAACCCTTGTCATCACAATGCTCCATGTCATTGTCATCACAATGCTCCATGAACCTTCTCATCACATTGCTCCATGCCCTTGTCATCACAAAGCTCCATGACACTTGTCATCACAATGCTCGATGCCCTTCTCATCACAATGCTCCATGCCTTGGTCATTACAATCCTGCATGACACATGTATCACAGTATTCCGTTCCCTTGTCCTCACAATGCTCCATTACCCCTGTCATAACAATGCACCATGATCCTTGCCATTACAATGTTCCCGGCTTAGTCATCACAAGGTTCCATGACACTTGTCCTCACAATGCTGAAGACCCCTATAATCACAATTATCCATTCCCCTGTCATCACAAAGCTCCATGACGCATGTCATCAGAATTTTCCATGGCATTCTCATCACAGTGCTCCATGCCCTTGTCATCACAATGCTCCAAGACCCCTGTAAACACAATGCTCCATGCCCCTTTTCATCTCAATGCTCCATGAACCCTGTCATCACAATGCACCATGCCCATCATCATCATGCTTCAGGCTATTGTCATCACAATGAAATCAATATTCTCCATGACCTCTGTCATCATAATGCTCCAAACCCTTGTGATCACAATGTTCCATAACACTTATCATCACAACACCCCATGACGCTCATCATCAAAAATATCCATGGTCTTCTCATCACAATGCTCCATGACCTTTGTCATCACAATTATCAATACACTAGTCATCACAATGATCCCTGACACTTGTCGTCAGTATGCTCCTTGATCCCTGTCATGAAAAGGCTCCATGAGTTTTTCATCAAAATAATCCATGCCCTTTTCATCACAATGCTCCAAGATCCCTGTAATCACAATGTTCCATGCCATTGTCATCAAAAACCCCATGACGCATGTGATCAGAATGCTCCTTGGTCTTCTCCTCACAATGCTCCATGCCCTTGTCATCACAATGTTCCAAGACCCCTGTAATCACAATGCTCCATGCCCATTTTCATCAGAATGCTCCATGAGCCTTTCATCACAAGTCTCCATGGTTTTCTAAACACAATGCTCCAGGACCTTGTCATCACAATGCTTCACGACATTGTCATGAAAATTTTCAATGACCCTTGTCATCATAATGCTCCAAGCCCTAACCATCACAATGTTCCAATATATTTGTCATCACAATCCTCCATTACATTTGGCATCACAATGCTCCATGCCATTGCCATCGCAATGGACCATGACATATTTCATCGCAATGCACCCTGACACCTATCTTCACAATACTCCATGACCTTCTCATCACAATGCTCCATGCCCTTGTCATCACAATGCACCATGCCCACTGTCATCACAATAATATATGAAACTTGTCAGACCAATGCTCCTTGCCCCTGTCATCACAATGCTCCATGCCCTTGTCATCACAATGCTCCATGACCACTGTCATCACAATGCTCCGTGACTCCAGTCATTACAATGCTTCAAAACGTTTGTCATCACAATGGTCCATGCCTGTGTCATCACAAGGCTCTGTGACCTTTGTAACCACAATGCTCCATGAACTTTTCATCACAATTTTCTGTGACCCTTGTCATCACAATGCTCCATGTCTTTGTCAGAACAATGCTCCATGACCATTGTCATCACAATGTGCCACAGACATTTCATTACAACGGTCCACAATCTTGTCATGGCAATGCTCAATAAATTTTGTAATCACAATGGTCCATGCACTTCTCATCAAAATGCTCTCTCTCCACATATATCACAATGTTCCATCAGTAGTCATCACAATACTCCCTCACCTCTGTAATCACAGTGTTCCATGACACTGTCATTACAATGCTACATCCCCTTATCATCACAATATTCCATGACCCCTGACATCACAATGTTCCATGACCCCTGTCCTCAAAATGCTCCATGACCCTTTTCATCCCAAAGTTCCATGACACCTGACATCACAATGTACTATAACCCCTGCCATCAAATTATTCCATTACAATTTTTATGAAATTGCTGCATGACCCGGTCATCAAAATGCTCCCTGCCCTTCTCATTATAATGCACCATGCCCTTGTCATCAAAATGCTCCATGACTTTTCATCACAAAGCTCCATGACCCTTGGCATCACATTGCTCCATGCCCTTGTCATCACACATCTCCATGACACTTGTCATCACAATGCTCGATGTACTTCTCATCACAATGCTCCATGCCCTTGTTATCACAATGCTCCATGAACCGTGTGATCACAATGTGCTTTGAATCCAGTCATCACAATGCTTCATGACCTTTGTCATCACAGTGGTCCATGCCCTCTTTATCAACAGTCTCTCTGACCTTTTTAACCACAATGCTCCATGAACTTTTCATCACAATGCTCTTTGACACTTGTCATCACAATGCTGTATGCCTTTCTCAGCACAATGCTCCATGACCCTTGTCATCACAGTGCTCCATGCACATGTCAGCACAATGTTCCATGACACATGTCATCACAATGCTCCATGACCCCTGTCATCACAATGTTCCGTGACTCCAGTCATCACAATGCTTCATAACGTTTGTCATCACAATGGTCCATGCCCGCATCATCACAAGGCTCTGTGACCTTTGTAACCACAATGCTCCATGAACATTTCATCACAATTCTCGGTGACACTTGTTATCTCAATGCTCCATGTCTTTGTCAGAACAATGCTCCATGACCATTGTCATCACAATGTGCCATGCACATTTCATCACAGCGGTCCACAATCTTGTCATTGCAATGCTCCATAAAACTTTTAATCACAATGCTCCATGCACTTCTCATCAAAATGCTCTCTCAGCAGAGATATCACAATGTTCCATCACTAGTCATAACAATACTCCCTCACCCCGGTAAACACAATGTTTCATGACCTTGTCATCACACTGCTACATCCCCTTATCATCACAATGTTCCATGACCGCTGTCATCAAATTGCTCCATGACCCTTTTCATCACAAAGCTCCAAGACCCCTGACATCAAAATGTTCTATAACCCCTGCCATCAAAATATTCCATTACACTTTTCATCAAATTGCTGCATGACACGGTCATCAAAATGCTCCCTGCAATTCTCATCACAATGCACCACACACTTGTCATCAAAATGCTCCATGACCTTTGTCATCACAGTGGTCCATGCCCTCGTCATCAACAGTCTCTTTGACCTTTTTAACCACAATGCTACATGAAATTTTCATCAAAATGCTCTTTGACCCTTGTCATCACAATGCTCCATTACCCCTGTCATAACAATGCTCCATTACCCCTGCCATCACGATGTTCCATGGCCTTGTCTTCACAAGGCTCCATGACCCTTCGCATCACAATGCTCCAAGAACACTGTAATCACAATGCTCTATGCCCCTTTTCATCTCAGTGATCCATGAACCCTGTCATAATCATGCTTCATGCAATTGTCATCACAATGAAATCAAAATGCTCCATGACCTCTGTCATAACAATGCTCCAAACCCTTGTGATCACAATATTCCATAATACTTGTCATCACAATGCCCCATGTCGCTCGTCATCACAATTATCCATGGTCTTCTCATCTCAATGCTCCATGACCTTTGTCATCACAATGATCAATACACTTGTCATCAAAATGGTCCCTGACACTTGTTGTCTGTATGATCCTTGAACCCTGTCAGGACAAGGCTCCATGCCTTTTTCATCACAATGATCCATGCACTTTTCCTCACAATGCTCCAAGACTCCTCTAATCACAATGCTCAATGCCCTTGTCATCACAAAGCTCAATGATGCATGTCTTCAGAATGCTCATTGGCCTTCTCCTCACAATGCTCCATGCCAAAGTCATCACAGTGTTCAAAGACCCCTGTAATCACAATGGTCCATTCCCTGTTTAATCAGTGTGCTCCATGAGATTTGTCCTCACAAGGCTCCATGGTATTCTCATCACAATGCTCCAGGACATTGTCATCACAATGCTTCACGACTTGTCCTGAAAATTCTCAATGGCACTTGTCATCATAATGCTCTAAGCCCCAGTCATCAAAATGCTACATTTTATTTGTCATCACAATCTTCCATTATATTTGGCATCCAGTGCTCCCTGCCATTGTCATCGTAATGGACCATGAAATATGTCATCACAATGCACCGACACCTTTCATCACAATACACCATGCACTTTTCACCACAATGCTCCATGACCTTTGTCATCACAATTCTCAATACACTTGTCATCACAATTCTCCCTGACACTTGTCGTCAGAACGCTCCTTGAAACCTGTCACAAAAAAGCTCCATGCATTTTTCATCACAATGCCCCATGCCGTTTTCTTCACAATGCTCCATGCCATTGTCATCAAAATACTCCACCAGCTTGTCATTAGAATGCTCCATGACCATTGTCATCATAATTCCCCATGCACTGGTCAGCACAATGCTCCATGCCATTGTCATCACAATGCTCCATTACCTTTATCATCAGAATCCTCCATGACACTTGGCATCACAATGCTCGATGCCATTGTCATCACAATGGGCCATTACATATGTCATCACAATGCTCCCTGACACCTGACTTCACAATACTGCATGACCTGGTCATCACAATGCTCCATGCCCTTCTTATCACAATTCTTCATGACCCCAGTCATCACAATGCTCGGTGACTCCAGTCATCACAATGCTTCATGACCTTTTTAATGACAATGGTCCATGCCCTCGTCATCAACAGTCTCTCTGACCATTTTAAACACATTGCTCCATGAACTATTCATCACAATGCTGTTTGACCCTTGTCATCACAATGCTCTATGCCTTTATCACCACAATGCTCCATGACCCTTGGCATCACAATGGTCCATGCGCTTGTCAGCACAATGCTCCACGACACATGTCATCACAATGCACCATGTGCTTGTCATCACAGTGCTCCACAAACTTGTCATCACCGTGCTCCATAAACATTGTCATCATAATGCTCCATGCACTTCTCATCAAAATGCTCTCTCACCACTGATATCACAATGCTACATCACTATTCGTCACAATACTCCCTCACCCCTGTCATCACAATGTTCCATGACTCCTGTCATCACAATGCTACATGCACTTATCATCACAATGTTCGATGACCACCGACATCAGAATGTTCCATAACACCTGTCATCAAAATGTTCCATGACACTTTTCATCCAATTGCTCCATGACCCTGTCATCACAGTTCTCCCTGCCCTTCTCATCACAATGCACAACGCCCTTGCCATCAAAATGCTCCATGACTTTTGTCATCACAAAGATCCATGAGCCTTGGCATCACAATGCTCCATGTCATTGTCATCACAATGCTCCATGAACGCTCTCATCACATTGCTCCATGCCCTTGTCTTCACAAAGCTCCATGACACATGTCATCAGAATGCTCCATGGCCTTCTCATCACAATGCTCCATGCCCTTGCCATCACAAATAACCATTACACCTGTCATAACAATGCTCTATGACCCTGCCATCACGATGTTCCATGGCCTTGTCATCACAAGGCTCCATGACCCTTCTCATCACAACACTCCAAGAACCCTGTAATTACAATGCTCCATGCCCCTTTTCATCTCAATGATCCACGAACCCTGTCATCACAATGCATCATGCCCATCACCATAATGCTTCATGCTATTTTCATCACAATGAAATCAAAATGCTCCATGACCTCTGTCATAACAATGCTCCAAACCCTTGTGATCACAATATTCCATAACACTTGTCATCACAATGCCCCATGAGGCTCGTCATCACAGTTATCTATGGTCTTCTCATCACAGTGCTCCATGACCTTTGTCATCACAATGATCCATGCCCTTTTCATCACAATGCTCCAAGACCCATGTAATCACAATGCTCCATGCCCTTGTCATCACAAAGCTCAATGACACATGCCATCAGAATGCTCCTTGTTCTTCTCCTCACAATGTTCCATGCCCTTGTCATCACAATGTTCCAAGACCCCTGTATTCACAGTGCTCCATGCCCCTTTTCATCAGTATGCTCTATGAGACTTGTCATCACAAGGCTCCATAGATTTGTTATCACAATGCTCCAGGACTTGTCATCACAATGCTTCACGACCCTGTCATGAAAATTCTCAATGGCCCTTGTCATCATAATGCTCCAAGCCCTAGTCATCACAGTGCTCCATTATATTTGTCATCACAGTCCTCCATTACATTCGGCATCACAATGCTCCATGCCATTGTCATCACAATGGACCATGACATATATCCTCACAATGCTCCCTGACAACTTTCTTCACAATACTCCATGACCTTCTCATCACAATGCTCCATGCCCTTGTCATCACAATGCACCATGCCCACTCTCATCACAATAATCTATGAAAATTGTTAGATGAATGCTCCATTCTCCTGTCATAACAATGCTCCATGCTCTTGTCATTACAGTGCTCCATGACCCCTGTCATCACAATGCTCCGTGACTCCAGTCATCACAATGCTTCATAACTTTTGTCATCACAATGATCCATGCCAGCGTTCACAAGGCTCTGTGACCTTTGTAACCACAATGCTCTATGAACATTTCATCACAATTCTCTGTGACCCTTGTCATCACAATGCTCCATGTCTTTGTCAGAACTATGCTCCATGACCATTGTCATCACAATGTGCCACGCACATTTCATCGCAACGGTCCACAACCTTGTCATTGCAAGGCTCTATAAACGTTGTAATCACAATGGTCCATGCCCTTCTCATCAAAATGCTCTCTCACCAGAGATATCACAATGTTCCATCACTAGTCATCACAATACTCCCTCACCCCTGTAATAACAAGGTTTCATGACCCTGTCATCACAATGCTACATCCCCTTATCATCACCATGTTCCATGACCCCTGACATCACCATGTTCCATAACCCCAGTCATCAAATGCTCCATGACCGTTTTCAACAAAATTCTCCATGCTCTTGCCAGCACAATGCTCCGTGACCCTTGTAATTACAATGCTCCACGCCATTGTCATCACAATGCTCCATTACCTTTGTCATCAGTATCCTCCATGACGCTTGTCATCACAGTGCTCCATGACACCTGTCATCACAATGCTCCATGGATTTGTCATCACAATGCTCAATACACTTGTCATCAAAATGCTCCCTGACACTTGTTGTCTGTATGCTCCTTGAACTCTGTCATGACAAGGCTCCGTGCATTTTTCATCACAGTGATCCATGCTCTTTTCATCACAATGCTCCGAGACCCATGTAATCACAATGCTCCATGCCCTTGTCATCACCAAGCTCAATGACGCATGCCATCAGAATGCTCCTTGGTCTTCTCCTCACAATGTTCCATGCCCTTGTCATCACAATATTCCAAGACCCGTGTAATGACAATGCTCCATGCCCCTTTTCATCAGTATGCTCCATGAGAATTCTCAACACAAGGCTCCATGGTTTTGTCATCACAATGCTCCAAGACCTTGTCATCACAATGCTTCAAGACCTTGTCATGAAAATATTCAATGGCCCTTGTCATCATAATGCTCCAAGCCCTAGTCATCACAATGCTCCATTATATTTGTCATCACAATCCTCCATTACATTTGGCATCACAAGGCTCCCTGCTATTGTCATCGCAATGGGCCATGACATATGTCATCACAATGCTCCCTGACAACTGTCTTCACAATAATCAATGACATTCTCATCACAATGCTCCATGCCCTTGTCATCACAATGGGCCATGCCCACTCTCATCACAATAATCTATGAAACTTCTCAGACCAATGATCCATGCACCTGTCATCACAATGCTCCTTGCCCTTGTCCTCACAATGCGCCATGACCCTTGTCATCACAACGCTCCATGACACCAGTCATCACAATGCTTCATAACGTTTGTCATCACAATGTTCCATGCCCGACTCATCACAAGGCTCTGTGACCTTTGTAACCACAATGCTCCATGAACTTTTCATCACAATTCTCTGTGACCCTTGTCATCAAAATACTCCATGTCTTTGTCAGAACAATGCTCCATGGCCATTGTGATCACAATGTGCCATGCACATTTCATCAAAACGGTCCAAAATGTTTTCATTGCAATTCTCCATAAACATTGTAATCACAAGCGTCCATGCACTTCTCATCAAAATGCTCTCTCACCAGAGATATCACAGTGTTCCATCACTAGTCATCACAATACTCTCTCACCCCTGTAATCACAATGTTCCTTGACACGGTCATCACAATGCTACATCCGCTTACCATCACAATGATCCATGACCCCTGACATCACAATGTTCCATAACACCTGTCATCAAAATGCTCCATGACCCACTTCATCCCAAAGCTCCAAGACCCCTGACATCACAATGTTCTATAACTCGTGCCATCAAAATGTTCCATTACAAATTTCATCAAATTGCTGCATGACCCGGTCATCAAAATGCTCCCTGCCCTTCTCATCACAATGCACCATGCCCTTGTCATCAAAATGCTCCATGACTTGTCATCACAAAGCTCCATAACCCTTGTCATCACAATGCTCCATGTCATCATCATCACAATGCTCCATGAACATTCTCATAACATTGCTCAATGCCCTTGTCATCACAAAGCTCCATGATAATTGTCATCACAATGCTCGATGCCCTTCTCATCACAATGCTCCATGCCCTTGTCATTACAATCCTCCATGACCCATGTATCATAGTGTTCCGTACCCTTGTCATCACAGTGCTCCATGTTCACTCACATCACAATAATCCATGAAATATTTCAGACCAATATTCCATGCCCTTCTCATCACAAAGCTCCATTACCCCTTTCATAACAATGCACCATGACCCCCGCCATCACAATGTTCCACGGCCTAGTCATCACATGGTTCCATGACAATTGTCATCACAATTCTCAAGACCCCTGAAATCACAATGCTCCATGCCCTTGTCATCACAATGCTCCATGACGCATGTCATCAGAATGTTCCATGGCCTTCTCATCTCAATGCTCCATGCCCTTGTCATCACAATGCTCCAAGACCATTGTAATCACAATGGTCCATGCCCCTTTTCATCTCAATGCTCCATGAACCATGTCATCACAATGCACCATGCCCATCATCATAATGCTTCAGGCTATTGTCATCACAATGAAATCAAAATGCTCCATGACCTCTGTCATCATAATACTCCGAACTTGTGATCACAATGTTCCATAACACGTATCATCACAACACCCCATGACGCTCCTCATCACAATTATCCATGGCCTTCTCATCACAGTGCTCTATGATTTTTGTCATCACAATGCTCAATACACTTGTCATCACAATGCTCCCTGACACTTGTCTTCAGTATGCTCCTTGAAACCGGTCATGACAAGGCTCCATGCCTTTTTCATCACAATGATCCATGCCCTTTTCATCACAATGCTCCAAGACCCCTTTAATCACAATGCTCCATGCCCTTGTCATCACAAAGCTCCTGGACGCATGTCATCAGAATGCTCCATGGCCTTCTCATCACCATGATCCATGCCCTTGTCATCACAATGCTCCAAGACCCCTGTAATCACAATGCTCCATGCCCCTTTTCAACAGAATGCTCCATGAGACTTCTCATCAAAAGTCTCCATGGTCTTCTCATCAAAATGTTCCAGGATTTTGTCATCACCATGCTCCATTCGCTTGTCATCGCAATGCTCCATGACCAATATCATCACAATTCTCCATGACCACTGTCATCACAACACTCCATGACACCTGACAGCACAATGATCCGGGACTCTTTTCATCACAATGTTCCATTCCCTAGTCATCACAATGCTCCAGGACACTTGTCATCACAATGGTCCATGCCCTTGTCATCCCAATGCTCCATAACCCCTGTATTCACAATGCTCCATGACGCTTGTGATCACAGTGCTCCATGACACCTGTCATCAAAATGCTACATGCCTTTGTCAGAAAAATGCTTCATGACCTTGTCATTACAAGGCTCTATGTGCTTGTCATCACAATACTCCTTTACCATTGTCATCACAACCCTCCATGAACCTTGGGATCACATTGCTTCATGCCCTTGTCATCACAATGCCCCATGCTCCTTGAAATCAAAATGATCCATGACCTCTGTCATCACAATGCTCCAAGCCCTTGTGATCACAATATTCCCTAACACTTGTCATCACAACGCTCCGTGATGCCTGTCATCACAATACTCCATGCCCTTTTCATCAAATTGCTCCATGACCTTTGTCATCACAATTCTCAATACACTTGTCATCACAATGCTCCCTGACACTTGTCATCAGAAAGCTCCTTGAACCCTGTCACGAAAAGGCTCCATGCCTTTTTCATCACAATGCCTCATGCCATTTACATCACAATGCTCCATGCCATTGTCATCAAAATACTCCACAAGCTTGTCATCAGAATGTTCCATGACCCGTGTCATCACAAATCTCCATGCACTTGTCAGCACAATGCTCCCTGACCATTGTCATCACAATGCTCCAAGCCATTGTCATCACAAAGCTCCATTACCTTTGTCATCACAATCCTCCATGACACTTGGCATCACAATGCTCCATGCCATTGTCATCACAATGGGCCATGACATATGTCATCACAATTCTCCCTGACACCTCTCTTCACAATACTGCATGACCTGGTCATCAAAATGATCCATGCCCTTGTCATCACAATGCGCCATTCCAACTCTCATCGCAATAATTCATGAAACTTATTAGACCAATGTTCCATGCCCTTGTCATCACCATGCTCCATGCCCTTGTTATCACAATGCTCCATGACCCCTGTCATCACAATGCTCCGTGACTCCAGTCATCACAATGCTTCATGAAGTTTCTCATCACAATGGTCCATGTCCTCGTCATCAACTGTCTCTGTGACAGTTTTAACAACAATGCTCCATGAATTTTCATCACAATGCTCTTTGACCCTTGTCATCAAAATGCTCTATGCCTTTCTCAGCACAGTGCTCCATGACCCTTGTCATCACAATGCTCCATGCGCTTGTCAGCACAATGCTCCATGACACATGTCATCACAATGAACCATGCGCTTGTCATCACAGTGCTCCACAATCTTGTCATCACAATGCTCCATGCACATCTCATCAAAATGCTCTCTCACCACTGATATCACAATGCTACATCACTATTTGTCACAGTACTCCCTCATCCCTCTCATCACAATTTTCCATGACTCCTGTCATCACAATGCTACATGCACTTATCATCACAATGTTCGATGACCCCTGACATCACAATGTTCCATAAAACCTTTCATCAAAATATTCCATGACAATTTTCATCATATTGCTCGATTACTCTGTCATCAGAATGCTCCCTGCCCTTCTCCTCACAATGCACAACGCCCTTGCCATCAAAATGCTCCATGACTTTTGTCATCACAAAGATCCATGACCCTTGGCATCACAATGCTCCATGTCATTCTCATCACATTGCTCCATGCCCTTGTCTTCACAAAGCTCCATGACACATGTCATCAGAATGCTCCATGGCCTTCTCATCAAAATGCTCCATGCACTTGCCATCACATAGCTCCATTACACCTGTGATAACAATGCTCCATGACCCCTGCCATCACAATGTTCCATGGCCTTGTCTTCACAATGATCAGTACACTTGTCATCAATATGCTCCCTGACACTTGTTGTCTGTATGCTCCTTGAACCCTGTCATGACAAGGCTCCATGCCTTTTTCATCACTATGATCCATCCACTTTTCATCACAATGCTCCAAGACCCCTGTAATCAAAATGCTCCATGCCCATGTCATCACAAAGCTCAATGACGCATATCTTTAGAATGCTCCTTGGCCTTCACCTCACAATGCTCCATGCCCATGTCATCACAAAGATCAAAGACCCCTGTAATCACAATGGTCCATGCCCTTTTTCATCAGTATGCTCCATGAGATTTGTCATCTCAAGGCTCCATGTTATTCTCATCACAATGCTGCAAGACATTGTCATCACAGTGCTTCATGACTTGTCCTGAAAATTCTCAATGGCCCTTGTCATCATAATGTTCCAAGCCCCAGTCATCAAAATGCTCCATTTTATTTGTCATCACAATCCTCCATTACATTTGGCATCCAATGCTCCCTGCCATTGTCATCGTAATGGACCATGAAATATGTCCTCACAATGCTCCGACACCTGTCATCACAATACTGCATACCCTTTTCATCACAATGCTCCATGATCTTTGTCATCACAATTCTCAATATACTTGTCATCACAATGCTCCCTGACACTTGTCGTCAGAATGCTCCTTGAACCCTGTCACGAAAAGGCTACATGCCTTTTTCATCACAAAGCCACATGCCCTTTTCATCACAATGCTCCATGACCCTTGTCATTACAATACTCCATGAACATTTTCAGCCCAAAGATCTATGACCTTCTCATCACAATGCTTCCTGACCAATATCATCACAATGCTCCATGACCACTGTCAGTACAACACACCATGACACCTGACAACACAATGATCCGGGACTCTTGTCATCACAATGCTCCATGTCCTTGTCATCACATTGCTTCATTCCAACTGTCATCACAATAATCCATGAATCTTATTAGACCAATGCTCCATGCCCGTGTCATCACAATGAATTATGCCCTTTTCATCCCAATGCTCCATGACACCTGTCAACACAATGCTCCATGCCTTTGTCAGCAAAATGCTACATGACATTGTCATTACAATGCTCTATGCGCTTGTCATCACAATTCTCCTTTACCATTGTCATCACAATCCTCCATGAACCTTGGGATCACATTGCTTCATGCCCTTGTCATCACAATGCTCCATGCTCCTTGAAATCAAAATGATCCATGACCTCTGTCATCACAATGCTCCAAACCCTTGTGATCACAATGTTCCATAACACTTGTCATCACAACGTTTTATGAAGCCTGTCATCACAATACTCCATGCTCTTTTTATCACAATGCTCCATGACCTTTGTGATCACAATTCTCAATATACTTGTCATCACAATGCTCCCTGACACTTGTCATCAGAATGTTCCTTGAACCCTGTCACGAAAAGGCTCCATGCCTTTTTCATCACAATGCTCCATGCCATTGTCATCAATATACTCCACAAGCTTGTCATCAGAATTCTCCATGACCCTTGTCATCACAATTCTCCATGCACTTGTCAGCACAATGCTCCCTGACCCTTGTCATCACAATGCTCCAAGCCATTGTCATCACAATGCTCCATTACCTTTGTCATCAGAAACCTCCATGACACTTGGCATCACAATGCTCCATGCCATTGTCATCACAATGGGCCATTACATATGTCATCACAATATTCCCTGACAACTCTCTTCACAATACTGCATGACCTGGTCATCACAGTGCTCCATGCCCTTGTCCTCACAATGCACCATTCCAAATATCATCGCAAGAATCCATGAAACTTATTAGACTAATGCTCCAGGACCTTGTCATCACAATGCTCCATGCCCTTGTTATCACAATGCTCTGTGACTCCAGTCATCACAATGCTTCATGACGTTTGTCATCACAATGGTCCATGCCCTCATCATCAACAGTCTCTGTGACCATTTTAACCGCAATGCTCCATTAACTTTTCATCTCAATGCTCTTTGACCTTTGTCATCACAATGCTGTATGCCTTTCTCAGCACAGTGCTCCTTGACACTTGTCTTCACAAAGCTCCATGCGCTTCTCAGCAAAATGCTCCATGACACATATCATCACAATTCACCATGCGCTTGTCATCACAGTGCTCTACAATCTTGTCATCACAATGCTCCATAAACATTGTCATCATAATGCTCCATGCACTTCTCACCAAAATGCTCTATCACCACTGATATCACAATGCTACATCACTATTTGTCACAATACTCCGTCACCCGTCATCAAAATGTTCCATGACTCCTGTCATCACAATGTTACATGCACTTATCATCACAATGTTTGATGACCCCTGATATCACAGTGTTCCATAACACTTGTCATCAAAATGTTCCATGACAATTTTCATCTAATTGCTCCATGACCATGTCATCACAATTCTCCCTGCCCTTCTCATCACAATGCACAACGCCCTTGACATCAAAATGCTCCTTGACCTTTGTCATCACAAAGATCCATGACCCTTGACATCACAATGCTCCTTGTCATTGTCATCACAATGCACCATGAACGCTCTCATCACATTGCTCAATGCCCTTGTCTTCACAAAGCTCCATGACACATGTCATCAGAATGCTGCATGGCCTTCTCATCACAATGCTCCATTTACCACTGTCATAACAATGCTCCATGACCCCTGCCATCACGATGTTCCATGGCCTTGTCATCACAAGGCTCCATCACCCTTCTCATCACAACACTCCATGAACACTGTAATCACAATGCTCCATGCCCCTTTTCATCTCAATGCTCCATGAACCCTGTCATCACAATGCACCATGCCCATCATCATAATGCTTCATGTTATTGTCATCACAATGAAATCAAAATGCTCCATGACCTCTGTCATAACAATGCTCCAAACCCTTGTGATCACAATATTCCATAACACTTGTCATCACAATGCCCCATGACACTCGTCATCACAATTATCCATGGTCTTCTCATCACAATGCTCCATGACCTTTGTCATCACAATGCTCAATACACTTGTCATCAAAATGCTCCTTGACACTTGTTGTCTGTATGCTCCTTGAACCCTGTCATGACAAGGCTCCATGCCTTTTTCATCACAATGATCCATGCCCTTTTCATCACAATGATCCAAGACGAATGTAATCACAATGCTCCATGCCCTTGTCATCACAAAGCTCAATGACGCATGCCATCAGAATGCTCCTTGGTCTTCTCCTCACAATGTTCCATGCCCTTTCCATCACAATGTTCCAAGACCCATGTAATCACAATGCTCCATGCCCCTTTTCATCAGTATGCTCCATGAGACATGTCATTACAAGGCTCCATGGTTTTGTCATCACAATGCTCCAGGACCTTGTCATCACAATGTTTCACGACCTTGTCATGAAAATTCTTAATGGCCCTTGTCATCATAATGCTCCAAGGCCTAGTCATCACAATGCTCCTTTATATTTGTCATCACAATCCTCCATTACATTTGGCATCACAATGCTCCATGCCATTGTCATCGCAATGGACCATGACATATGTCATTACAATGCTTCCTGACACCTGTCTTTACAATAATCCATGACCTTCTCATCACAATGCTCCATGCCCTTGTCATCACAATGCACCATGCTCACTCTCATCACAATAATCTATGAAATTTGTCAGACGAATGCTCCATTCCCCTGTCATCACAATGTTTCATGCCCTTGTCATCACAATGCTCCATTCCCCTCTCATCACAATGCTGCATGCCCTTGTCATCACAATGCTCCAAACCCCTGTAATCACAATGCTCCATGCCCTTGTCATCACAGTACACCATGACCCCTGTTATCACAATGCTACGTGACTCCAGTCATCACAATGCTTCATAACATTTGTCATCACAATTGTCCATGCTCGCATGATCAAAAGGTTCTGTGACCTTTGTAACCACAATGCTCCATAAACTTTTCATCACAATGCTCCGTGATCCTTGTCATCACAATGACCCATGCCTTTGTCAGAAAAATGCTCCATGACCTTTGTCATCACAAAACTCCATGACACTTGGCATCACAATGCTCCATGCCATTGTCATCACAATGCTCCAAAAACATCTCATCACATTGTTCCAAGCCCTTGTCATCACAGGATCCATGATGCTTTTCATCAAAATGCTCAATGCCATTCTTCTCACAATGCTACATGCGCTTGTCATTACAATCCTCCATGAACCATGTATCACAGTGTTCCGTTACCTTGTTATCACAATGCTCCTTGCCCGCTCTCATCACAATAATCCATGAAACATTTCAGACCAATGTTCCATGCCCTTTTCATCACAATGATCCAAGATTCTTCTAATCATAATGCTCCATGCCCCTCTTCATCTCAATGCTCCATGAATGCTGTCATCACAATGCACCAATGCACATCATCATAATGCTTCATGCTGTTGTCATCACAAAGAAATCAAAATGCTCTATGACCTCTGTCATCACAATGCTCCAAATCCTTGTGATCACAATATTCCATAACACTTATCATCACAACTCCCCATAACGCTCGTCATCACAATTATCCATGGTCTTCTAATCACAATGCTCCATGACATTTGTCATCACAATGCTCAATACCCTTGTCATCACAATGGTCCCTGACACTTGTCATCAGTATGCTCCTTGAACCCTGTCATGACAAGGCTCCATGACTTTTTCATCAAAATGTTACATGCCCTTTTCCTCACAGTGCTCCAAGACCCCTGTAATCACAAGTTTCCATGCCCTTGTCATCACAAAGCTCCATGATGCATGTCATCAGAACGCTCCATGACATTCTCATCCCAATGTGCAATGCTCTTGTCATCATAATTCTCCATTACCTTTGTCACAACAATGTTACATGACCCCTGCCATCACAATGTTCCACGGCCTTGTCATCACAAGGCTCCATGACCCTTGTCATCACAATGCTCCAAAACCCCTGTCATCACAATGCTCCATGAACATTTTCAGCCCAAAGCTCCATGACCCTTGACATCAAAATGATCCATGCCCTTGTCATCCCAATGCTCCATGGCCCCTATATTCACAATGCTCCGTGACGCTTGTCATCACAGTGCTCCATGACAACTGTCATCACAATGCTCTATGCCTTAGTCAGCAAAATGCTACATGAACCTGTCATTACAATGCTCTATGCACTTGTCATCACAATACTCCATTACCATTGTCATCACTATCCTCCATGAACGTTGGGATCACATTGCTTCATGCCCTTGTCATCACAATGCTCCATGCTCCTTGAAATCAAAATGATCCATGACCTCTGTCATCACAATGCTTCAAACACTTGTGATCACAGTGTTCCATAACACTTGTCATCACAACTCTCCATGATGCCTGTCATCAAAATACTCCATGCCCTTTTCATCACAATGCTCCATGACCTTTGTCATCACAATTCTCAATACACTTGTCATCACAATGCTCCCTGACACTTGTCGTCAGAATGCTCCTTGAACCCTGTCACGAAAAGGCTTCTTGCATTTTTCATCACAAAGCCCCATGCCGTTTTCATCACAATGCTCCATGCCATTGTCATGAAAATACTCCACAAGCTTGTCATGAGAATGCTCCATGACCCTTGTCATCACAATTCTCCATGCACTTGTCAGCACAATGCTCCCTGATCCTTGTCATCACTATGCTCCAAGCCATTGTCATCACAATGCTCCTTTACCATTGTCATCAGAATTCTCCATGACACTTGGCATCACAATGCTCCATGCCAATGTCATCACAATGGGCTAATTCATATGTCATCACAATGCTCCGTGACACCTCTATTCACAATACTGCATGACCTGGTCATCACAATGCTCCATGCCCTTGTCATCACAATGCGCCATTCCAACTGTCATCACAATAATCCATGAAACATATTAGATCAATGCTCCATGCCCTTGTCATCACAATGGTCCATGCCCTTGTTATCACAATGTTCCAAGAACCCTGTAATCAGAATGCTCCATGCCCCTTTTCATCAGTATGCTCCATGAGACTTGTCATCACAATGCTTCACGACATTGTCATGAAAATTCTCAATGGCCCTTGTCATCATAATGCTCCAAGCCGTAGTCATCACAATGCTCCATTATATTTGTCATTACAATCCTCCATTACATTTGGCATCACAATGCTCCATGCCATTGTCACCGCAATGGACCATGACATATGTCATCACAATGCTCCCTGACACCTGTCTTCACAATACTCCATGACCTTGTCATCACAATGCTCCATGCCCTTGTCATCACAATGCACCATGTCCACTGTCATCACAATCATCTATGAAACTTGTCACACCAATGCTCCATGCCCCTGTCATCACAGTGCTCCATGCCCTTGTCATCACAATGCTCCATGAACCCTGTCATCACAATGCTCCGTGACTCCAGTCATCACAATGTTTCATAAATTTGTCATCACAACGGTCCATGCCCGCGTCATCACAAGGCTCTGTAACCATTGTAACCACAATGCTCCATGAACATTTCATCACAATGCTCCGTGACCCTTGTCATCACAATGCTCCATGCCTTTGTCACAACAATGCTCCATGACATTTGTCATTACAATGAGCCATGCGCTTTTCATCACAATGATCCACAACCTTGTCATCGCTATGCTCCATAAAACTTGTAATCACAATGCTCCATGAACTTCTCATCCAAATGCTCTCTCACATGAGATATCACAATGTTCCATCACTAGTCATCACAATCCTCCCTCACCCCTGTTATCACAATGTTCCATGACCCCTGTCATCACAATGCTACATCCCCTTATCTGCACAATGTTCCATGACCCCTGACATCACAATGTTCCATAACCCCTGTCATCAAAATGCTCCTTGACCCTTTTCATCCCAAAGATCCATGACCGCTGGCATCACAATGTTCTATAAACCCTGTCATTAAAATGTTCCATTACACTTTTCATCAAATTGCTGCATGACCCTGTCCTCAAAATGTTCCCTGCCCTTCTCATCACAATGCACCACACACTTGTCATCAAAATGCTCCATGACATTTGTCATCACAAAGCTCCATGACCCTTGGCATCACAATGCTCCATGAACCCTCTCATCACATGGCTCCATGCCCTTGTCATCACAAAGCACCATGACACTTGTCATCACAATGCTCCATGCACTTGACATTACAATCCTCCATGACCCATATATCACAGTGTTGCGTGTCCTTGTCATCACAATGCTCCATGCCCACTCTCATCACAATCCATGAAACATTTCAGACCAATGCTCAATGCCCTTCTCATCACAATGCTCCATTAAGTCTGTCATAACAATGCTCCATGACCCCTGCCATCACAATGTTCCACGGCCTAGTCATTACAAGGCTCCATGACCCTTGTCATCACAATGCTCCAAGACCCCTGTAATCACAATGCTCCATGCCCTTTTTCATCAGAATGCTCCATGAGGTTTGTCATCACAAGTCTCCATGGTCATCTCATCACAATGCTCCAGGACCTTGTCATCACCATGCTCCATTCCATTGTCATCACAATGCTCCATGACCCCTGTCATCACAATACTCCATGGACATTTTCAGCCCAATTCTCCATGACACTTGTCATCACAATGATCCATGCCCTTGTCATCCTAATGCTCCATGACCCCTGTATTCACAATGATCCGTGACGCTTGTCATCACAGTGCTCCATGACACATGTCATCAAAATGCTCTATGCCATTCTCAGCACAATGCTCCATGCCCTTTCCATCACAATGCTCCATGAACCCTGTCATCACAATGCTCCGTGACTCCAGTCATCACAATACTTCATAATATTTGTCATTACAATGGTCGATACCCGTGTCATCACAAGGCTCAGTTACCTTTGTAACAACAATGCTCCATGAACTTTTCATCACAATGCTCCGTGACCCATGTCATCACAATGCTCCATGCCTTTGTCAGAAAAATGCTCCATGACCCTTGTCATCACAATGTGCCACGTACTTTTTATCCCAATAGTCCACAAATTTGTCATCGCAATGCTCCATAAACCTTGTAATCACAATGCTCCATTCCCTTCTCATCACAATGCTCCATTACCCCTGTCATAACAATGCTCCATGACCCCTGCAATCACAATTTTCCATGGCCTTTTCATCACAAGGCTCCATGACACTTGTCATCACAATGCACCAAGACTCATGTAATCACTAATGCTACATGCCCTTGTCATCACAAAGCTCCATGACACATGTGATCAGAATGTTCCATGTCCTTCTCCACACAATGCTCCATGCCCTTGTCATCGCAATGCTCCATGAACCCTGTCATCACAATGCATCATGCCAATCATCATAATGGTTCTGGCTATTGTCAGCACAATGAAATCAAAATTCTCTATGAACTCTGTCATCACAATACTCCATGACCCCTGTCATCACAATACTCCATGAATATTTTCAGCCCAATGCTCCATGACCCCTGTATTCACAATGCTCCGTGACGCTAGTCATCTCAGTGCTCCATGACACTTGTCATCACAATGCTCCATGCCTTTGTTAGCAAAATACTACATGACATTGTTATTACAATGCTCTATGCGCTTGTCATCACAATACTCCATTACCATTGTCATCACAATCCTCCATGAAACTTGTGTTCACATTGCTTCATGCCCTTGTCATCAAAATACTCCATGCTCCTTGAAATCAAAATGATCCATGACCTCTGTCATCACAATGCTCCAAACCCTTGTGATCACAATGTTCCATAAAACTTGTCATCACAACGCTCCATGATGACTGTCATCACAATAATCCATGCCCTTTTCATCACAATGCTCCATGACCTGTGTCACCACAATTCTCAATACACTTGTCATCACAATGCTCCCTGACACTTGTCATCAATATGCTCCTTGAATCCTGTCACGAAAAGGCTCCATGCCTTTTTCATCACAATGCCCCATGCAGTTTTCATCACAATGCTCCATGCCATTGTCATCAAAATACGCCACAAGCTTGTCATAAGAATGCTCCATGACCCTTGTCATCACAATTCTCCATACACTTGTCAGCACAATGCTCCCTGACCTTTGTCATAACAATGCTCCAATCCACTGCCATCACAATGCTCCATTACCTTTGTCATCAGAATCCTCCATGACACTTGGCATCACAATGCTCCATGCCATTGTCATCACAATGGGCCATTACATATGTCATCACAATGCTCCCTGACAGCTGTCTTCACAATACTGCATGACCTGCTCATCACAATGCTCCATGCCCTTGTCATCACAATGCACCATTCCAACTGTCATCGCAATAATCCATGATACTTATTAGACCAATGCTCCATGCCCTTGTCATCACAATGCTCCATGCCCTTGTTATCACAATGCTCCATGACCCCTGTCATCACAATGCTCCGTGACTCCAGTTATCACAATGCTTCGTGACCTTTGTCATCACAATGGTCCATGACCTCGTCATCAACAGTCTCTGTGACCTTTTTAACCACAATGCTCCATGAACTTTTCATCACAATGCTCTTTGACCCTTGTCATCACAATGCTCTATGCCTTTCTCAGCACAATGCTCCATGACCCTTGTCATCACAGTGCTCCATGCGCTTGTCATCACAATGCTCCATGACACATGTCATCCCAATGCACCATGCACTTGTCATCACAGTGCTCCACAAACTTGTCAACCCAATGCTCCATGAACCTTTTCATCACAATGCTCCATGGACTTCTCACCAAAATGCTCTCTCACCACTGTTATCACAATGTTGCATCACTATTCGTCACAATATTCCCTCACCCCTGTCATCAAAATGTGCCATGACTCCTGTCATCACAATGCTACATGCACTTATCATCACCATGTTTGATGAGCCGTGGCATCACAATGTTCCATTACCCTTGTCATCAAAATGTTCCATGACACTTTTCTTCAAATTGCTCCATGACCCTGTCATCACAATGCTCCCTACCCTTCTCATCACAATGCACAACGCACTTGACATCAAAATGCTCCATGACCTTTGTCATCACAAAGATCCATAACACTTGTCATCACAATGCTCCATATCATTGTCATCACAATGGTCCATGAAGGTTCTCATCACATTGCTCCATGTCCTTGTCATCACAAACCTCCATGACACATATCATCAGAGTGCTCCATGGCCTTCTCATCACAATGCTCCTTGCCCTTGCCATCACAATGCTCCATTACCCCGGTCATAACCATGATCCATGATCCCTGCCATCACGATGTTCCATGGCCTTGTCATCACAAGGCTCCTTGACCCTTCTCATCACAGTGCTCCAAGACCCCTGTAACCAAAATGCTCCATGCCCCTTTTCATTTCAATGATTCATGAAACGTGTCATCAAAATGCACCATACCCATCATCATAATGCTTCATGCTATTGTCATCACAATGAAATCAATATGCTCTATGACCTCTGTCATAACAATGCTCCAAACGCTTGTGATCACAATGTTCCAAAACACTTGCCATCACAATGCTCCATGACGCTCGTCATCACAGTTATCCATGGTCTTCTCATCACAATGCTCCATGACCTTTCTCATCACAATGCTCAATACACTTGTCATCAAAATGCTCCCTGACACTTGTTGTCTGTATGCTCCTTGAACCCTGTCATGACAAGGCTCCATGTCTTTTTCATCACAATGATCCATGCCCTTTTCATCACAATGCTCCAAGACCCATGCAATCACAATGCTCCATGCCCTTGTCATCACAATGCTCAATGACGCATGTCTTCAGAATGCTCCTGGCCTTCTCCTCAAAATGCTCCATGCACATGTCATCACAAAGTTCCAAGACGCCTGTAATCACAATGGTCCATGTCCATTTTCATCAGTATGCTCCATGAGATTTTTCATCACAAGGCTCCATGGATTTCTCATCACAGTGCTCTAGGACATTGTCATCACAATGCTTCACGACCTTGTCCTGAAAATTCTCAATGGCCCTTGTCATCATAATGCTCGAAGCCCTTGTCATCACAATGCTCCATTATATTTGTCATCACAATCCTCCATTACATTTGGCATCAGAATGCTCCCTGCTATTGTCATCGCAATGGACCATGACATATGTCATCACAATGCTCCCTGACAACTGTCTTCAAAATACTCCATGACCTTCTCATCACAATGATCCATGCCCTTGTCATCACAATGCATCATGTCCACTGTCATCACAATAATCTATTAAATTTATCAGACGGATGCTCCATGCCCCTGTCATCACAGTGCTCCATGCCCTTGTCATCACAATGCTCCATGCCCACGTCATCACAAGGCTCTGTGTCCTTTGTAACAACAATGCTCCATGAACATTTCACCACAATGCTCCGTGACCCTTGTCATCACAATGCTCCATGCCTTTGTCATAAAAATGCTCCATGACTTTTGTCATCACAATGTGCGACACATTTTTCATCACAACGGTCCACAAGTTTTTCATTGCAATGCTCCTTAAAACATGTAATCACAATGCTCCATTACCCCTGTCATAACTGTGCTCCATGACCCCATCCATCACGATGTTCCATGGCCTTGTCATCACAAGGCTCCATGACACATGTAATCACAATGCTCCAAGACCCGTGTAATCACAATGCTCCATGCCCTTGTCATCACAAAGCTCCATGACACATGTCATCAGAATGTTCCATGGCCTTCTCATTAAATGCTCCATGCCCTTGTCATCACAGTGCTCCAAGACCCCCGTAGTCACAATGCTCCATGCCAATTTTCATCTCCATGCTCCATGAACCCTGTCATCACAATGCATCATGCCCATCATCATAATGCTTCCGGCTATTGTCAGCACAATGAAATCAAATTTCTCCGTGACCTATGTCATCACAATGCTCTATGACCCCTGTCATCACAATACTCCATTAACATTTTCAGCCCACTGCTCCATGACCCTTGTCATCACAATGGTCCATGCCCTTGTCATCCCAAAGCTCCATGACCCCTGTATTCACAATTTTCCGTGACACTTGTCATCACAGTGCTCCATGACACCTGTCATCACAATGCTCCATGACTTTGTCAGCAAAATGTTACATGACCTTGTCATTACAATTGTCTATGTGCTTGTCATCAAAATACTCCATTTCCATTGTCATCACAATCCTCCATGAACCTTGGGATCACATTGCTTCATGCCCTTGTCATCACAATGCTCCCTGCTCCTTGAAATCAAAATGATCCATGACATCTGTCATCACAATACTCCAAACCCTTGTGATCACAAAGTTCCATAACCCTTGTCATCACAACGCTCCATGATGCCTGTCATGACTATACGCCATGCTCTTTTCATCACAATGCTCCATGACCCCTGACATCACAATATTCTATTACCCCTGTCATCAAAATGTTCCAATACACTTTTCATCAAATTGCTGCATGACCCTGGCATCAAAATACTCCCTGCCCTTCTCATCACAGTGCACCATGCACTTGTCATCAAACTGCTCCACAACCTTTGTCATCACAAAGCTCCATGACCCTTGGGATCACAATGCTCCATGTCATTGTCATCACAATGCTCCATGAACCCTCTCATCACATTGCTCCATGCCCTTGTCATCACACATCTCCATGACACTTGTCATCAAAATGCATGATGCCCTTCTCATCACAATGCCCCATGCCCTTGTCATTACAATCCTCCATGACCCATGTATCACAGTGTTCCATGCCCTTATCATCACAATGCTCTATGCACACTCTCATCACAATAATCCATGAAACATTTCATACCAATGCTCCATGTCCTTCTCATCATAATACTCCTTTACCTCTGTCATAACAATGCTCCATGACACCTGCCATCACAATGTTCCACGGCCTTGTCATCACAAGGCTCCATGACACTTGTCATCACAATGCTCCACGACCCCTCTAATCAAAATGCTCCATGCCCTTGTCATCAAAAAGCTACATGACGCATGTCATCAGAATGTTCCATGTCCCTGTCATCAAAATGCTCCAAGCCCTTGTCATCACAATCCTCCAAGACCCTTGTAATCAAAATGCTCCATGCATCTTTTCATCTCAATGCTCCATGAACACTGTCATCACAATGGACCATGCCCATCATCATAATGCTTCAGGCTATTGTCATCACAATGAAATCAAAATGCTCCATTACCTCTGTCATCACAATGCTCCAAACTCTGGTGATAACAATGTTCCATAACACTTATCATCACAACTCCCCATAACGCTTGTCATCACAATTATCCATGGTCTTCTCATCACAATGCTCCATGACCTTTGTCATCACAATGCTTAATACACTTGTTATCACAATGCTCCCTGACATTTGTCATCAGTATGCTCCATTAACCCTGTCATGACACGTCTCCATGCCTTTTTCATCACAATGATCCATACCCTTGTCATCACAATGCTCCAAGACCCCTGTAATCACAATGCTCCATGTCCCTTTTCATCAGAATGCTCCATGAGACTTGTCATCACAAGTCTCCATTGTCTTCTCATCAAAGTGCTCCAGGAACTTGTCATCAAAATGCACCATGATCCCTCTCATCACAATACTCCATGAAAATTTTCAGCCCAATGCCCCATGACCTTCTCATCAAAATGCTCCATGACCCCTGTCTTCAAAATACTCCATGAACCTTTTCAGCCCAATGCTCCATGACCCTTGTCATCACAATCATCCATGCCCTTGTCATCCCAATGCTCCATGAACCATGTATTCACAATGCTCCATGACGCTTGTTATCACAGTGCTCCATGACACCTGTCATCACAATGCTCCATGCGTTTGTCAGCAAAATACTACCTGACCTTGTCATTGCAATGCTCTATGCGCTTGTCATCACAATACTCCATTACCATTGTCATCACAGTCCTCCATGAACCTTGGGATCACATTGCTTCATGCCCTTGTCATCACAATGCTCCATGCTCCTTGAAATCAAAATGATCTATGACCGCTGTCATCACAATGCTCCAAACCCTTGTGATCACAATGTTCCATAGCACTTGTCATCACAATGCTCCATGATGCCTGTTATCACAATACTCCATGCCTTTTTCATCACAATGCTCCATGACATTTGTCATCACAATTCTCAATACACTTGTCATCACAATGCTCCCTGACACTTGTCGTCAGAATGCTCCTTGAACGCTTGCACTAAAATGCTCCATGCATTTTTCATCACAATGCCCCATGCCGTTTTCATCACAATGCTCCATGCCATTGTCATCAAAACACTCCACAAGCTTGTCATCAGAATGCTCCATGACCCTTGTGATCACAATTCTCCATGCACTTGTCAGCACAATGCTCCCTGACCCTTGTCATCACAGTGCTCCAAGCCATTGTCATCACAATGCTCCATTTCCATTGTCATCAGAATCCTCCATGACACTTTGCATCACAATGCTCCATGACATTGTCATCACAATGGGCCATTACATATGTCATCACAATGCTCCCTGACACCTCTCTTCACAATACTGCATGACCTGGTCTTCACAATGATCCATGCCCTTGTCATCACAATGCGCCATTCCAACTGTCATCGCAATAATCCATGAAACTTATTAGACCAATGCTCCATTCCCTTGTCATCAGAATGTTCCATGCCCTTATTATCACAATGCTCCATGACCCCTGTCATCACAATGCTCCATGACTCCATTCATCACAATGCTTCATGACCTTTGTCATCACAATGGTCAATGCCCTCGTCATCCACAGTCTCTGTGACATATTTAACAACAATGCTCCATGAACTTTTCATCACAATGCTCTTTGAACCTTGTCATCAAAATACTCTATGCATTTCTCAACACAATGCTCCATGACCCTTGTCATCACAATGCTCCATGTGCTTGTCATCACAATGCTCCATGACACATGTCATCCCAATGCACCATGCACTTGTCATCACAGTGCTCCACAATCTTGTCACCACAGTGCTCCTTAAAACTTGTCATCACAATTCTCCATGCACTTATCATCAAAATGCTCTCTCACCACAGATATCACCATGTTACATAACTATTCATCACAATACTCCCTCACCCCTGTCATCACAATGTTCCATGACTCCTGTCTTAGCAATGCTACAAGCACATATCATCACAAAGTTCGATGACCCCTGACATCACAATGTTCCATAACCCCTGTCATCAAAATGCTCCATAACACTTTTCCTCAAAATGCTCAATGACCCCTGACATCACAATGTTCCATAACCCCTGTCATCATAATTCTCCATGATCCTTTTCATCAAAATGCTCCATGACCCCTGACATCACAATGTTCCATAACCCCTGTCATCAAAATATTCCATGACACTTTTCATGAAATTAATCTATGACCCTGTCATCACAATGCTCCCTGCCCTTCTCATCAGAATGCACCACCCCCTTGACATCAAAATGCTCCATGACCTTTGTCATCACAAAGCTTCATGACACTTGGCATCTCAATGCTCCATGCCATTGTCATCACAATGCTCCATGAAACCTCTAATCACTATGCTCCATGCCCCTTTGCATCTCAGTGCTCCATGAACCCTGTCATCAAAATTCACCATGCCCATCATCATAATGCTTCAGGCTCTTGTCATCACAATGAAATAAAAATATTCGATGATCTGTCTCATCACAAAGCTCCAAATCCTTGTGATCACAATGTTCTATAACACTTATCATCACAACGCCCCATGACGCTCATCATCACTATTATCCATGCTCTTCTCATCACAGTGCTCCATGACCTTTGTCATCACAATGCTCTGTATACTTGTTATCACAATGCTCCCTGACACTTGTCATCAATATGCTCCTGGAACGCTGTCATGACAAGGCTCCATACCATTTTCATAACAATGATACATGTCAATTTCATCACAATGCTCCAAGACACAAGTAATCACAATGCTCCATGCCCTTGTCATCACAATGCTCCAAGACCCCGGTAATCACAATACTCCATACCCCTTTTCATCAGAATGCTCCATGAGACTTGTTATTACTAGGCTCCATGGTCTTCCCATCACAGTGCTCCAGGAACTTTTCATCACAGTGCTCCATTCACTTGTCATCACAATGCTCCATGACCCCTGTCCTCACAATACTTCCTGAATATTTTCAGTCCAATTCACCAGGAACTTCTCATCACAATGCTTCATGATCCCTATCATCACAACGCTCCATGACCATTGACAACACAGTGATCCGGGACTCTTGTCATCACAATGATCCATTCCCTAGTCATCACAATGCTCCATGAACATTTTCAACCCAATGCTCCATGACACTTGTCATCACAATGATCCATGCCCTTGCCATCCCTATGCTCCATGACCCTTGTAATCACAATGATCCGTGATGCTTCTCATCAGAGTGCTCCATGACACATGTCATCACAATGCTTCATGCCTGTGTCAGCAAAATGCTACATGACCTTCTCATCACAATGCTCCATTTGCTTGTCATCACAATACTCCCTTACCATTCTCATCACAATCCTCCATGAACCTTGGGATCACGTTGCTTCATGCCCTTGTCATCACAATGCTCCTGCTCCTTGAAAACAAAGTGATCCATGACTTCTATCATCACAATGCTCCAAACCCTTGTGATCACAATGTTCCATAGCACTTGTCATCACAACACTCCATGATGCCTGTCATCACAATACTCCATGCACTTTTCGTCAAAATGCTCCATGAACTTTTTAATCACCATTCTCAATACACTTGTCATCACAATGTTCCCTGACACTTGTCGTCAGAATGCTCCTTGAAACCTGTCATGAAATGGCTTCATGCCTTTTTCATCACAATGCTCCATGCCCTTTTCATCACAATGCTCCATGCCATTGTTGTCACAATACTCTACAAGCTTGTCATCAGAATGCTCCATGACTCTTGTCATCACAATGCTCCATGGCCACTGTCATCACAATGCTCCATACCCCTTGTCATTACTGTGCTACATGACGCTCGTCATCACAATTATCCATGGTCTTCTCATCACAATTCTCCACGCCTTTCTCATCAAAATGCTCCATGACCCTTGTCATCACAATGCTCCATGGCCACTGTCATTACAATGCTAGATTCTCCTTGTCATTTCAGTGCTCCATGACGCTCGTCATCACAATTATCCTTGGTCTTCTCATCACAAAGCTCCACGGTCTAGCCATCACAATGTTCCATGCCCTGGTCATCAAAATGCTCCATGTCCCCTGTCATCACAATTCTCCTCGTTCTTGGCATCACTATGCTACATGACACTTCTCATCACCGTGTTACATGATTTGTCATCACAATTCTCTATGCACTTGTCATCGCAATGCTCCAAGACCCCTGTCATAGGAAGCTCCATGTGCTTCTCATCACCATGCTTCATGAACTTGTCATCAAAATTCTCAATGGCCCTTGTCATCACAATGCTCCATGCCCTTGTCATCACAATGCTCCATGTCCATTGTCATCACAATGCTCCAAGCTCTTGTCATAAAAATGCTCCATTACATTTGTCATCAAAATCCTCCATGACACTTGGCATCACAATGTTCCATTCCATTGTCATCACAATGGACGATGACATATGTCATCACAATGCTCCCTGAGACCTGTTTTCAAAATACTCCATGACCTTCTCATCACAATGCTCCATGCCTTGGTCATCACATTGCACCATGCCCACTGTCATCACAATAATCCATGAAACATGTCAGGCCAATGCTCCATGCCCCTGTCATCACAATGCTCATTGCCTTTTCATCACAAAGCTCTATGACCCCTGTCATCACAATGCTCCGTGACTCCAGTCATCACAATGCTTCATGACCTTTGTCATCACAATGGTCCATGCCCTCGTCATCACAAGGCTCTCTGACCTTTGTCACCAAAATGCTCCATGAAATTTTCATCACAATGCTCGGTGACCCTTGTCATCACAATGCTCCATGCCTTTGTCAGCACAGTGCTCCATGACCCATGTCATCACAATGCGCCATGTGCTTGTCATCACAATGCTCCACAATCTTGTCATCACAATGCTCCATAAAACTTGTCATCACAATGCTCCATGCACTTCTTATCAAAATGCTCTCTCACGAATGATATCAAAATGTTCCCTCACTAGTCATCACAATACACCCACTCCCCTGTCATCACAATGGTCCACAGCACCGTCATGAAAATGTTCCATGACTCCTGACATCACAATGTTCCATAACCCCTGTCATCAAAATGTTCCGTGACACTTTTCATCAAATTGCTCCATGACCCTGTCATCACAATGCTCCCTGCCCTTCACAAGAGAATGCACCACACCCTTGTCATCAAAATGCTCCATGACCTTTGTCATCACAAAACTCCATGACCCTTGGCATCACAATGCTCCATGCCATTGTCATCACAATGCTCCAAAAACCTCTCATCACATTGTTCCAAGCCCTTGTCATCACAGGATCCATGATGCTTTTCATCACAATGCTCGATGCCATTCTTCTCACAATGCTCCATGCGCTTCTCATTACAATCCTCCATGAACCATGTATCACAGTGTTCCTTGCCCTTGTTATCACAATGTTCCTTGCCCCCTCTCATCACAATAATCCATGAAACATTTCAGACCAATGTTCCATGCCCTTTTCATCACAATGATCCAAGACTCCTGTAATCATAATGCTTCATTCCCCTTTTCATCTTAATGCTCCATGAACACTGTCATCACAATGCACCAATGCACATCACCATAATGCTTCATGCTATTGTCATAACAATGAAATCAAAATGCTCTATGACCTCTGTCATCACAATGCTCCAAATCCTTGTGATCACAATATTCCATAACACTTATCATCACAACTCCCCATAACGCTTGTCATCACAAGTATCCATGGTCTTCTAATCACAATGCTCCATGACATTTGTCATCACAATGCTCAATACCCTTGTCATGACAATGTTCCCTGACACTTGTCATCAGTATGCTCCTTGAACCCTGTCATGACAAGGCTCCATGCCTTTTTCATCACAGTGTTACATGCCCTTTCCCTCACAGTGCTCCAAGACCCCTGTAATCACAATGCTCCATGCCCTTGTCATCACAAAGCTCCATGATGCATGTCATCAGAACGCTCCATGACATTCTCATCCCAATGTTCAATGCCCTTGTCATCACAATGCTCCATGACCCCTGTAATCACAATGCTCCATGCCCTTGTCATCACAAAGCTCCATGATGCATGGCATCAGAACGCTCCATGATAATCTCATCCCAATGTTCCATGCCCTTGTCATCACAATGCTCCAAGACCCCTGTAATCACAATGCTCCATGACCCATTTCATCAGAATGCTCCTTGAGACATGTCATCAAATGGCTCCAAGGTCTCCTCATCACAATGCTCCAGTACCTTGTCATCACAATGCTCCTTGACCGCTGTCATCACAATACTCCATGAACATTTTCAGCCCAATGCTCCATGACGTTCTCATCACAATGCTCCATGACCTCTGTCATCACAATGTGCCATGACCACTGTCATCACAACGCTCCTTGAACCCTGACAACACAATGATCCGGGAATCTTGTCATCAAAATGCTCCATGCCCTTGTCATCCCAATGCTTCATGAACCCTGTAATCACAATGCTCCATGACACTTGTCATCACAGTGCTCCAGGAATCTTGTCATCACAATGACTTTGACAGCAAAATGATACATAATCTTGTCATCACAATGCTCCATGCGCCTGTCATCAGAATCCTCCATGACCTTTGGGATCATATTGCTTTATGCCTTTGTCATCTCTGTCTTGCCTTTCTGGTTTTTACAGATTTTCTGATGTCCTTTTGGACCAGTGGGAAGTGAAAATTCTTTGTAGTGTGGATTTGCATTGCACGCTTGCTTGATTGGCCAAAAAGGGCCTATGCTTTTTCTCTTGAATATATTCAGGAGAAAAGTCATACGCTGTTTTTGGCCAAGTGCATCATTCTCGAAGTTGTGATGCCTTTCCTGTGCTTTAAAGGCGATTCCAATTTACCTCTTGAAATATGTTTTGTGCAATTCTGCCTCATTTTCCAGTCCGCTTTGTTGCCTTCCCTCAACAGATTTTTGGAAGAGAGTAGTCCTTTATAACTCTGCAGGTTTTTGATTTGCTTTGCCCCTGAGCTCCAATTTTCAAATCCCATTTTTGGGAGCTGACCACAAATCCACAATTTTGCTTCAGGAACTATACTGGTTCCAGGGGTGGCTATACTGGTTCCCTGTGGGTGGCTGAGGCTTTGGTTAATTCTTCTTCCTGACGGGAATTTAGAGTGACATGTGTCCGTCCAAAGGCCTACATCTACTCTCTGATTGGTTCTCCCTCTTCCCTTTCATCCTCTGCACAATTAGCAAACTGTGCGAACCAGGAGGTTATAGGGGATGACTCTCCTAAGTTGGGAGATTGATAGTAAAGTTGTTGGAATGCCAAACTGGAGCACAAGGAGAGGAAAAAGTAGGAGACTTTCAGAAACCTTTCGCCATCACAGGGTGTCCATTCTCTAGGTTTCCCATACATGTTATAACTGTAGTGATATTCCCTTCTACCTGGAAATTTGGGACCCATGGAATGGTGGCATGCATTACTACTTTAAAGGGTCTGCATTTTCTCTCCCAATTCACCAGTCCTCTCAGTCCCAAGTGTCCAGCCTTATGTCTCATCCAGCTGTCTTTGCAGATAGGGTCATTCTAGGTTTCATCAGAACCCCTGAAGGAATTGTGTAAGAATTTCGCTGTTTTTTTTGTTTTGTTTTTGAAATTCATTTTTATAATGGGGTTGAGCTGATTTTCACTGACGTGTTTATGCCGGTCTAGACACACTTGATTCCCTTACAGAGGCATATCAATACATAGGTTTTAAGATTCTTACTAATCAGATATATTCCTCTGTGGGGAATAGGGGTTTTGAGTCCCGTTCACTGAGGAAGGTGTAGGTCTTGTCTATTCTGTATTTGGTTTATGGAATGGTACCTGTGCTAATATCAAACTCTGGTTTAATGCATCACCCCACCTCTCCTTTCGCCTTAAGGAGGCATAAGAGTGTTTTCTAAATGTGAGATGCTGCTCTCTTTCCTAATTCAGTTCATGTGTTGTGATGTTGACATTCCATCTGTAAGTGATATCTTATGATAAGATTCTTTTTCTGTGTGGCTAATTTCCCTTAGAATCATCATACCTAAATCCTCTCATTATGCTGCTACTGGCTTTGTATTTTAGATGTTTTAGGAAACAGCATACACTTCTTCAGAGTAGCTCTTGGATATTTATACCCCACCCATCAGAGTGACTAGTCTCCCTGTTTTCCATGGTCTCTCCGGCATTTTTGATTTGTACACATTTTTTGGATGGCCTTTCTGAGCAGTGGAAAGTGAGACTACTTTATTGTGCGGATTTGCATTTCCCTCTTGCTTGGTTGGCCAAATACTCTGTATGTGTTTTTTTCCTGAAGATATTCACAAAAAAAACGCATACACCCTTTTGCCCAACTGCATCATTTTACAAATTCTGCTGCTTTTCATATGCTTTAAATGTGAGTACAATCTACCTTTTGAAAAATGTTTCCTGGAATTCTGCCTCTCATTCAGAACCTCTTCGTTGCCTTACCTGAATATATTTTTGGACGTTGGTTATCATTTATATCTTTGCAGGTCTTTGAATTGTCTGCTCCTGAGCTCCATTTTGCAACTCGCTTTTTTTGTGAGCTGACCGCCAAACCATTGGATTGCTTCCAGCCCTATTCTGGTTCTGGGGAGGCAGGCTGAGCCTTTGGTTAATTCTTCTTCCTAATGGGAAATTTGAGTGACATGTGCCTGTCAAAACTCCTACAGCTAATCTCTCATTGGTTCCTCCTCTTCCCATTTATCCTCTGCAAAAATTGCAAACTGTGTGAAACAGGAGGTTAAAGGTGCTGATTCTCCAAGTGGGGAGATTGTTAGTAATGTGGCTGGAATGGCGAACCCCAGCACCAGGAGATCAAAAATGAGGTGCATTTTGGACACCTCTCCTGAGCACCCGGTGTACATTCATCTCGGTTTCCCAGGCATGTTTCCCTGTCAGAAGATTCCCTTGAAACTGCAGATTTGGGACCCATGGAATGGGTACCAGGCAGTATTACTTTAAAAGGTCTGCATTTCCTCACCCAGCCTCTCTAACATCTCTTAGCGTGCATAGCTTCCAGCCTTATATATCATCCTGCTGTGGGTCTACATGTGTTCAATCCATGTTACATCGTAGCCCTTCAACAAAAGTTGTAAGAATTTTTGTCTGTCTCACTGTTTTTATAAATATTTTTAAATTTATTTTTATACTGGTTACAGCTGATTTTCAAAGCTCTGTTTTTTGCTGCTGTACGTCCACTTGATTCATGTACTGTGAGACAACAATAAATTCTTTCTCAGATGCTTATGAGTCATATGTATTATTTTCCAGTGACTTGAGTGGACTGAGTGAAGTTCTTTGTGGTACCGTGTAGGCCTTGCCAGTTATTCAATTCGGTACTTGGAATGGTATCTTTGCTAATTTCAACCTCCTGGATAATACCTCACCATTCCCCACCTTTCCCATTTAGCAGCCTTATGTCTATTTTCTACATATTTGACTATGTTTCTGTTTTGTAGTTTATTTCATGTGTAGCCATTTTTGATTCCACCTTTAAGTGACATCTTATGATATGTCTTTTTCTTTCTGACATGTGTCACTTAGAATGATCGTATGTAACTCCTCCAGAGTTGTTCCAACTGGCCTTATTTCTTTGATTTCTGGATGAGTAATATTCCACTCTACATAAGTACCCCATCTCTTTTATCCATTTTATCCTTCCAGGGACAATTAGGTTATATCCAAGTGGAGGCCCTTTTTAACAGAGAGGTGGTAAACGTTGGGGTGCCTGTTTTCTGTCATTTTTTTGTTTTTCCCAAGGTATACGCCCATGAGGGCAAGTGCCCTATGCTCTGTAGCTCAGTTTTCAGATGTTTTAGCAAACACAATACACTTCTCCAGTGTGGCCATTGGCAAATTACATTTCCACTATCATCCTCACAGGGCTCACTTTTCTCCTCACCCAGTCCTGCATTTCTGGTGTTTACACTTTATGTGGATGGCCCTTCTGACTGATGTTAAGTGATACATTTTGTAGTATTGATTTCCAGTGCCCACCTGTTTGGTTGGATAAAACGTGTGTATGGCCTTTACTTGAATATATTCAGAAAAAATTGCATACGCCCTTTTGGGCCAACTGCATCATTGGCGATGTTCAGCCTCTTTTATTGTGCTTTAATGGGGAGTCCTTTCTACCTCTTCCAATCTGTTTCCTGCCACTCCCCCTTGCTTACAAGTCCTTTTCTGTGACTTACCTCAAGACATTTTTCAACAATAGATATTTTCAACTCTGCAGTTTCATGAATTTTAGTGCCCCTGAGTTCCATTTTTCAACTTGTGTTTTTGGAAACTGGACACAAAACAGCGGGATTTCCTCTAGCCCTATTCTCTTTCCGTGGGCAATTCTAGCCTTTGATGAATTTGTCTTCCGGATTGGAAATTAGAGTGGCATGTGCCTGTCCGAACACCTAAGACTTGTCTCTAAATTTTTCTCATCCTTCCGCTTCATCGTCTGGACAAATTCCAAGCTCTGTGCAACAGGATGTTGACGGTGCTGATATCCCCAAGTGAGGAGATTGTTAGGAAAGATGCTGGAGGGGTGAACCCGAGCACCAGGCGATGAGGAGATGAGGTGCCTTTTCCAAACTCTTTCCGATCAAACGGTGTACCATCCTCTAGGTGTGACAGGCATGTTTTAGCTGTAGGAAGGGTCCCGTGCATGGAAGGAGAACACCAGGGATTTTTCCAAATCAGTGCCTCCCCGAACCCCAAACTGGGGAATTTTTAAACTACGGCTACACGTATGTCCATTAAGGGCCTTGGGAAATAGGCAGAGCCCAAACTTTAGATGATTGAAATCTTCAGGTTCAGAAGCGCTCACCATCGGCCTTGCTTAGGTTACATTTTATCTGTCATTGATAGATGATGTCAATAAAAATATCGATTCTTTTTCAGATTATTTCCCCTTATAGGTTATTGCAAAATATTCAGTGTAGTTCCCTGTGCTATACAGTAATTCCTTGTTGATGATCTATTTTATACATAGCAGTGTGTATGTGTTAATCCCAAACTGTTAATTTATCCCTTTTCCTACTTTTCCCCTTTGGTAATAATAAATTATAAGATTTTATACTTCTCAGAAATGGGGGAGCTGAAAGAGAGGTATCCTTTTCAATGGAAAAGCATTCAAAACAAGATTGAAGCTTCAGCCAAGAGTATTCGATGTACAACCATGGAAATAAATCACTTCATTTCTCTAATGTTGACCTGACAAATAAGACAGACGTCTTCACTGAACTTGCTTATAGTAAAGTGATGGAAATATCAAATATAAGTCTTAGAAAAATCTTATTTTACCCGAGCATTATACACTGCTCTATGTTAACTACAGTTTGGCTCACACATTTGTTCATTGAAGTTACAATGTTCTCAATTTCTGTTACTGATCCTCCAGAGTGGACCCCAAAAGGAGTCCCCGTGCCCAGTGTAATTGGAGCCAACAGATCAAGACTGAGTTTGGTTCAGAAGCAAAGGAAACATTATTTTGAAAACCGAATGGAGAGGTGAGAGCGTGCAGTCCCCCACGGGCTGTGGGCTGGGCTGCTGTGTAGGGATTCCGGCAGTGTCAGTGGGAGGGAGGGGATGGAGCTCTCGAGGGCTGGGTTGGCTGCAGCTCAGGCTCCATGCCGTGGAATCTGCATGGGACTCCGCTAGCTGAGGTGTCGACCCAGCCATTCTGCACTAGGAAATCGGGTCTGAAGTGCCGGGTGTGGGACCTCTGCATGCGGAACCCTAGGAGCACGTGAAATTAGACAAAGCACAAAGGAAAAACAGCTTAGACTTTATTTTATTGCCCAGATTATCTTTTTATCTCCCAGGACTTTTTAATTAACGTTGCCAGAGACGAACCCCTCCTCTGCTTTTTGTTCCGTTCCTCATTCTTGGGGTGTTGAGGGTGCAGACCCCTCTTTTGTAACTGCTTCATGCTGTGGTGGGAGCCCTGATACCTGGGGGGAGGGGCAAAACGTCTCCCCACCAGCCTCCAGGTGAGGTTGCTTGTCCCAAGGCCTCCTGCCTCACTTCTCGTCCGCCTGAGCACCAGCATTGGATGTGTTATTGATTCTAATGACCTTTAAGGGTCCAGGAAAGAGATGCACAGAGATGTTGTGGTGGCAGGTTACACCCCACCCCACATTTGTTCCGTGACCTTAGGCTGACGTTTTTTGCCAGCCTAGATGCTCTGACCAGTAGTCTGTGCTTTCTTTAATTAGGTCCCTGAATTAATGTACAAACAGCACCATGTGTCAGAGCCCTGCCCGTGCAACTCCGAGACAGTCCAGGGTCAGTGGTGATCCAGGACCATGACGTCCACTGAGTCAACGGCCTTTAGAAGTAGCCAGCAGTCCAGCCGGTCATATTGGCCACCATCACCGCGGTGTCTGTAGGGTTTTCTATGGTGAAAGCGTGATATACGTTTCCCCCGCCAAGCTTATTAGCTCCCCTCTGGGTGCAGTAAGTCCTGCAAGCAGTAGTCTGCTCTTTCGCGGCACAGTCTTCTTGTTTTCTGAGAGAAACTCCTGGTCAAGTGATGGTCACACGAGTCATCTTGGGGGCCCGTTGTCCCCATTTGTCTCTCTGGAGGTTGGAGTTGGAGGGCCTCCTCACTCGAGGTCAGTGTGTCCACAGAGCGACCCCTGCAACTTCAGGGCATGATGGGTTGTTAGGATCACCACGTGGGGTCCTTTTCCCTTAGGAGGGAGCTGGCCTTGCGGGCTGCTGATTTCTAACTTTTTAGATACCCCAGTATCCTGGCCTGATGAGTCGGTGGGCAAAGCCCTTGGTGACAATAGTTTATCATACCTGAAGGGCATTCTTGTGTTGCTCCATTTCAAGTGGTCCCAGTTTTTGCACTAAGGCTCCAAGGGCGATTAACCTTTGACCGGGTATGTAAAGGTCAAAGGGTTTAGCTAAATTAGCGAGTTCCTGGGCAAGGATCTGAATTGACTGCTCTTTCCATTCTTGAAAGGCTGCTTCTGGATTCTATTCAAAAGGATCATCATCTTTTCGTGTCAGTGTTTCATGTAGAGGCCCAGCTATTAGACTGTAGTTAGGGATCCAGATGCAGAAAACCTTGGCCTCCCCAGGAACCCCTAAGCTGTCTTCTAGTTTTAGAAGAGGTAAGGCTGCAAATGGCTTCTTCCCTATCCTGGGATGCGTTTCTCCGAATATCTGTGAGAATGAAGCCCAGGCATGTCACCTGAGCCTGGGATATTTGAGCCTTTTTCTTGGACACCTTCTATCCTTTCTTGGCGAGGTAGTTCAGAGGCGTCTTTAGTAGGCCTGGCGATCAGAATGTCATCTGCATATTGAAGGAGGGTTCCCTTTTACAGAGGTAGAACGTTTAGGTCTTTAGAGGATATTTCCCCAATGATGGTGTGGGGATTTTTGAACCATTGGTGCAGGACGGCCCAGCATTATTTGTTTTGTTGCATGTTGTGTCCTGCCACTCACAAGCCAAAAATTCTTGTGACTCTGAGATGAATGGAATACAGAAGAAGGCATCCTTGAAGTCTAATACAGAATGCCATGGCCTGGTGGATGGTAGAATGAGCAGCAGTGTGTAGGAAATAGGAGCTACTGGATGTATATCCTCGGTGGCTTCACTGACTGTCCTGATGTCCTTTACCAGGTCTCCAGCAGCCCATGGGGCTCTCGTGGTCAGGCCAATCCCAGGATATGGAGCTCACCTGGGCTGCATCCCGCACCCCACAGCCCACGGGGCTCTCGTGTTCAAGTCCCTCCCAGGGTATGGAGCTCACCTGTGCCACTACCCAGCAGCCCATGGGGCTCTCATAGTCAGGCCCTTCCCAGGATACAGAGCTCCCCTGGGCAGGTACCCAAGCAGGGCTGGACACACAGGAACTGTGCACATAGCCCACCTTGCAGAGAACCCCCAGCTCACCTGTCACTCACAGCTGACACAGAACACCTCAGAGCAGGACTTGAACTAACAAACAGCAGCTCTGACAGGTCTGTGACCCTGGCTATCACTCTGTGCAGCCTCTCTCTGCCTGGTCTTCCAGACACTTCCACTGCAGCCAGGGCACCAGGCCTCTGTCTCCACCCACCATCACTCCTCTCCCTGACTCCTGGGTTCCTCTCATTAGGATAGGGTCTTCCTGAAGTTGTTTTCCACTCATGGACCAGATAAAATGATAAGAAAACAAGCCGCAGCTGCAGCCCCTTGTCTAGCCTGACTCTCAAGATCCCACACCTGTTCCTTGGGACTGACCCGTTTAGCAAGTTTCATTATCTGCAACTGTGAGCCCCTGAGGGGTGAGGATTGGCTGATTTCGGCACCTGACACTGCCTGCCAGCCCCCCACACAGGTGTGCCTGGGTTGAAGTCAATATAAACACCTCTCCAGTCAGCAAGAGCCCCTGTAGCTGTGCCTGACGCCATATTGTCTGCCCCGTCAGCAGTGTTGGGGCTGGGGTGGTGGGAGGGAGTGAGGGGCCATGGCTTTGTGGGTGGCCCAGTGTGAGTGGGGCTCTGCTGGACTTTCTGCAGGAGTTGCCAGGCTGCCACCTGCTAAAGAAGAGGATTTGTTACCCATACCTGCCACTGGAATTTCTCCCCAGGCAGAGGTGAGGAAGTAAAAAAGCAGTGGGGGCCGTGGCAGGAGGGGTATCTCAGGCAGGGAAATGGAAAGATTCCAGAAGAGCATCTGGGGCCAGGACCATCCTGGCTGGCCTGCAGGCACCAAGTCGGCCTGCGTGCTCTCGCTAGTGTGGCTCCACAGCCCTTCCTCTAGGCTTGCAAGTGCTTGTACATATTCAGGTGTTTTACCTGGAAAGGGTGGGAAGAGTTCAGCTGCAGCAGGACTGGGGCTCAGCTCACATTTACTCACAGACGCCTCGACACAGTCCCCCAGCTTTGCAGTGATGATGCTCCTTGTGGGGGGGAGCGCTGCTGAGTGCATGGGAGACAATTTCCCACCTCTGACCAACTTAAGAATTTTTTACCACTGGAGCAAGTGCCCTGATACGATTTTCCTCTGTATAACTGGTGAGTTCTGTTTTTTTTTTTTTTTTTCCTTTTTGGTTCAAGTTAGATTTTATTTATTCCTCTTTTTTTTTAATTTGGAGATATAAACATGGAAATAATGCATTAATATAAAGACTTCTATGTGAAGGGAAAAAGTTTTTTTCTGTTTTATTTTATTAAGTGTTATTTATTTATTTTTAATTTTTTTAAATTTATTTCTTTTATACAGCAGGTTCTTATTGGATATGTATTTTATACTTATAAGTGTGCACATGTGAATCCCAGTCTCCCAATTCATCCCACCACCACCCTCACATGGCGTTCCCTCCTTGGTGTCCATATGTTTGTTCTCTACATCTGTCTCTATCTCTGCCCTGCAAACTGGTTCATCTGTACCATTTTTCTAGGTTCCACATATATGCATTAATATACAATATTTGTTTTTCTCTTTCTGACTTACTTCACTCTGTATGACAGTCTCTAGATCCATCAAGGTCTCTACAAATGACCCAATTTCATTCCTATGTATGGCTGAGTAATATTCCGTTGTATATATGTACCAGGTCTTTATTCATTCGTCTGTCTGTGGGCACTTAGGTTGCTTTCATTACCTGTCTATTGTAAATAGTGCTGCAGTGAACATTGTGGTGAATGTGTCTTTTTGATTTATGGTTTTCTCTGGGTATATGCCCAGTAGTGGGATTGCTGGATTATATGGTAATTCTATTTTTAGTTTTTTAAGGAACCTCCATACTGTTCTCCATAGAGACTGTATCGATTTACATTCCCAACAATAGTGGAAGAAGGTTCCTTTTCTCCACACCCTCTCCAGCATTTGTTGTTTGTAGATTTTCTGGTGATGCCCATTCTAACAGGTGTGACGTGATACCTCATTGTAGTTTCGATTTCCATTTCTCTAATAATTAGTGATGTTCAACAGATTTTCATGTGCGTACTGGCCATCTCTATGTCTTCTTGGAAGAAATGTCTATTTAGATCTTTCATTTTTGTATTGGGTTGTTTGTTTTATTAATATTGAGCTGCATGAGCTGTTTATATATATTGGAGATTAATCATTTGTCCATTGATTCGTTTGCAAATATTTTCTGCCATTCTGAGGGTTGTCTTTTCGTCTTGTTTGTAGTTTCCTTTGCTTTGCAAAAGCTTTTACGTTTCATTAGGTCCCATCTGTTTAGTTTTCTTTTTTATTTCATTACTATAGGAGGTGGATCAAAAAAGATCTTGCTATGATTTACGTCAGAGTATCCTTCGTAAGTTTTCCTCTCAGAGTTTTATACTGTCTGGTCTTACATTAAGGTCTCTAATCCATTTTGAATATATTTTTATGTATGGTGTTGGGGAGTGTTCTAATTTCATTCTTTTACATGTAGCTGTCCATATTTCCCAGCACCAATGATTGAAGAGACTGTCTTACCTCCATTGTATAGTCTTGCCTCCTTTGTCATAGATTAGTTGACCATAGGTGTGTAGGTTTATCCTTGGGCTCTCTTTTTTTTTTTTTTTCCCTTACACGTTTATTGGAGTATAATTGCTTTACAGTGGAGTGTTCCTTTCTGCTGTATAACAAAGTGAATCAGCTATACATATACAAATATCACCAGATCCCCTCCCTCTTGCATCTCCCTCCCACACTCCATATCCCACCCCTTTATGTGGTCACAAAGCACCGAGCTGATCTCCCTGTTCTATGTGGCTGCTTCCCAGTAGCTATCGGTGTTACATTTGGTAATGTATTTATGTCCATGCCACTCTCTCACTTCGTCCCAGCTTACCCATCCCCCTTCTGGTGTCCTCAAGTCCTTTCTCTATGTCTGTGTCCTTAATCCTGTCCTGCCACTAGGTTGTTCAAAATCTTTTTTTTTTCTTCATTAGATTCCGTATATCTCTGTTAACATACAGTATTTCTTTTTCCCTTTCTGACTTACTTCACTGTGTAGGACAGATTCTAAGTCCATCCACCTCAGTACAAATAACTCAGTTTTGCCTCTTTTATGGTTGAGTAATATTTGATTGCATATATGTGCCAGATCTTCTTTATCCATTCATCTGTCGATGGACACTTAGGTTGCTTCCATGTCCTGGCTAATGCAAATAGAGCTGCAATGAACATTTTTGTACATAACTCTTTATGAATTATGGTTTTCGCAAGGCAAATGCCCAGTAGTTGGATTGTTGTGTCCTATGGTACTTCTATTGTTATTTATTTAAAGGACCCTCCGTACTGTTCTCCCTAGTGCCCATATCAATTTACATTCCCACCCACAGTGCAAGTGTGTTCCCTTTTCTCCAATAAAGGCCTCTCCAGCGTTTATAGTTTTGTAGATTTTTTGATGATTGCCACTCTGACTGCTGTGAGGTGATACCTCACGGTAGTTTTGATTTGCATTTCTCTAATGATTAGTGATGTTCAGCATCCTTTCATGTGTTTCTTGGTAATCTGTATATCTTCTTTGGAGAAATGTCTATTTAGGTCTTCTGCCCGTTTTTGGATTGGGTTGTTTGTTTTTGTGATATTGAGCTACATGCGGTGCTTGTAAAGTTAGGAGATTAATCCTTTGTCAATTGCTTTATTTGAAAATATTTTCTCCCATTCTGAGGGTTGTTTTTGCATCTTGTTTATGTTTTCCTGTACTGCGTAAAAGCTTTTAAGTTTCATTAGGTCCCATTTGTTGATTTCTGTTTTTATTTCCATTTCTCTAGGAGGTGGGTCCAAAAGGATCTTGCTGTGATTTATGTCATAGAGTGTTCTGCCTATGATTTCCTCTAAGTGTTTTATAGTGTCTGGTCTTATATTTAGATCTCTAATCAATTTAGAGTTTATTTTTGTGTATGGTGTTATGGAGTGTTCTAATTTCATTCCTTTATGTGTAGGGGTCCAGTTTTTCCAGCACCAGTTACTGAAGAGACTGTCTTTTCTCCATTGTATATCCTTAGCTCCTTTGTCATAGATGAGATAGCCATAGGTATGTAGGTTTATCTCTGGGCTTTCTGTCCTGTTCCATTGATCTGTGTTTATGCCAATCTACATACACTTGATTCCATTATGGAGACATATAAATACATAGGTTTCAAGGTTATTACCAGTCAGATATATTCCTCTTCAGTGAATAGGGTGTTTTGTGTCCAGTTCATTGAGAAAGGAGTAGGTCTTGTCTATTACATATTTGGTATATGGAATGGGATCTGTGCTAATTTCAAACTCTGCTTTTACACATCACCCCACGTCACCTTTCCCCTTAAGGAGGCATAAGTGTGTTTTCTAAATGTGTAACTCTGTTCTCTTTTGAAATTCAGTTCATGTGTAGCCATGTTTACATTTCCTCTATAAGTGATATATTACAATAAGTTTCTTTTTCTTTGTGGCTCATTTCACTTAGCATCATCGTACCTAAAGCCACTCATTATGATGCTATTGGCCATAGGACATTGATTTTATGTCTGAGTGACATTCCATTGTATATAAGTACCACAACATCTATATCCATTTTTTTTCCTTTCCTGGGATATATAAAGTGTACCGCAGTCGAGGTTCTTGTAAACAGAGCAGCCCTAAACATTGGGCTGGCTGTGTGTTGTGGAATTTTAGTTTTCCCAAAATACACGCCCATGAGTGGAAGTGTGCTATGCTCTGTAGCTCTGTTTTAGAAAACAACATACAGTTCTCCAGAGAGGCTGTTGGCAATTTACATCTGGTCCATCGGCGTAACCAGGCTCCCTTTTCTCCATGGCCTGTCCTGCAGTGGTTTTTACACTATTTGTGGATGGCCCTTTTGACTGGATATAAGAGACACTTCAATGTAGTGTGGATTTGCAATGCCTGATGGCTTGCTTGGCCAAAAAGGGCATATGCATTTTTTCCCGAATATATTCAAGAAAATACACATAGTCCCTTTACAGCCAAGGGCAACATTGTCGAAATTCTGTCGCTTTTCATGTGCTTTAAAGACGACTCCAATCTACCTCTTGAAATATGTTTCCTTCAATTCTGCCTTGCATTCAAATCCTCTTCACTGCCTTTCCTCAATATATTTCTGGATGATAGTTGTCCTTTATAACTCTGCAAGTTTGTGAATTGCTGTGCCCCTGATTTCCATTTTTCAACTCGCCTCTTTGTGAGCTGGCTGCAATACCGCAGGATGGCTTTAGGCACCAGTCTGGTTCCGGGGATTCAGGCTGAGCCTTTGGTTAATTCTTCTTCCTGATGGGAAACTAGAGTGACATGTGCCCATCCAAACTCCTACAGCTAATCTCTCATTTATTTCCCCTCTTCCTGTTCATCCTCTGCACAATTTGCAAACTGTGCATAACGGGAGGGTAAAGGCGCTTACACTCCAAGTGGGGAGATTTTGAGTAATGCAGATGGAATGGCGAAGCCGAGCATGACAAAAGGAAAAATGAGGTACCTTTTAGAAAACTTTCCCAATTACACAGTGTACCATCCACTGGGTTTCCCATGCATGTTTTAACTGTAGGAAGATTCCCTTAAACCTGGAGAGTTGGGACCACTAGAATGGGTAGCACACAGTATTGCTCTAAGTGGTGTTCTTTTGCTCACACAACCTCAGCAATCTTGTCAGCCCCAAGTGTCCAGTCTTATGTCTCATCCAGCTGTGGGTGTAAAGGTGGTCAATCTAGCTTGCATCACAGGCCCTGAACGTAGTTTTTAAGACTTTCTATCTGTTTTTGCATTTTGCTTTTGAAATTTATTTTTATAAGTGGGTTTAACTGAATTTCAGTGCTGTGTTCATGCCGTTATACACACACATGATTCCTTTATGGAGACATGAGAATACATATGTTTTAAAATACTTAGAGTCAGACATATTCCTCTGCAATGAATAGGGGGTGTTGGGTCCAGTTCATTGTGCCGGGAGTAGGTGTTGTCTATTACATACATGGTTTATATAACGGTATCTGTGCTAATTTAAAACTGTGGTTTTATGCATCACCCAACCACGGTTTTCCCATTAAGCAGGCAGAAGATGTTTTCTAAATGTGTGAATCTGTTGTGTTTGTCATTCAGTTCATGTGTGGTCATGTGTTCATTCCCGCTATGAGGGATATCTTATTGTAAGATTAGTTAGTCTGTAATCTTTCCTAACTCAGTACATGTGTAGCCATGTTTACAGGATCTTCATAAGTGATATCTTATGATAAGTTTCTTTTTCTGTGTGACTTATTTCACTTAGAATCATCGTACCTGAATCCACTCATTTTGCTGCTACTGGCCGTATGACATTGATTTCATGGCTGAGCGGTATTCCATCATACGTAAGTACCACAATATCTTGAACCATTTTTGTCTTTCCTGGGATTCTTAAGGTGTACCCAAGTTGAGGTTCTTGTAAGCAGTGCAGTGTTAAATTTTAGGGTGGCTCTGTCTTATTGATTTTCAGTTTTCCCAAGGTATATTCCCTAGACTGGAAGTGCCCTTGGCTCTGTAGCTCTGTTGTTTACTTGTTTTAGGGAACACAGTGCACTCCTCCAGAGAGGGAGTTGGCAACTTACATCTCACCCATCAGCATAACAAGGCTCCCTGATCTCCAGGGCCTGTCTTGCCTTTCTGGTTTTTACACATTTTGCAGATGTCCCTTTTGACCGGTGGGAAGGGATACTTCTTTGTAGTGCAGATTTGCATTGCTGCTTGCTTGCTTGGCCAAAAAGGGCATATGCAGTTTCTCCTGAATATATTCAGGAGAAAACGCATACACACTTTTAGGACAAGTGCATCATTTTCGAAGTAGTGCCCCTCTTCCTGTGCTTGAAAGGTGATTCCAACGTACCTCTTGAAATCTGTTTCCTGCTATTCTGCCTCGTTTTATAGTCCGCCTCTCTGCCTTCCCTCAAAAGATTTTTGGACGATAGTTGTCCTCCATTACTCTGCCAGTTTGTAAATTGCTGTGCCCCTGAGCTGCATTTTTCAACTCGTTTTTGTGAGCTGACCGCAAATCCAAAATTATGGTTCAAAACCTATACTGGTTCCCAGCGGGTGGCTGAGACATTGGTTAATTCTACTTCCTGCCGTGCAATTAAAGTGACATGTACCCGTCCAAATGCCTAACAGCTACTCGCTCATTGGTTCTCCCTCTTCCCTTTCATCCTCTGCCAAATTGGCAACCTGTGCGAACCAAGAGGATTTACGAGCTATCGCTCCAAGTTGGGAGATTGATAGTAAAGCAGTTGGAAGGTCAAACTGGAGCACAAGGAGAGGGACTATAAGTTGAGTTTTAGAAACCTTTCCTATTCACAGTGTGTCCATTCTCTAGGTTTCCCGTAAATGTTATGGCTGTAGTAATATTCCCTTACACATGGAGAGTTGGGACCCATGGAATGGGTGCCTCACATTAATGCTTTAAAGGGTCTGCATTTGCTCAACCAGTCTCACCAAACCTCTCAGTCTCAAGTGTCCAGGTTTATGCCACATCCAGCTATCGTTGTAGGTAGGGTCATTCCAGGTTTCATCAGACCCCCTGAAGGAATTGTAAAGAATTTCCCTGTTTTTTTGTTTTGTATTTGAAATTCCTTTTATAGTGGGTTTGAGCTGATTCTCACTGCCATGTTTGTGCCAGTCTAGACACACTTGTTTCCTTTACGGTGACATATCAATACATAGGTTTTAATATTCTTATTAGTCAGATATATTCCTTTGCACAGAATATTGGGTTTTGAGTCCCTTTCACTGAGGAAGGTGTAGGTCTTGTCTGTTCAGTATTTCGATTTTGGATTGGTACTTGTACTAATATCAAACTCTGGTTTTATGCATCACCCCACCTCTCCTTCCTCCTTAATTAGGCATAAGTGTGTTTTCTAAATGTGAGACTCTGTTCCCTATCCTAACTCAGTTCATTTGTAGCCATGTTACAGAAAATTCATAAGTGCTATCTTATAATAAGTTTGTTTTTCTGTGAGACTTATTTCACTTAGAATCATCGTACCTGAATCCACTCATTTTCCTGTTACTGGCATTATGACATTGATTTCATGGCTGAGGGTTAATCCATCGTACATAAGTACCACAAATTTTTGAACCATTTTTAACTATCCTGGGATATTTATAGAGTACCCAATTTGAGATTCTTGTAAGCAGTGCAGCCCTAAATTTTGGGGTGGCTCTATCTTATTGATTTTCAGTTTTCCCAAGGTATATTCCCTAGACTGGAAGTGCCCTTGGCTCTGTATCTCTGTTGTTTACTTGTTTTAGGGAACACAATGCACTCCTGCAGAGGGGCAGTTGGCAATTTACATCCCGCCCATCAGCATAACAAGGCTCCAGGTTCTCCAGGGCCTCTCTAGGATTTCTGTTTTTTACACATTTTGTGGATGTCCCTTTTGACTGGTGGGAAGTGATACAACATTGCTGTGCAGATCTGAATTGCCCACTTGCTTGCTTGGCCAAAAAGGGCGTATGCATTTTCTCCTTTATATATTCAGGAGAAAACACATACGCCCTTTTAGGCCAAGTGCATCATTTTCGAAGTTGTGCCCCTCTTCCTGTGCTTTACAGGTGATTCCAACGAACCACTTGAAATCTGTTTCCTGCTATTCTGCCTCACTTTGAAGGCCGCCTCGTTGACTTTCCTTAACAGATTTTTTGGACGATAGTTGTCCTTTATTACTCTGCCAGTTTTTTGAATTGCTGTGCCCGTGAGCTCCATTTTTCAACACGTTTTTTGTGAGCTGACCGCAAGTCCAATATTTTGGTTCAGGAACTATACTTGTTCATGGCGGGTGGCTGAGACTTTTGTTAATTCTTCTTCTTACCGGGCAATTAGAGTGACATGTGCCCTTCCAAATGCCTAACAGCTACTCTCTCATTGCTTCTCCCTCTTCCCTTTCATCCTCTTCCAAATTAGCAACCTGTGAGAACCAGGAGGTAAAAGGTGCTGTCTCTGCAGGTTGTAAAATTGATAGTAAAGGAGTTGTAAACTCAAACTGGCGCACAAGGAGATGGACGATTCATTGAGTTTTAGAAACCTTTCGTATTCACAGTGTGTCCATTCTCTAGGGTTCCCGTACATGTTATAGCTGTAGTAATATTCCCTTCAACCTGGAGACATGGGACCCATGGAATGGGTGCCATGCATTATTGCTTTAAAGGGTCTGCATTTGCTCACCCAATCTCACCAATCCTCTCAGTCCCATGTGTCCAGACTTATGCCACATGCAGCTGTCATTTTAGATAGGGTCATTCCACGTTTCTACAGAGACCCTGAAGGAATTGTAAAGAATTTCCCTGTTTTTTTGTTTTGTTTTTGAAATTCCTTTTCATAATGGGTTTGAGCTGATTTTCGCTGCCATGTTTTTGCCAGTCTAGACACAGTTGATTCCCTTATGGAGACATATCAATACAGAGGTTAAAGATTCTTACTACTCAGATATATTCCTCTGTGGGAAATATGGGGTTTTGAGTCCCTTTCACTGAGGAAGGTGTAGGTCTTATGTATTCCATAATTGGTTTTTGGAACGGTACCTGTGCTTATATCAAACTCTGGTTTTATGCATCACCCCACCTCTCCTTCCTCCTTAAGCAGGCATAAGAGTGTTTTCTAAATGTGAGACTCTGTTCTCTTTCCTAACTCAGTTCATGTGTACCCATGTTTACAGGATCTTCATATGTGATATCTTATGATAAGTTTATTTTTCTATGTGACATATTTCACTTAGAATCATCGTACCTGAATCCACTCATTTTGATGCTACTGGTCTTATGACATTGATTTCATGGCTGAGGGATATTCCATCGTACGTAAGTACCACAATTTTTTGAACCATTTTTATATTTCCTGGGTTATTGAAGGTGTACCCAATTTGAAGTTCTTGTAAGCAGTGTAGCCATAAATTTTGGGGTGTCTGTGTCTTATTGATTTTCAGTTTCCCCAAGGTATATTCCCTAGACTGGAAGGGCCCTTGGCTCTGTAGCTCTGTTGTTTACTTGTTTTAGGGAACACAATGCACTCCTCCAGAGAGGCAGTTGGCAATTTACATCCCACCTATCACCATAACAAGGCTCCCTGTTCTCCAGGGCCTGTCTTGCCTTTCTGTTTTTTACCCATTTTGATGATGACACTTTTGACTGGTGGGAAATGATTCTTCCTTGTGTTGCAGACTTGCATTGCCCACTTGCTTTTTTGCCCAAAAAGGGCGTATGCGTTTTATCCTGAATATATTCAGGAGAAAACACATACGCCCTTTTTGGCCAACTGCATCATTGTCGAACTTGTGCCCCTCCTTCTGAGCTTTAAAGGCAATTCCAACGTACCTCTTGAAATCTGTTTCCTGCTCTTCTGCATCGCTTTCAAGTCCGCTTCGTTGCCTCCCCTCAACAGATTGTTGTACGAGAGTTGTCCTTTATTACTCTGCCAGTTTGTGAATCGCTGTGCCCCTGAGCTCCATTTTTTAACTTGTTTTTTGTGAGCTGAACGCAAGTCCAAAATTTTGGTTCAGGACCTATACTGGTTTTCGGTGGGTAGCTAAGACTTTGTTTAATTTTTCTTCCTCCCAGGATATAAGACTGACATGTGCCCGTCCAAATGCCTAACAGCTACTCTCTCATTGGTTCTCCCTATTCCCTTTCCTCCTCTGCCAAATTGGCAGCCTGTGCAAACCAGGAGGTTAAAGGGGCAGTCTCTCCAAGTGGGGAGATTGATAGTAAAGCAGTTGGAAAGTCAAACCAGAGCACCAGGAGAGGGACTATTCGTTGAGATTTAGAGACCTTTCATATTCACAGTGTGTAAATTATCAAGGTTTCACGTACATGTTATAGCTGTACTAATATTCCCTTCAACCTGGATACATGGGACCCATGGAAAGGGTGCCATGCATTATTGCTTTAAAGGGTCTGCATTTGCTCACCCAATCTCACCAATACTCTCAGTCCCATGTGTCCAGCCTTATGCCACATCCAGCTGTGATTGTAGATAGGGTCATTCCAGGTTTCATCAGAAATCCTGAAGGAATTGTAAAGAATTTCCCATTATTTTTTGTTTTTCAAATTCATTTTTATAGTGGGTTTGAGCTGATTGTCACTGCCATCTTTATGCCAGTCTAGACACACTTGATTCCCTTATGGAGACATATCAATACATAGGTTTTAAGATTCTTACTAGTCAGATATATTCCTCTGTGGGAAATATGGGGTTTTGAGTCCCTTTCACTGAGGAAGGTGTAGGTCTTGTCTATTCCATACTTGGTTTTTGGAACGGTACCTGTGCTTATATCAAACTCTGGTTTTATGCATCACCCTACCTCTCCTACCCCTTAAGCAGGCATAAGAGTGTTTTCTAAATGTGAGACTCTGTTCTCTTTCCTAACTCAGTTCATGTGTAGCCATGTTTACAGGATCTTCATAAGTGATATCTTATGATAAGTTTCTTTTTCTGTGTGACTTATTTCACTTAGAATCATCGTACCTGAATCCACTCATTTTGCTGCTACTGGTCTTATGACATTGATTTCATGGCTGAGGGATATTCCATTGTACGTAAGTACCACAATTTTTTGAACAATTTTTATATTTCCTGGGATATTTAAGGTGTACCCATGTTGAGGTTCTTGTAAGCAGTGTCGCCCTAAATTTTGGGGTGGCTCTGTCTTATTGATTTTCAGTTTTCTCAAGGTATATTCCCTAGACTGGAAGTGCCCTTGGCTCTGTAGCTCTGTTGTTTACTTGTTTTAGGGAAAAAAATGCACTCCTCCGGAGAGGAAGTTGGCAATTTTCATCCCGCCCATCAGGATAACAAGGCTCCCTGTTCTCCAGGGCCTGTCTGGCCTTTCTGGTTTTTTCCCATTTTGTGGATGTCCTTTTTGACCGGTGGGAAGTGATACTTCTTTGTAGTGCAGACATGCATTGCCCACTTGCTTGCTTGGCCAAAAAGGGCGTATGCGTTTTCTCCTGAATATTCAGGAGAAAACGCATACGCCCTTTTTGGCCAAGTGCATCATTGTCGAAGTTGTGCCCCTCTTTCTGTGCTTTAAAGGCGATTCCAACGTACCTCTTGCAATCTCTTTTCTGCTATTCTGCCTCGCTTTCAAGTCCGCCTCGTTGCCTCCACTCAACAGATTGTTGGACGATAGTTGCCCTTTATTACTCTGCCATTTTGTGAATTGCTGTGCCCCTGAGATACATTATTTAACACGTTTTTTTGTGAGCTGAACGCAAGTCCAATATTTTTGTTCAGGACCTATACTGGTTTTCGATGGGTGGCTGAGGCTTTGATTAATTCTTCTTCCTCCCGGGAAATAAGAGTGACATATGCCCGTCCAAATGCCTAACAGCTACTCTCTCATTGGTTCTCCCTCTTCCCATTCATCCTCTGCCAAATTGGCAACCTGTGCGAAACAGGAGGTTAAAGGTGCTGTCTCTCTAGGTTGGGAGATTGATAGTAAAGCAGTTGGAAAGTGAAACCGGAGCACCAGGAGGGGGCTATTCATGGAGTTTTAGAGACCTTTCGTATTCACACTGTGTCCATTGTCTAGGTTTCCCGTACATGTTATAGCTGTAGTAATATTCCCTTCAACCTGGAGACATGGGACCCATGGAATGGGTGCCATGCATTATTGCTTTAAAGAGTCTGCATTAGCTCACCCCATCTCACCAATCCTCTCAGTCCCATGTGTCCAGCCTTATGCCACATCCAGCTGTCATTGTAGATGGGGTCTTTCCAGGTTTCATCAGAAATCCTGAAGGAATTGTAAAGAATTTCCCATTATTTTATTGTTTTTCAAATTCCTTTTCATAGTGGGTTAGAGCTGATTCTCACTGCCATGTTTTAGCCAGTCTAGACACACTTGATTCCCTTACGGAGACATATCAATACATAGGTTTTAAGATTCTAACTAGTCAGATATATTCCTCTGCGGGAAATATGGGGTTTTGAGTCCCTTTCACTGAGGAAGGTGTAGGTCTTGTCTATTACATACTTCGTTTTTGGAACGGTACCGTTGCTTATATCATATTCTGGTTTTATGCATCACCCCACCTCTCCTTCCCCCTTAAGCAGGCATAAGAGTGTTTTGTAAATGTGAGACTCTGTTCTCTTTCCTAACTCAGTTCATTTGTAGCCATGTTTCCATGATCTTCATAAGTGATATCTTATGATAAGTTTATTTTTCTGTGTGACATATTTCACTTAGAATCATCGTACATGAATCCACTCATTTTATGCTACTGGTCTTATGACATTGATTTAATGGCTGAGGGATATTCCATCATACGTAAGTACCACAATATTTTGAACAATTTTTATCTTTCCTGGTATACATAAGGTGTACCCAAGTTGAGGTTCTTGTAAGTAGTGCAGCCCTAAATTTTGGGGTGGCTGTGTCTTATTGATTTTCAGTTTTCCCAAGGTATATTCCCTAGACTGGAAGTGCCCTTGGCTCTGTAGCTCTGTTGTTTACTTGTTTTAGGGAAAACAATGCACTCCTCCAGAGAGGCAGTTGGCAATTTACAACCCGCTCATCAGGCTAACAAGGCTCCCTGTTCTCCAGGGCCTGTCTTGCCTTTCTGGTTTTTACCCATTTTGTGGATGTCCCATTTGACCGGTGGGAAGTGATACTTCTTTGTAGTGCAGACATGCATTGCCCACTTGCTTGCTTGGCCAAAAAGGGCGTATGCGTTTTCTCCTGAATATATTCAGGAGAAAACGCATACGCCCTTTTTGGCCAAGTGCATCATTGTGGAAGTTGTGCCCCTCTTTCTGTGCTTTAAAGGCGATTCCAACGTACCTCTTGAAATCTGTTTCCTGCTATTCTGCCTCGCTTTCAAGTCCGCCTCGTTGCCTCCCCTCAACAGATTCTTGGATGATAGTTGCCCTTTATTACTCTGCCATTTTGTGAATTGCTGTGCCCCTGAGCTTCATTATTTAACTCGTTTTTTTGTGAGCTGAACGCAAGTCCAATATTTTGGTTCAGGACCTATACTGGTTTTCGGTGGGTGGCTGAGACTTTGGTTAATTCTTCTTCCTCCCGTGATATAAGTGTGATATGTGCCCGTCCAAATGCCTAACAGCTACTCTCTCATTGGTTCTCCCTCTTCCCTTTTATCTTCTGCCAAATTGGCAACCTGTGCGAACCAGGAGGTTAAAGAGTCTGTCTCTCCAAGTTGGGAGATTGATAGTAAAGCAGTTGGAATGTCAAACCGGAGCACCAGGAGGGGGACTATTTGTTGAGTTTTAGAGACCTTTCTTATTCACAGTGTGTCCATTCTCTAGGTTTCCCATACATGTTATAGTTGTAGTAATATTCCCTTCAACCTAGAGAGTTGGGACCCATGGAATGGTTGCCATGCATTATTGCTTTAAATGGTCTGCATTTGCTCACCCCATCTCACCAATCCTCTCAGTTCCATGTGTCCAGCCTTATGCCACATCCAGCTGTCATTGTAGATAGGGTCTTTCCAGGTTTCATCAGAAATCCTGAAGGAATTGTAAAGAATTTCCCATTATTTTTTGTTTTTCAAATTCCTTTTTATAGTGGGTTTGAGCTGATTCTCACTACCATGTTTATGCCAGTCTAGAAACTCTTGATTCCCTTATGGAGATATATCAATACATAGGTTTTATGATTCTTACTAGTTAGATATATTCTTCTGCATGAAATATGGGATTTTGAGTCCCTTTCACTGAGGAAGGTGTAGGTCTTGTCTATTACATAGTTGGTTTTTGGAACAATACCTGTGTTTATATCAAACTCTGGTTTTATGCATCACCCCACCTCTCCTTCCCCCTTAAGCAGGCATAAGAGTGTTTTCTAAATGTGAGACTTTGTTCTCTTTCCTAACTCAGTTCATGTGTAGCCATGTTTACAGGATCTTCATAAGTGATATCTTCTGATAAGTTTCAATTTCTGTGTGACTTGTTTCACTTAGAATCATTGTACCTGAATCCACTCATTTTGCTGCTACTGGTCTTATGACATTGATTTCGTGGCTGAGGGATATTCCATCGTACGTAGGTACCACAATTTTTTGAACCATTTTTATATTTCCTGGGATATTTAAGGTGTACCCAAATTGAGGTTCTTGTAAGCAGTGCAGCCCTAAATTTTGGGGTGGCTCTGTCTTATTGATTTTCAGTTTTCCCATGGTATATTCCCTAGACTGGAAGTGCCCTTGGCTCTGTAGCTCTGTTGTTTACTTGTTTTAGGGAACACAGTGCACTCCTCCAGAGAGGCAGTTGTCAATTTACATCCCACCCATCAGCATAACAAGGCTCCCTGTTCTCCAAGGCATCTCTTGCCTTTCTGAATTTTACCCATTTTGTGGATGTTCCTTTTGACCGGTGGGATGTGATACTTCTTTGTAGTGCAGATTTGCATTGCCCGCTTGTTTGCTTGGCCAAAATGGGCGTATGCGTTTTCTCCTGAATATATTCAGGAGAAAACACATACACCCTTTTTGGCCAAGTGCATCACTGTCGAAGTTGTGCCCCTCTTCCTGTGCTTTCAAGGCAATTCCAACATACCTCTTGAAATCTGTTTCCTGCTATTCTGCCTCGCTTTCAAGTCTTCCTCGTTTCCTTCCTCAACAGATTGTTGGACGATAGTTGCCCTTTATTACTCTCCCAATTTGTGAATTGCTGTGCCCCTGAGCTCCATTTTTTAACTCGTTTTTTGTGAGCTGATCTCAAGTCCAATAATTTGGTTCAGGACCTATACTGGTTTTCGGTGGGTGGCTGAGACTTTGATTAATTCATCTTCCTCCCGGGATATAAGAGTGACATGTGCCCGTACAAATGCCTAACAGCTTCTCTCTCATTGGTTCTCCCTCTTCCCTTTCATCCTCTGCCAAATTGGCAGCCTGTGCAAACCAGGAGGTTAAAGGGGCAGTCTCTCCAAGTTGGGAGATTGATAGTAAAGCAGTTGGAAAGTCAAACCGGAACACCAGGAGAGGGACTATTTGTTGAGTTTTAGAGACCTTTCGTATTCACAGTGTGTCCATTCTCTAGCTTTTCCGTACATGTTATAGCTGTAGTAATATTCCCTTCACCCTGGAGAGTTGGGACCCATGGAATGGGTGCCATGCATTATTGCCTTAAAGGGTCTGCATTTGCTCACCCAATCTCACCAATCCTCTCAGTCCCATGTGTCCAGCATTATGCCACATGCAGCTGTCATTTTATTTTATTTATTTTTTATTTTTTATTTTTGTTCATAATGTTTCTTTATTATCATTTAAACATCTATAAAGTCTGTAATGACATCCTCTACTCTTCCTGATATTGGTCATTTGTGCCTTCTTTCCTTTTCCTCCTAATCAGTCTGGCTAGATATTTATCAATTTTGCTCATCTTCTCAAAGAATCAGCTTTTTGTTTCATTGATTTTTTCTACTTTCATGTGTGTGTTTTATGTTATTGATTTCTGTTCTTAACTTTTTATTTACTCTTCTGCTTACTTTGAATTTAATGGGCTCTTCTTTTTCTAATATTTAAAGGTAGAAGCTGAAGTCATTGTTTTCAAATATTCCTTCTCTTCTAATATAGGCACTTAGTTCTATGAATTTCTCTCTAAGCTGTGCTTTATCTGTGTCTCACAAGTTTGACTACTTTGGCAAAGATGTGTTCCCATTTTCATTTAGATAAGACTATTTTCTAGTTCCTACTTCAATTTCTTGTATGACAAACGGCTTGTTTAAAAGTCTTTTTTTTAAACTCTCATTCTTTTTTTTCCAGTTTTTTTTTTAATTTTTTGCTTTATAACAAATTTAATCAGTTATACATATACATATGTTTCCATATCCCCTCCCTTTTGCGTCTCCCTCCCACCCTCCCTATCCTACCCCTCCAGGCGGTCACAAAGCACCGAGCTGATCTCCCTGTGCTATGCGGATGCTTCCCACTAGCTATCTACCTTACGTTTGGTAGTGTATATATGTCCATGCCGCTCTTTCACTTTGTCACAGCTTACCCTTCCCCCTCCCCATATCCTCAAGTCCATTCTCTAGTAGGTCTGTGTCTTTATTCCTGTCTTACCCCTATGTTCTTCATGACATTTTTTTTCTTAAATTCCATATATATATGTAAGCATACAGTATTTGTCTTTCTCTTTCTGACTTACTTCACTCTGTATGACAGACTCTAGGTCTATCCACCTCATTACAAATAGCTCAATTTCATTTCTTTTTATGGCTGAGTAATATTACATTGTATATATGTGCCACATCTTCTTTATCCATTCTTCCGATGATGGACACTTAGGTTGTTTCCATCTCCGGGCTATTGTAAATAGGGCTGCTATGAACATTTTGGTACATGTCTCTTTTTGAATTATGGTTTTCTCAGGGTATATGCCTAGTAGTGGAATTGCTGGGTCATATGGTAGTTCTATTTGTAGTTTTTTAAGGAACTTCCATACCGTTCTCCATAGCGGCTGTACCAATTCACATTCCCACCAGCAGTGCAAGAGTGTTCCCTTTTCTCCACACCCTCTCCAGCATTTATTGTTTCTAGATTTTTTGATGATGGCCATTCTGACTGGTGTGAGATGATATCTCATTGTAGTTTTGATTTGCATTTCTCTAATGAGTAAAGATGTTGAGCATCCTTTCATGTGTTTGTTGGCAGTCTGTATATATTCTGTGGAGAAATGTCTATTTAGGTCTTCTGCCCATTTTTGGATTGGGTTGTTTGTTTTTTTGTTATTGAGCTGCATGAGCTGCTTATAAATTTTGGAGATTAATCCTTTGTCAGTTGCTTCATTTGCAAATATTTTCTCCCATTCTGAGGGTTGTCTTTTGGTCTTGTTTATGGTTTCCTTTGCTGTGCAAAATCTTTTAAGTTTCATTAGGTCCCATGTGTTTATTTTTGTCCTTATTTCCATTTCTCTAGGAGGTGGGTCAAAAAGGATCTTGTTGTGATTTATGTCATAGAGTGTTCTGCCTATGTTTTCCTCTAAGAGTTTGATAGTGTCTGGCCTTACATTTAGGTCTTTAATCCATTTTGAGCTTATTTTTTGTGTATGGTGTTAGGGAGTGATCTAATCTCATACTTTTACATGTCCCTATCCAGTTTTCCCAGCACTACTTATTGAAGAGACTGTCCTTTCTCCACTGTACATTCCTGCCTCCTTTATCAAAGATAAGGTGACCATATGTCCGTGGGTTTATCTCTGGGCTTCTTATCCTGTTCCATTGATCTATCTTTCTGTTTTTGTGCCAGTACCATACTGTCTTGATTACTGTAGCTTTGTAGTATAGTCTGAAGTCAGGGAGCCTGATTCCTCCAGCTCCATTTTTCGTTCTCAAGATTGCTTTGGCTATTCGGGGTCTTTTGTGTTTCCATACAAATTGTGAAATTTTTTGTTCTAGTTCTGTGAAAAATGACAGTGGTAATTTGATAGGGATTGCATTGAATCTGTAGATTGCTTGGGGTAGTAGAGTCATTTTCACAATGTTGATTCTTCCAATCCAAGAACACGGTACATCTCTCCATCTATTTGTATCATCTTTAATTTCTTTCATCACTGTCTTATAATTTTCTGCATACAGGTCTTTTGTCTCCTTAGGTAGGTTTATTCCTAGATATTTTATTCTTTTTGTTGCAATGGTAAATGGGAGTGTTTCCTTGATTTCACTTTCAGATTTTTCATCATTAGTATATAGGAATGCCAGAGATTTCTGTGCATTAATTTTGTATCCTGCAACTTTACCAAATTCATTGATTAGCTCTAGTAGTTTTCTGGTAGCATCTTTAGGATTCTCTATGTATAGTAACATGTCATCTGTAAACAGTGACAGCTTTACTTCTTCTTTTCCAATATGGATTCCTTTTATTTCCTTTTCTTCTCTGATTGCTGTGGCTAAAACTTCCAAAACTAGGTTGAATAAGAGTGGTGAGAGTGGGCAACCTTGTCTTGTTCCTGATCTTAGTGGAAATGATTTCAGTTTTTCACCATTGAGGACGATGCTGGCTGTGGGTTTGTCATATATCGCCTTTATTATGTTGAGGAAAGTTCCCTCTATGCCTACTTTCTGCAGGGTTTTTATCATAAATGCGTGTTGAATTTTGTCGAAAGCTTTCTCTGCATCTATTGAGATGATCATATGGTTTTTCTCCTTCAATTTGTTAATATGGTGTATCACGTTGATTGATTTGCGTATATTGAAGAATCCTTGCATTCCTGGAATAAACCCCACTTGATCATGGTGTATGATCCTTTTAATGTGCTGTTGGATTCTGTTTGCTAGTATTTTGTTGAGGATTTTTGCATCTATGTTCATCAGTGATATTGGCCTGTAGTTTTCTTTCTTTGTGACATCCTTGTCTGGTTTTGGTATCAAGGTGATGGTGGCCTCATAGTATGAGTTTGGGAATGTTCCTCCCTCTGCTATATTTTGGAAGAGTTTCAGAAGGATAGGTGTTAGCTCTTCTCTAAATGTTTGATAGAATTCGCCTGTGAAGCCATCTGGTCCTGGGCTTTTGTTTGTTGGAAGATTTTTTATCACAGTTTCAATTTCAGTGCTTGTGATTGGTCTGTTCATATTTTCTATTTCTTCCTGGTTCAGTCTGGGCAGGTTGTGCATTTCTAAGAATTTGTCCATTTCTTCCAGGTTGTCCATTTTATTGGCATAGAGTTGCTTATAGTAATCTCTCATGATCTTTTGTATTTCTGCAGTGTCAGTTGTTACTTTTCCTTTTTCATTTCTAATTCTATTGATTTGAGTCTTCTCCCTTTTTTTCTTGATGAGTCTGGCTAATGGTTTATCAATTTTGTTTATCTTCTCAAAGAACCAGCTTTTAGTTTTATTGATCTTTGCTATCGTTTCCTTCATTTCTTTTTCATTTATTTCTGATCTGATTTTTATGATTTCTTTCCTTCTGCTAACTTTGGGATGTTTTTGTTCTTCTTTCTCTAATTGCTTTAGGTGCAAGGTTAGGTTGTTTATTCGAGATGTTTCCTGTTTGTTAAGGTGGGATTGTATTGCTATAAACTTCCCTCTTAGAACCACTTTTGCTGCATCCCATAGGTTTTGGGTCGTCGTGTCTCCATTGTCATTTGTTTCTAGGTATTTTTTAATTTCCTCTTTGATTTCTTCAGTGATCACTTTGTTATTAAGTAGGGTATTGTTTAGCCTCCATGTGTTTGTATTTTCTACAGCTCTTTTCCTGTAATTGATATCTAGTCTCATAGCATTGTGGTCGGAAAAGATACTTGATACAATTTCAATTTTCTTACATTTACCAAGGCTTGATTTGTGACCCAAGATATGATCTATCCTGGAGAATGTTCCATGAGCACTTGAGAAAAATGTGTATTCTGTTGTTTTTGGATGGAATGTCCTATAAATATCAATTAAGTCCATCTTGTTTAATGTATCATTTAAAGCTTGTGTTTCCTTATTTATTTTCATTTTGGATGATCTGTCCATTGGAGAAAGTGCGGTGTTAAAGTCCCCTACTATGAGTGTGTTACTGTCGATTTCTCCTTTTATGGCTGTTAGTATTTGCCTTATGTATTGAGGTGCTCCTATGTTTGGTGCATAAATAGTTACAATTGTTATATCTTCTTCTTGGATCGATCCCTTGATCATTAGGTAGTGTCCTTCTTTGTCTCTTCTAGTAGTCTTTATTTTAAAGTCTATTTTGTCTGATATGAGAATTGCTACTCCAGCTTTCTTTTGGTTTCCATTTGCATGGAATATCTTTTTCCATCCCCTTACTTTCAGTCTGTATGTGTCTCTAGGTCTGAAGTGGGTCTCTTGTAGACAGCATATATATGGGTCTTGTTTTTGTATCCATTCAGCCAATCTGTGTCTTTTGGTGGGAGCATTTAGCCCATTTACATTTAAGGTAATTATCGATATGTATGTTTCTATTCCCATTTTCTTAATTGTTTTGGGTTCGTTATTGTAGGTCTTTTCCTTCTGTTGTTTTTCTTGCCTAGAGAAGTTCCTTTAGCATTTGTTGTAAAGCTGGTTTGGTGGTGCTGAACTCTCTCAGCTTTTGCTTGTCTGTAAATGTTTTGATTTCTCCCTCAAATCTGAATGAGATCCTTGCTGGGTAGAGTAATCTTGGTTGCAGGTTTTTCTCCTTCATCACTTTAATTATGTCCTTCCACTCCCTTCTGGCTTGTAGAGTTTCTGCTGAGAGATCAGCTGTTATCCTGATGGGGATTCCCTTGTGTGTTATTTGTTGTTTTTGCCTTGCTGCTTTTAATATGATTTCTTTGTGTTTAATTTTTGACAGTTTGATTAATATGTGTCTTGCCGTGTTTCTCCTTGGATTTATTCTGTATGGGACTCTCTTTCCCTCTGGGATTTGATTAACTATTTCCTTTCCCATATTAGGGAAGTTTTCCACTATAATCTCTTCAAATATTTTCTCAGTCCCTTTCTTTTTCTCTTCTTCTTCTGGAACCCCTATAATTCGAATGTTGGTGCGTTTAATGTTGTCCCAGAGGTCTCTGAGACTGTCCTCTGTTCTTTTCATTCTTTTTTCTTTATTTTGCTCTGCAGCAGTTATTTTCACTATTTTATCTTCCACCTCACTTATCCGTTCTTCTGCCTCAGTTATTCTGCTATTGATCCCATCTAGAGTATTTTTTATTTCATGTATTGTGTTTTTAATCGATGCTTGATTCATCTTTAGTTCTTCTGGGTCCTTGTTAACTGTTTCTTGCATTTTGTCTATTCTATTTCCAAGATTTTGGATCTGGGAAATAGAATCTTGGTTCATCTTTACCATCATTATTCTGAATTCTTTTTCAGGTAGACTGCCTATTACCTCTTCATTTGTTAGGTCGGGTGGGTTTTTATCTTGCTCCTTCTCCTGCTGTGTGTTTTTCTGCCTTCTCATTTTGCTTATGTTACTGTGTTTGGGGTCTCCTTTTTTCAGGCCTCAGGTTCGTAGTTCCCGTTGTTTTTGGTGTCTGTCCCCTTTGGCTAAGGTTGGTTTAGTGGGTTGTGTAGGCTTCCTGGTGGAGGGGACTAGTGCCTGTGTTCTGGTGGATGAGGCTGGATCTTGTCTTTCTGGTGGGCAGGTCCAGGTCTGGTGGTGTGTTTTGGGGTGTCTGCGGACTTTTTATGATTTTAGGCCACCTCTCTGCTAATGGGTGGCGTTGTGTTCCTGTCTTGCTAGTTGTTTGGCATAGGGTGTCCAGCACTGTAGCTTGCTGGTCGTTGAGTGAAGCTGGGTGCTGGTGTTGAGATGGAGATCTCTGGAAGATTTTTGCCATTTGATATTATGTGGAGCTGGGAGGTCTCTTGTGGACCAGTGTCCTGAAGTTGGCTCTCCCACCTCAGAGGCACAGCTCTGACTCTGGGCTCTTCAATTTGGGATGATGTGTTGTCTATTCATGTATTCCACAGATGCAGGGTACATCAAGTTGATTGTGGAGCTTTAATCCGCTGCTTCTGAGGCTGCTGGGAGAGGTTTCCCTTTCTCTTCTTTTTTCTCACAGCTCCTGGGTCTCAGATTTGGATTTGGCCCCGCCTCTGCGTGTAGGTCGCCGGAGGGCGTCTGTTCTTCGCTCAGACAGGACATGGTTAAAGGAGCAGCCGCTTCGGGGACTCTTGCTCACTCAGGCCGGGCAGGATGGAGGGGCACGGAGAGCGGGGCGAGCCTGCAGCGGCCGAGGTCGGCGTGACGTTGCACCAGCCCGAGGCGCGCCATGCGTTCTCCCAGGGAAGCCGCACCTGGATCCCAGGACCCCGGCAGTGGTGGGCTGCACTGGCTCCCGGAAGGGCGGTGTGGGCAGTGACCTGCGCTTGCACACAGGCTTCTTGGCGGCAGCAGCCACAGCCCCAGCGTCCCACGCCCGTCACTGGGCTCCGCGCTTTCAGTTGTGACTCGCACCCGTCTGTGGAGCCCCTTTAAGCAGCGCTCTTAATCCCCTCTCCTCGTGCACCAGGAAACCAAGAGGGAAGAAAAAGTCTCTTCCCTCTTCGGCAGCTCTAGAGTTTTCCCGGACTCCCTCCTGGCTATCTGTGGCACATTAGCCCCCTTCATGCTGAGTTCTCTCCACCAGCCCCAGTCCTCTCTCTGCGCTCTGACCGAAGCCCGAGCCTCAGCTTCCAGCGCTGCGTGCCCAGGCGGGCGAGCAGAAAAGCCTCTCGGACTGGTGAGTGCCGCTCGGCACCGATCCTCCGTGCGGGAATCACTCCGCTTTGCCCTACCCAGGTATGTGGGGAGTTTCTTGCCTTTTGGGAGGTCTGGGGTCTTCTGCCAGCGATCAGTGGGTATTCTGTAGGAGTTGTTCCACGTGTAGCTGTATTTCTGGTGTATCCATGGGGAGGAAGGTCAAATTCTTTTTATAGTGTGTTTGAGCTGATTCTCGCTCCCATGTTTATGCCAGTCTAGACACACTTGATTCCCTTACGGAGACATATCAATACATCGGTTTTAAGATTCTTACTAGTCAGATATATTCCTCTGTGGGAAATATGGGGTTTTGAGTCCCTTTCACTTAGGAAGGTGTAGTTCTTGTCTATAGCATAGTTGGTTTTTAGAACGGTACCTGTGCTTATATCAAACTCTGGTTTTATGCATCACCCCACCTCTCCTTCCCCCTTAAGCAGGCATAAGAGTGTTTTCTAAATGTGATACTCTGTTCTCTTTCCTAACTCAGTTCATGTATAGCCATGTTTACAGGATCTTCATAAGTGATATCTTATGATAAGCTTCTTTTTCTGTGTGACTTATTTCACTTAGAATCATCGTAACTGAATCCACTCATTTTGATGCTACTGGTCTTATGACATTGAATTCATGGCTGAGGGATATTCATTGTATGTACATAACATAATTTTTTGAACTGTTTTTATGTTTCCAGGTATACTTAAGGTGTACCCAAGTTGAGGTTCTTGTAAGCAGTGCAGCCCTAAATTTTGGAGTTGCTCTGTCTTATTGATTTTCAGTTTTCCCAAGATATATTCCCTATACTGGAAGTGCCCTTGGCTCTGTGGCTCTGTTGTTTACTTGTTTTAGGGAAAACAATGCACTCCTCAAGAGAGGCAGTTGGCAATTTACATCCCGCCCATCAGCATAACAATGCACCCTGTTCTCCAGGGCCTGTCTTGAACTTCTGGATTTTACCCATTTTGTGGATGTCCCTTTTGACAGGTGGGAAGTGATACTTCTTTGTAGTGCACATTTGCATTGTCCGCTTGCTTGCTTGACCAAAAAGTGTGTATGCATTTTCTCGTGAATATATTCAGGAGAAAACGCATTCACAGTTTTTGGCCAAGTGCATCATTGTCGAAGTTGTGCCCCTCTTCCTGTGCTTTAAAGGCGATTCCAACGTGCCTCTTGAAATCTGTTTCCTGCTATTCTGCCTCGCTTTCAAGTCCACCTCGTTGCCTTCCCTCAACAGATTTTTGGACGATAGTTGTCCTTTATTACTCTACCTGTTTGTGAATTGCTTTGCCCCTGAGCTCAATTATTTAACTTGCTTTATGTGAGCTGAACGCAAGTCCAATATTTTGGTTCAGGACCTATACTGGTTCCCGGTGGGTGGCTGAGACTTTAGTTAATTATTCTTCCTCCCGGAAATAAGAGTGACATGTGCCCGTCCAAATGCCTAACAGCTACTCTTTCATTGGTTCTCCATCTTCCCTTTCATCCTCTGCCAAATTGGCAACCTGTGCGAACCAGTAGGTTAAAATTGCAGTCTCTCCAGGCAGGGAGATTGATAGTAAAGCAGTTGGAAAGTCAAAGCGTAGCAACACGAGAGGTTCTATTCGTTGAGTTTTAGAGACCTTTGTATTCACAGTGTGTCCATTCTCTAGGTTTCCCATACATGTTATAGCTGTAGTAATATTCCCTTCACCCTGGAGAGTTGGGCCCATGGAATGAGTGCCATGCATTATTGCTTTAAAGGGTCTGCCTTTGCTCACCCAATCTTACCAATCCTCTCAGTCCCATGTGTCCAGCCTTATGCCACATCCATCTGTCGTTGCAGATAGAGTCATTACAGGTTTCATCAGACACACTGAAGGAATTGTAAAGAATTTACCTTTTTTTTGTTTTTCAAATTCCTTTTTATAGTGGGTTTCAGCTGATTCTCGCTGCCATGTTTATGCCAGTCTAGACACACTTGATTCCCTTATGGAGACATATCAATATATAGGTTTTAAGATTCTTACTAGTCAGATATATTCCTCTGCGGGAAATATGGGGTTTTGAGTCCCTTTCACTGAGGAAGGTGTAGGTCTTGTCTATTCCATTGATGGTTTTTGGAACGGTACCTGTGCTTATATCAAACTCTGGTTTTATGCATCACCCCACATCTCCTTCCCCCTTAAGCAGGCATAAGAGTGTTTTCTAAATGTGAGACTCTGTTCTCTTTCCTAACTCAGTTCATGTGTAGCCATGTTTACAGGATCTTCATAAGTGATATCTTATGATAAGTTTCTTTTTCAGTTTGACTTATTTCACTTTGAAACATCGTACCTGAATCCACTCATTTTGCTGCTACTGGTCTTATGACATTGATTCCATGGCTGAGGGATATTCCATCGTACCTAAATACCACAATTTTTTGAACCATTTTTATATTTCCTGGGATATTTAAGTTGTACCCAAGTTTAGGTTCTTGTAAGCAGTGCATCCCTAAATTTTGGGGTGGCTCTGTCTTATTGATTTTCAGTTTTCCAAAGGTATATTCCGTTGACTGGAAGTGCCCTTGGCTCTGTAGCTCTGTTGTTTACTTGTTTTAGGGAACACAATGCACTCCTCCAGAGAGGAAGTTGGCAACTTACATCCCGCCCATCAGCATAACAAGGCTCCCTGTTCTCCAGGGCCTGTCTTCCCTTTCTGGTGTTTATCCATTTTGTGGATGTGCCTTTTTACTGGTGAGAAGTGATACTTCTTTGGAGTGCAGATTTGCTTTGCCCGCTTCCTTGCTTGGCCAAAAAGTGTGAATGCGTTTTCTCCTGAATATATTCATGAGAAAATGCATACACACTTTTTGGCCAAGTGCATCATTGTCGAAGTTGTGCCCCTCTTCCTGTGCTTTAAAGGGGATTCCTACGTACCTCTTGAAATCTGTTTCCTGATATTCTGCCTCGCTTTCAAGTCCGCCTCGTTGCCTTCCCTCAACAGATTTTTGGACGATAGTTGTCCTTTATTACTCTTCCAGTTTGTGAAGTGCAGTGCCCCTGATCTCCATTCTTTAACTCGTTTTTTGAGAGCTGAATGCAAGTCCAAAATTTTTGTATACGACCTATACTTGTTCCCGGTGTGTGGCTGAGACTTTGGTTAATTCTTCTTCCTCCCGAGATATAAGAGTGACATGTGCCCATCCAAATGCCTAACAGCTACTCTCTCATTGGTTCTCCCTCTTCTCTTTCATCCTCTGCCAAATTGGCAACCTGTGCGAACCACGAGGTTAAAGGTGCTGTCTCTCCAAGTTGGGAGATTGATAGTAAAGCATTTCGAATGTCAAACCAGAGCACCAGCAGAGGGACTATTTGTTGAGTTTTAGAGACCTTTCATGTTCACAGTGTGTCCATTCTCTAGGTTTCCCATACATGTTATAGCTGTAGTAATATTCCCTTCACCGTGGAGAGTTGGGACCCATGGAAGGGGTGGCATGCATTATTGCTTTAAAGGGTCTGCATTTGCTCACCCAATCTCACCAATCCTCTCAGTCCCAAGTGTCCAGCCTAATGCTAAATCCAGGTGTCATTGTACATAGGGTCATTCCAGGTTTCGTCAGAGACCATGAAGAAATTGTAAAGAATTTCCTGTTTTTTGTGTGTGTGTGAAATTCATTTTTATAGTGCGTTTGAGCTGATTCTCACTGCCATTTTTATGCCAGTCTAGACACAGTTGATTCCCTCATGGAGACATATCAATAAATAGGTTATAAGACTCTTACTAGTCAGATATATTCCTCTGAGGGAAATATGGGGTTTTGAGTCCCTTTCACTGTGGAAGCTGTAGGTCTTGTCTATTCCGTATTTGATATTTTGAACGGTACCTGTGCTTATATAAAACTCTGGGTTTTATGCATCATCCCACCTCTCCTTCCCCCTTAAGCAGGCATAAGAATGTTTTCTAAATGTGAGACTCTGTTCTCTTTCCTAACTCAGTTCATCTGTAGCCATGTTTACAGGATCTCTATAAGTGATATCTTATGATAAGTTGCTTTTTCTGTGTGACTTATTTCACTTAGAATCACCGTACCTGAATCCACTCATTATGGTGCTACTGGTCTTATGACATTGATTTCATGGCTGAGGGATATTTCATCGGACATAAGTACCACAAATTTTTGTACCATTTTTATCTTTCCTGGGATATTTAAGGTGAATCCAAGATGAGGTTCTTGTAAGCAGTGCACCCCCAAATATTGGGGTGGCTGTGTCTTATTGATTTTCAGTTTTCTCAAGGTATATTCCGTAGACTGGAAGTGCCCTGGGCTCTGTAGCTCTGTTGTTTACTTGTTTTAGGGAACACAATGCACTGCTCCAGAGAGGCAGTTGGCAATTTACATCCCACCCATCAGCATAAAAAGGCTCCCAGTTCGCCAGGGCCTGTCTTGACCTTCTGGTTTTTACATATTTTGTGGATATCCCTTTTGACTTTTGGGAAGTTATACTTCTTTGTAGTGCAGATTTGCATTGCCAGCTTGCGTGCTTGGCCAAAAAGGGAGTATGTGTTTTCTCCTGAATATATTCAGGAGAAAACTCATACAAACTTTTTGGCCAAGTGCATCATTGTCGAATTTGAGCCCCTCTTCCTGTGCTTTCAAGGCGATTCCTGCATACCTCTTGAAATCTGTTTCCTGCTATTCTGCCTCGCTTTCACCTCTGCCTCTTAACCTTCCCTCAACAGAGTTTTGGAGGAGAGTTGTCCTTTACTACTCTGACATTTGGTGAATTGCTGTGCCACTGAGCACCATTTTTCAACTCGATTTTTGTGAGCTGAATGCAAGTCCAAATTTTGGTTCAGGACTTATACTGGTGTCCGGTGGGTGGCTGAGACTTTGGTTAATTCTTCTTCCGGCCGGAAAATTAGAGTGACATTTGCCGGTCCAAATGCTTAACAGCTACTCTCTCATTGGTTCTCTCTCTTCCCTTTCATCCTCTGCCAAAGTGGCAACCTGTGAGGACCAGGAGGTTAAAGGGGCTGTCTCTCTAAGTTGGGAGATTGATAGTAAAGCAGTTCGAAAGTCAAACCGGAGCACCAGGAGACAGACTATTACTTGAGTTTTAGAAACCTTTCGTATTCACAGTGTGTCCATTCTCTAGGTTTGCCGTACATGTTATAGCTGTTGTAATATTCCCTTCAACCTGGAGAGTTGGGACCCATGGAATGGGTGCCACTCATTATTGCTTTAAAGGGTCTGCATTTTCTCACCCAATCTCAACAATCCTCTCAGTCCAAAGTGTCCAGCCTTATGCCACATCCAGCTGTCATTGTAGATAGGGTAATTCCAGGTTTCATCAGAGACCCTGAAGGAATTGTAAGGAATTTCCCTGTTTTTTTGTTTTGTTTTTGAAATTCCTTTTTATAGTGGGTTGAGCTGATTCTCACTGCCATGTTTATGCCAGTCTAGACACACTTGATTCCCTTATGGAGACATATCAGTATATAGGTTTTAAGATTCTTACTCTTAGGATATATTACTCTGCGGTGAATATGGGGTGTTGAGTCCCTTTCACTGAGGAAGGTGTAGGTCTTGTCTATTCCGTATTTGGTTTTTGGAACTGTACCTGTACTAATATCAAACTCTGGTTTTATGCATCACCCCACCTCTCCTTCCCCCTTAAGAAGGCATAAGGGTGTTTTCTAAATGTGAGACTCCGTTCTCTTTCCTATCTCAGTTCATGTGTAGCCATGCTTACAGTATCTTCATAATTGATATCTTATGATAATTTTCTTTTTCTGTGTGACTTATTTCACTTAGAATTATCGTACCTGAATCCACTCGTTTTGCTGCTACTGGCCTTATGACATTGATTTCATTGTTGAGGGATATTCTGTCATACGTAAGTACCACAATTTCTTGAACCATTTTTGTCTTTCCTGGGATATTTAAGGTGTACCCAAGTTGAGGTTTTTGTAAGCAGTGCAGCCCTGAAATTTGGTGTGGATCTGTCTTATTAATTTTCAGTTTTCCCAAGCTATATTCCCTAGACTGGAAGTGCCCTTGGCTCTGTACCTCTGTTGTTTACTTGTTTTAGGGAACACAATGCACTCCTCCAGAGAGGCAGTTGGCAATTTACATCCCGCCCATCAGCATAACAAGGCTCCCTGTTCCCCAGGGCCTGTCTTGCCTGTCTGGTTTTTACACATTTTGCGGATATCCCTTTTGGCTGGTGAGAAGTGATACTTCTTTGTAGTGCAGATTTGCATTTCCGGCTTGCTTGCTTGGCTGAAAAGGGCATATGTGTTTTCTCCTGAATATATTCACGTGAAAATCCATATGCCCTTTATGGCCATTTCCATTATTTTCGAAGTTGTGATGCTTTTACTGTGTTTAAAGGCGATTCCAATGTACCTCTTGAAATCTGTTTCATGCCATTCTGCCTCATTTTCACTTCCACCTCGTGGCTTTCCCTTAACAGATTTTTGGAAGAGAGTAGTCCTTTATAACTCTGCCGGTTAGTGAATTGCTGTGGCCCTGAGCTCCATTTTTCAAATTGCGTTTTTGTGAGCTGACCGCAAATCCACAGTTTTGCTTCTGGACCTATAGTGGTTCTTGGGGGGGCAGGCTGAGTTTTGGTTAATTCCTCTTCGTGACGGGAAATTAGAGTGAAATATGGCCGTCCAAATGCCTACAGGTACTCTCTCATTGGTTCTCTCTCTTCCCTATATCCTCTGCACAATTTTCCAACTGTGCGAACCAGGAGGTTATAGGGGCTGACTCTCCAAGTTGGGAGATTGATAGTAAAGCAGTTGGAATGTCAAACTGGAGCACAAGGAGAGAAAAAAAGTAGTAGAGTTTTAGAAACCTTTCACCATCAGATGGTTTCCATTCTCTAGGTTCCCATACATGTTATAACTGTAGTGATATCCCCTTCTACTTGGAGAGTTGGAAACCATGGAATGCGTGGCAGGCATAATTGCTTTAAAGGGTCTGCATTTTTTCACCCAATCTCTCCAATCCTCTCAGTCCCAAGTGACCAGCGTTATGCCACATCCAGCTGTCATTGTAGATAGGGTCATTCCAGGTTTCATCAGAACCCCTGAAGGTATTGTGTAAGAATTTTACTGTTTTTATGTTTTGTTTTGAAATTCATTTTTATAGTGGGTTTGAGATGATTCTCACTGCCATGTTTATGTCGTTCTAGACACACTTAGTTCCCTTAAGGAGACATATCAATACATAGGTTTTAAAATTCTTACTAGTCAGATATATTTCTCTGCAGGGAATAAGGATGTTGAGTTCCGTTCACTGAGGAAGAGGTAGGGCTTGTCTCTTCTGTTTTTGGATTATGGAACGGTACCTGTGCTAATATCAAACTTTTGTTTTGTGAATCTCCCCACCTGTCTTTCCCCTTAAGCAAGTGTTAGAGTGTTTTCTAAATCTGAGACTCTGTTCTCTTCCCTAATTCAGTTCATATGTAGCCATGTTTACATTCCCGTCATAAGTGATATCTTATGTCAGAATGCACCATGGCCTTGTCATAATAATGCTCCATGACCCCTCTCATCACAATGCTCCATGCCCTGGTTATCACAATGCTCCATGTCCCTTGTCATCACAATTCTCCACGTCCTTGTCATCACAATGCTACATGACACTTCTCATCAAAATATTACATGCTCTTGTCATCACAATTCTCCATGCACTTGAAATTGCAGTGCTCCATGCACTTGTCATCACAATGCTCCATGCACTTGTTATCACAATGCTCCATGCCCTTGTCATCACATTGCTCCATGACACCTATCATCACAATGCTCCCTGACACCTGTCATCACAATGCTTCATGCTCCTTGTCATTACAGTGCTCCATGATGCTCGACACCACAATTACCCAAGGTCTTCTCATCACAATGCTCCACGGTTTTGCCATCACCATGCTCCATGCCTTGTCATCTCAAAGCTCAATGTCCCTTGTCCTCACAATTCTCCACGTCCTTGTCATTACAATGCTCCATGGCACTTCACATCAAAATGATATATGCTCTTGTCATCACAATACTCCTTGCACTTGTTATTGCAATGCTCCATGACCCCTGTCATAGGAAGCTCCATGTGCTGTTTATCACAATGTTTCACGACCTGGACATTAAAATTATCAATGGCCCTTGATATCACAATGCTCCATGCCCTTGTCATCACAATGCTCCTTTAATTTGTCACAGCAATCCATGACATTTGGCATCACAGTGCTCCATGATATTGTCATCAAACTGGAACATGACATATTTCAACACAATGCTCCCTGACACCTTTCTTCACAATAATCCATGACCTTGTCATCACAGTGCTCCATGCCCTTGTCATCACAATGTGCCATGCCCAATCTTATCACGATAATCCATGAAACTTGTCAGACCAATGCTCCATGCCACTTTTCATCACAATGCTCCATGAACGCTGTCATCACAATGCACCATGCCCATCATCATAATGCTTCATGCTATTGTCATCACAATGAAATCAAAATACTCCATGTCCTCTATCCTCACAATGCTGCAAACGCTTGTGATCACAATATTCCATAACACTTGTCATCACAATGCCCCATGACGCTGGTCAGCACAATTATCCATGGTCTTCTCATCACAATGCACCATGACTTTTGTCATCACAATGCTCAATACACTTGTCAAAACAATGCTCTCTGACTATTGCCCTCAGTATGCTCCTTGAACTCTTTCATGACAAGGCTTCATGCCTATTTCATCACAATGATCCATGCCCTTTTCATCACAATGCTACAAGACACCTGTGATCACAATGCTCCTTGCACTTGTCATCACAAAGCTCCATGACGCATGTCATCAGAATGCTGCATGGCCTTCTCATCATAATTTTCTATGCCCTTGTCATCACAATGCTCCAAGACGCCTGTAATCACAATGTTCCCTACGCCTTTTCATCAGAATGCTCCATGAGAATTGTCATCACAAGGTTCCATGGTCTTCACATCACAGTGCTAGAGGACCTTGTCATCACAGTGCTCCATTCCCTTGTCGTCACAATTCTCCATGACCACTGTCATCACAATAATCCATGAACATTTTCAGCCCAATGCTCCATGACACTTCTCATCACAATGATGCATGCCCTTGTCATCCCAGTGCTCCATGACCCCTGTATTCACAATGCTCCCTGACGCTTGTCATCACAGTGCTCCATAATACCTGTCATCAAAATGCATCATGCCTTTGTTAGCAAAATGCTACATGACCTTGTCATTATGATGCTCTATGCGCTTGTCATCACAATACTCCAATACCAATGCCATCACAATCCTCCATGAACTTTGGGATCACATTGCTTCATGCCCTTGTCATCACAATGCTCCATGCTCCTTGAAATCAAAATGAGCCATGACCTCTGTCATCACAATGCTCCAAACACTTGTGATCACAGTGTTCCATAACACTTGTCATCACAAGGCTCCATGATGACTGTCATCACAATACTCCATGCCTTTTTCATCACAATGCTCCATGACCTTTGTCATCACAATTCTAAATACACTTTTCATCACAATGCTCCCTGACACTTGTCATCAGAATGCTCCTTGAACCCTGTCACAAAAAGGCTCCATGCCTTTTTCATCACAATGCCCCATGCCATTTTCATCACAATGCTCCATGCCATTGTCATCAAAATACTCCACAAGCTTGTCATCAGAATGCTCCATGATCCTTGTCATCACAATTCTCCATGCACTTGTCAGCACAATGCTCCCTGACCGTTGTCATCACAATGCTCCAAGCCATTGTCATCACAATGCTCCATTACCTTTGTCATCAGATTCCTCCATGACACTTGGCATCACAATGCTCCATGCCATTGTCATCACAATGGGCCATTACATATGTCATCACAATGCTCCCTGACACCTGTCTTCCCAATACTGCATGACCTGGTCATCACAATGCTCCATGCCCTTGTCATCACAATGGGCCATTCCAACTGTCATCACAATACTCCATGAAACTTATTAGACAAATGTTCCATGCCCTTGTCATCACAAAGTTCCATGACCTTGTTATCAAAATGTTCCATGACCCCTGTCATCACAGTGCTCCGTGACTCCAGTCATCACAATGCTCCATGACCTTTGTCATCACAATGATCCATGCCCTCATCATCAACAGTCTCTGTGACCTTCTTAAGCACAATGCTCCATGAACATTTCATCACAATGCTCTTTGACGCTTGTCATCTCCATGCTCTATGCCTTTCTCAGCACAATTCTCATGTCCTTGTCATCACAATGCTCTATGACCCCTTTCATCACAATGCTCCGTGACTACAGTCATCACAATTCTTCATAACATTTGTCATCACAATGGTCGATGCTCGCGTCATCACAAGGCTCTGTTACCTTTGTAACCACAATGCTCCATGAACTTTTCATCACAATGCTCCGAGACCCTTGTTATCACAATGCTCCATGCCATTGTCAGAAAAATCCTCCATGACACTTGTCATCACAATGTGCCACACACTTTTCATCCAAACGGTCCACAAATTTGTCATCACAATGATCCATAAATCTTGTAATCACAATGCTCCATGCGCTTCTCATCACAATGCTCCATTTCCCCTGTCATAACAATGCTCCATGACCCCTGTAATCACAGTGTTCCAAGGCCTAGTCATCACAAGGCTCCATGACCCTTGTCATCACAATGATCCAAAACCCCTGTAATCAAAATGCTCCATGACCTTGTCATCACAAATCTCCATGACACATGTCATCAGAATGTTCCATGGCCTTCTCATCAAAATGCTCCATGCCCTTGTCATCCCAATGCTCCCAGACCACTGTAATCACAATGCTCCATGCCCCTTTTCAACTCAATGGTCCATGAACCATGTCATCACAATGCATCATGCTCATCATCATAATGCTTCCAGCTATTGTCAGCACAATGAAATCACAATGCTCCATGACCCCTGTCATCACAATACTCCATGAACATTTTCAGCCCACTGCTCCATGACATTTGTCATCAAAATGATCCATGCCCTTGTCATCCCAATGCTCCATGACCCCTGTATTCACAATGATCCGTGATGCTTGTCATCACAGTGCTCCATGACACCTATCATCACAATGCTCCATGCCTTTGTCAGCAAAATGCTACATGACCTTGTCATTACAATGCTCTATGCGCTTGTCATCTCAGTACTCCATTACCATTGTCATCACAATACTCCATGAACCTTTTGATCACATTGCTTCATGCCCTTGTCATCACAATGCTCCATGACCCCTGTCATCACAATGCTCCTTGACTCCAGTCATCACAATTCTTCATAACATTTGTCATCACAATGGTCGATGCCCCCGTCATCACGAGGCTCTGTTACCTTTGTAACCACAATGCTCCATGAAATTTTCATCACAATGCTCTGTGACACTTGTCATCACAATGCTCCATGCCTTTTTCGGAAAAATGCTCCATGACCCTTGTCATCACAATGTGCCACACGCTTTTCATCCCAACGGTCCACAAATTTGTCATCGCAATGCTCCATAAACCTTGTAATCACAATGCTCCATTACCCCTGTTATAACAATGCTCCATGAACCCTGCCATCACAATGTTCCACGGCCTTGTCATCACAAGGCTCCATGACCCTTGTCATCACAATGCTCCAAGACCCCATAACCACAAAACTCCATGCCGTTGTCATTACAAAGCGCCATGACACGTCATCAGAATGTTCCATGGCATTCTCATCAAAATGCTCCATGCTCTTGTCATCACAATGCTACCACACCCCTGTAATCAAAAAGCTCCATGACACTTTTCATCTCAATGCTCCATGAACCCTGTCATCACAATGCATCATGCCCATCATCATAATGCTTCTGGCTATTGTCAGCACAATGAAATCAAAATTCTCTATGACCTCTGTCATCACAATATTCCATGTCCCCTGTCATCACAATACTCCATGATCATTTTCAGCCAATTGCTCCATGACCCTTGTCATCACAATGATCCATGCCCTTGTCATCCCAATGCTACATGACCCCTGTATTCACAATGCTCCGTGACTCTTGTCTTCACAGTGCTCCATGACACCTGTCATCACAATGCTCCATGCCTTTGTCAGCAAAATGCTACATGACCTTGTCATTACAATGCTCTATGCGCTTGAGATCACAATACTCCATTACCATTGTCATCACAATCCTCCATGAACCTTGGGATCACATTGCTTCATGCCCTTGTCATCACAATGCTCCATGCTCCTTGAAATCAAAATGATCCATGACCTCTGTCATCGCAATGCTCCAAACCCTTCTGATCACAATGTTTCATCACACTTGTCATCCCAACGCTCCATAATGCCTGTCATCACAATACTCCATGCCCTTTTCATCACAATGCACCATGACCTTTGTCATCACAATTCGCAATACAATTGTCATCACAATGCTCCAAGACACTTGTCATCAGAATGCTCCTTGAACCCTGTAACGAAGGGCTCCATGAATTTTTCATCACAGTGCCCCATGCCGTTTTCACCAAATTAATCCATGTCATTGTAATCAAAATACTCCACAAGCTTGTCATCAGAATGCTACATGACTCTTGCCATCATAATTCTCCATGCACTTGTAAGAACAATGCTCCCTGACCCTTTTCATCACAATGCTCCAAGCCATTGTCATCACAATGCTCCATTACCTTTGTCATCAAAATCCTCCATGACACTTGGCATCACAATGCTCCATGCCATTGTCATCACAATGGGCCATTACATATGTCATCACAATGCGCCCTGACACCTGTCTTCACAATACTGCATGACCTGGTCATGACAATGCTCCATGCCCTTGTCATCAAAAATGGCCATTCCAAATCTCATCGCAATAATCCATGAAACTTATTAGACCAATGCTCCATGCCCTTGTCATCACAATGCTCCATGCCCTTGTTATCACAATGCTCCATGACCCCTGTCATCACAATGTTCCGTGATTCCAGTCATCACAATGCTTCATGACCTGTGTCATCACAATGGTCCATGCCCTCATCATCAACAGTCTCTGTGACATTTTTAACCACAATGATCCATGAAATTTTCATCACAATGCTCTTTGACACTTTTCATCGCAATTATCTATGCCTTTCTCAGCACAATGCTCCATGACCCTTGTCATCACAATGCTCCATGCGCTTGTCAGCACAATGCTCCACGACACATGTCATCACAATGCACCATGCGCTTTTCATCACAGTGCTCCACAATCTTGTCATCACAATGCTCCATAAAACTTGTCATCACAATGCTCCATGCGCTTCTCATCAAAATGATCTCTCACCACTGATATCACAATGTTACATCACTATTCGTCACAATACTCCCTCACCCCTGTCATCACAATATTCCATGACTCCTGTCATCACAATGCTACATGCATTATCATCACAATGTTCGATGACCACTGACATCACAATGTTACATAACCCCTGTGATCAAAATGCTCAATGTCCCTTTTCATCAAAATGCTCCATGACCCCTGACATCACAATGTTCCATAACGCCTGTCATCAAAATGTTCAATGACGCTTTTCATCAAATTGCTCCATGATCCTGTCATCACAATGCTCCCTGCCCTTCTAATCACAATGCACAACGCCCTTGTCATCAAAATGCTCCATGACATTTGTCATCACAAAGATCCATGATGCTTGGCATCACAATGTTCCATATCTTTGTCATCATGATGCTCCATGAACGCTCTCATCACATTGCTCCATGCCCTTGTCATCACAAAGCTCCATGACACATGTCATCAGAATGCTCCATGGCCTTCTCATCACAATGCTCCATGCCCTTGCCATCACAATGCTCCATTAGCCCTGTCATAAAAATTCTCCATGTCCCCTGCCTACAGGATGTTCCATGGCCTTTTCATCACAAGGCTCCATGACCCTACTCATCACAATGCTCCAAGAACACAGTAATCACAATGCTCTATGCCCCTTTTCATCTCAATGATCCATGAACCCTGTCATCACAAGGCACCATGCCCATCATCCTAATGCTTAATGCTATTGTCATCACAATGAAATCAATATGCTCCATGACCTGTGTCATAACAATGCTCCAAGCCCTTGTGATCACGATATTCCATAACACTTGTCATGACAATGCCCCATGATGCTCGTCATCACAATTAACCATGGTCTTCTCATCACAATGCTCCATGACCTTTGTCATCACAATGCTCAATAGACTTGTCATCAAAATGCTCCCTGACACTTGTTGTCTGTATGCTCCTTGAAACCTGTCATGACAAGTCTCCTTGCCTTTTTCATCACAATGCTCCAAGACCACTGTAATCACAATGCTCCATGCCCTTGTCATCACAAAGATCAATGACGCATGTCACTAGAATGTTCCTTGGCCTTCTCCTCACAATGCTCCATGCCCTTGTCATCACAATGTTCCAAGAGCCATGTAATCACTATGGTCCATGCCCCTTTTCATCAGTATGCTCCGTGAGATTTGTCATCACAAGGCTCCATGGTTTTCTCATCAAAATGCTCCAGGAACTTTTTATCACAATGCTTCATGACCTTGTTATGAAAATTCTCAATGGCCCTTGTCATCATAATGCTCCAAGCCCTAGTCATCACAATGCTCCATTATATTTGTCATCACAATCCTCCATTACAATTGGCATCACAATGCTCCATTACATTGTCATCACAATGGACCAAGACATATGTCATCACAATGCTCCCTGACACCTTTCTTCACAATACTCCATGACCTTCTCATCACAATGATCCATGCCCTTGTCATCACAATGCACGATGTCCACTGTCATCACAATAATCTAAGAAATTTGTCAGACCAATATTTCATGCCCCTGTCATCACAATGCTCCATGCCCTTGTCATCACAATGCTCCATGACCCCTCTATTCACAATGCTCCGTGACGCTTGTCATCACAGTGCTCCATCACACCAGTCATGAAAATGCTCCATGCCTTTGTCAGCAAAATGCTACATGACCTTGTCATTACAATGCTCTATGTGCTTGTCATCAGAGTTCTCCATTAACATTTTCATCACAACCCTCCATGAAACTTGGAATCACATTGCTTCATGCCCTTGTCATCACAATGCTCCATGCTCCTTGAAATCAAAATGATTCATGACCTCTGTCATCACAATTCCTCAAACCCTTCTGATCACCATGTTCCATAACACTTGTCATCACAACGCTCCATGTTGCCGGGCATCACAATATTCCATGCTCTTTTCATCACAATGCTCCATGACCTTTATCATCACAATTCTCAATACACTTGTCATCACAATGCTCCCTGACACTTGTCGTCAGAATGCTCCTTGAACCCTGTCACGAAAAGTCTCCATGACGTTTTCATCACAATGTCACATGCCGTTTTCATCACAATGCTCCATGCCATTTTCATCACAATGGGACATTACATATGTCATCAAAATAATACATGAAACTTGTTAGACCAATGATCCATGCCCTTGTCATCACAATGCTCCATGCCCTTGTTATCACAATGCTCCCTGACCCCTGTCATCACAATGCTCCGTGACTCCAGTCATCACAATGCTCCATGACCTTTGTCATCAAAATGGTCCATGCCCTCATCATCAGCAGTCTCTATGACCATTTTAACCACAATGCTCCATGAAAGTTTCATCACAATGCTCTTTGACCCTTGTCATCACAATGCTCTATGCCTTTCTCAGCTCAATGCTCCATGCCCTTCTCATCACAATGCTCCATGACCACTGTCATCACAATGCTCCGTGACTCCATTCATCACAATTCTCTTTAACATTTGTCATCACAGTGGTCAATGCCCGCATCATCAAAAGGCTCTGTTACCTTTGTAACCACAATGCTCCATGAACATTTCATCACAATGCTCCGTGACCCTTGTCATCACAATGCTCCATGCCTTTGTCAGAAAAATGCTCCATGACCCTTGTCATCACAATGTGTCATGAGCTTTTCTTCCAAACGTTCCACAAATTTGTCATCACAATGCTCCATAAAACTTGTAATCACAATGCTCCATGCCCTTCTCATCACAATGCTCCATTACCCCTGTCATAACAATGCTCCATGAACCCTGACATCACAATGTTCCACGGCCTTGTCATCACAAGGCTCCATGACACCTGTCATCACAATGCTCCAAGACCCCTGTAATCACAATGCTCCATGCCCTTGTCATCACAAAGCTCCATGACACATGTCATCAGCATGTTCCATGGCCTTCTCATCAAAATGCTCCATGCCCTTGTCATCACAATGCTCCCAGACCCCTGTAATCACAATGCTCCATGCCCCTTTTCATCTCAGTGCTCCATGAACGCTCTCATCACAATGCATCATGCCCATCATCATAATGCTTTCGGTTATTGTCAGCACAATGAAATCAAAATTCTCCATGACCTCTGTCATCACAATGCTCCATGACCCCTGTCATCACAATAGTCAATGAACATTTTCAGCCCAGTGCTCCATGACGCTTGTCATCACAGTGATCCATGCCCTTGTCATCCCAATGCTCCATGACCCCTGCATTCACAATGCTCCGTGACGCTTGTCATCACAGTGCTCCAGGACACCTGTCATCACAATGCTCCATGCCTTTGTCAGCAAAATGCTACATGACATTGTCATTACAATGCTCTATACGCTTGTCATCACAATACTCCATTACCATTGTCATCACAATCCTCCTTGAACCTTGGGATCACATTGCTTCATGCTCTTGTCATCACAATGCTCCCTGCTCCTTGAAATCAAAATGTTCCATAACCGCTGTCATCGCAATGCTCCAAAAATTTGTGATCACAAGGTTCAATAACACTTGTCATCACAACGCTCCATGATGCCTGTCTTCACAATACTCCATGCCCTTATCATCACAATGCTCCATGACTTTTGTCATCACAATTCTCAATACACTTGTCATCACAATGCTCCCTGACACTTGTCTTCAGAATGCTCCTTGAACCCTCTCAAGAAAAGGCTCCATGACGTTTTTATCACAATGTACCATGCCGTTTTCATCACAATGCTCCATGCCATTGTCATCACAATGAGCCATTACATATGTCATCACAATGTTCCCTGACACCTATCTTCACAGTAATGCTTGACCTGGTCATCACAATGTTCCATGCCCTTGTCATCACAATGCGACATTCCAACTGTCATCACAATACTCCATGAAACATATTAGACCAGTGATCCATGCCCTTTTCATCACAAAGCTCCATGCCCTTTTTATCACAATGCTCCATGAGCCCTGTCAACACAATGCTCCGTGACTACAGTCATCACAATGCTTCATGACCTTTGTCATTACAATGGTCCATGTCCTCATCATCAACAGTCTCTGTGACATTTTTAAACACAATGCTCCATGAACTTTTCATCACAATGCTCTTTGACTCTTGTCATCATAATGCTCTAAGACTTTCTCAGCACAGTGCTCCATGACACGTCATCACAATGCACCATGCGATTGTCATCACCGTGCTCCACCATCTTGTCATCACAATGCTCCATAAAACTTGTCATCACAATGCTCCATGCACTTCTCATCAAAATGCTCTCTCACCACTGATATCACAGTGCTACATCACTATTTGTCACAATACTCCCTCACCCCTGTCATCACAATGCTACATGCACTTATCATCACAATGTTCGATGACCCCTGACATCACAATGTTCCATAACACCTGTCATCAAAATATTCCATGACACATTTCATCAAATTGCTCCATGACCCTGTTATCAGAATGCTCCCTTCCCTTCTCATCACAAAGCACATCGTACCTGCCATCAAAATGCTCCATGACTTTTGTCATCACAAAGATCCGTGACCCTTGGCATCACAATGCTCCATGTCATTGTCATCACAATGCTCCATGAATGCTCTCATCACATTGCTCCATGCCCTTGTCTTCACAAAGCTCCATGACACATGTCATCAGAATGCTCCATGGCCTTCTCATCACAATGCTCTATGAACTTGCCATCACAATGCGCGATTACGCATGTCATAACAATGCTCCATGACCCCTGACATCACGATGTTCCAAGGCCTTGTCATCACAAAGCTCCATGACCCTTCTCATCACAATGCTCCAAGAACCCTGTAATCACAATGCTCTATGCCTCTTTCCATCTCAGTGATCCATGAACCCTCTCATCACAGTGCACCATGGCCTTCATCATAATGCTTCATGCTATTGTCATCACAATGAAATCAAAATGCTCCATGACCTCTGTCATAACAATGCTCCAAACCCTTGTGATCACATTATTCCATTACACTTTTCATCACAGTGCCCCATGACGCTCGTCATAACAATTATCAGTGGCCTTCTCAACACAATGCTCCATGACCATTGTCATCAAAATGCTCGATACACTTGTCATCACAATGCTCCCTGACACTTGTTGTCTGTATGCTCCTTGAACCCTGTCATGACAAAGCTCTATGCCTTTTTCATCACAATGACCCATGCCCTTTTCATCAAAATGCTCCAAGACCCATGTAATCTAAATGCTCCATGCCATTGTCATCACAAAGCTCAATGACGCATGCCATCAGAATGCTCCTTGGTGTTCTCCTCACAATGCTCCATGCCCTTGTCATCACAATGTTCCAAGACCCCTGTAATCACAATGCTCCATGCCGTTGTCATCAAAAAACTCCATGACGCATGTCATCAGAGTGCTCTATGGCCTTCTCATCACAATGCTCCATGCCCTAGTCATCACAATGCTCCAAGATCCCTGTAGTCACAATGCTCCATGCCCCTTTTCATCAGAATTCTCCATGAGACTTGTCATCACAAGTCTCCATGGTCTTCTCATCACAATGCTCCAGGACCTTGTCATCACCATGCTCCATTCCCTTGTCATCACAATGCTCCATGACCACTGTCATCACAATAATCCATGAACATTTTCAGCCCAATGCTCCACGACGTACTCATCACAATGCTCCTTGGCCAATATCATCACAATGCTCCATGACCCCTGTCATCACAACACTCCATGAACATTTTCAGCCCAGTGCTTCATGACCCTTGTCATCTCAATGATCCATGCTCTTGTCATCCCAATGCTCCATGACCCCTGTATTCACAGTGATCCGTGACATGTCATCACAATGCTCCATGCCTTTGTCAGCAAAATGCTACATGACCTTGTCATTACAATGCTCTATGCGCTTGTCATCACAATACTTCATTTCCATTGTCATCACAATCCTCCATGAACCTTGGGATCACATTGCTTCATGCCCTTGTCATCAAAATGCTCCATTACCACAGTCATAACAATGGTCCATGACCCCTGCCATCACGAAGTTCCATGGCCTTGTCATCACAAAGCTCCATGACCCTTCTCATCACAATGCTCCAAGAACCCTGTAATCACAGTGCTCTATGCTCCTTTCCATCTCAATGTTCCATGAACCCTATCATGACAGTGCACCATGCCCATCATCATACTGCTTCATGCTATTGTCATCACAATGAAATCAAAATGCTCCATGACCTCTGTCATAACAATGCTCCAAACCCTTGTGATCACAATATTCCATTACACTTGTCATCACAATGCCCCATGATGCTCGTCATCACAATTATCAATGGTCTCCTCATCACAATGCTCCATGACATTTGTCATCACAATGCTCAATACACTGGTCATCAAAATGCTCCCTGACACTTGTTGTCTGTGTGCTCCTTGAACCCTGTCATGACAAGGCTCCATGCCTTTTTCGTCACAATGATCCATGCCCTTTTCATCACAATGCTCCAAGACCCATGTAATCTCAAAGCTCCTTGCCCTTGTCATCACGAAGCTCAATGACGCATGCCATCAGAATGCTCCTTGGTCTTTTCCTCACAATGCTCCATGCCCTTGTCATCACAATGATCCAAGAGCCCTGTAATCACAATGCTCCATGCCCCTTTTCATCAGTATGCTCCATGAGACTTGTCATCACAAGGCTCCATGGTTTTGTCATCACAATGCTCCAGGACCTTGTCATCACAATGCTTCACGACCTTGTCATGAAAATTTTCAATGGCCCTTGTCATCATAATGCTCCAAGCCCAAATCATCACAATGCTCCATTACATTTGGCATCACAATGCTCCATGCCATTGTCATCACAATGGACCATGACATAGGTCATCACAATGCTCCCTGAAACCTGTCTTCACAATACTCCATGACCTTCTCATCACAATGCTCCATGCCCTTGGCATCACAATGCTCCGTGACTCCATTCATCACAATGCTTCATGACCTGTGTCATCACAATGCTCCATGCCCTTGTCATTACAATCCTGCCTGACTCATGCATCATAGTGTTCCGTACCCTTGTCATCACAATGCTCTATGCCCACTCTCATCACAATAATCCATGAAACATTTTAGACCAAAGTTTCATGCCCTTCTCATTACAATGCTCCATTAACACTGTCATAACAATGTACCATGCCCATTATCATAATTCTTCAGGCTATTGTCATCCAATGAAATCAAAATTCTCCATGACCTCTGTCATCATAATGCTCGAAAACCTTGTGATCACAATGTTCCATAACACTTATCATCACAACAAACCATGACGCTCATCATCACAATTATCCATGGTCTTCTCATCACAATGCTGCATGACCTTTGTCATCACAATGTTCAATACACATGTCATCACAATGCTCCCTGACACTTGTCTTCAGTATGCTCCTTGAACCCTGTCATGACAAGGCTCCATGCCTTTTTCATCACAATGATGCATGCACTTTTCATCACAATGCTCCAAGACCCCTGTAATCACAATGCTCCATGCCCTTGTCATCACAAAGCTCCATGACGCATGTCATCAGAATACTCATGGCAGTCTCATGACAATGCTCAATGCCCTTGTCATCACAATGCTCCAAGAACACTGTAATCACAATGCTCCATGCCCCTTTTCATCAGAATGCTCCATGAAACTTGTCATCACAAGCCTCCATGGACTTCTCATCACAGTGCTACAGGATATTGTCATCACCATGCTCCATTCCCTTGTCATCACAATGTTCCATGACCCTTTTCATCACAATACTCCATGAATATTTTCAGCAGAATGCTCCATGACATTCTCATAACACTGCTCCATGACCAATATCATCACAATGCATCATGACAACTGTCATCATAATACTCCATGAATATTATCAGCACAGTGTTCCATGACCTTCTCATCACAATGCTCCAAGACCAGTATCATCACAATGTGCCATGGCAACTGTCATCCCCACACTCCATGACACCTGACAACACAATTATGTGGGAATCTTGTCATCACTATGCTTCAATCCCTAGTCATCACACAGCTCCATGACCCCTGTCATCACAATGCTCCATGAAACCAGTCATCACAGTGCTTCATAACGTTTGTCATCACAATGCTCCATGCACACGTCATCACAAGGCTCTGTGACCTTTATAACCACAATGCTCAATGAAGTTTTCATCACAATGCACCATGACTCTTGTCATCACAATGCTCCATGACACATGTCATCAGAAAGGTCCATGGCCTTCTCATCACAATGCTCCATGCCCTTGCCATCACAATGCTCCATTACCCCTGTCATAACAATGCTCCATGATCCCTGCCATCACGATATTCCATGGCAATGTCATCACTAGGCTCCATGATCCTTCTCATCACAATGCTCCAAGAACCCTCTAATCACAATGCTACATGCCCCTTTTCATCTCAATGATTCATGAAACATGTCATCACAATGCACCATGCCCATCATCATAATGCTTCATGCTGTTGTCATCACAATGAAATCAAAATGCTCCATGACCTCTTTCATAACAATGCTCCAAGCCCTTGTGATCACAATATTCCATAACACTTGTCATCACATGCCCCATAATGCTCGTCATCACAATTATCTATGGTCTTCTCATCACAATGCTCCATGACCTTTGTCATCACAATGCTCAATACACTTGTCATCAAAATGCTCCCTGACATTTGTTGTCTGTACTCTCCTTGAACACTGTCATGACAAGGTTCCATGCCCTTTTCATGACAATGTTCCAAGACCCCTGTAATCACAATGGTCCATGACCCTTTTCATCAGTATGCTCCATGAGATTTGTTATCACAAGGCTCCATGGTTTTCTCATGAAAATGCCCCAGGACCTTGTCATCAGAATTCTTCACGACCTTGTCATGAAAATTCTCAATGGCCCTTGTCATCATAATGCTCCAAGCCCTAGTCATCACAATGCTCCATTATATTTGTCATCACAATCCTCCATTTCATTTGGCATCACAAAGCTCCATGTCATTATCATCGCAATGGACCATGACATATTTCATCACAATGCTCCCTGACACCTGTCTTCACAATACTCCATGACATTCTCATCACAATGCTCTATGCCCTTGTCATCACAATGCTCCATGACACCTGTCATCACAATGCTCCGTGACCCAAGTCATCACAATGCTTCATAACCTTTGTCATCACAATGTTCCATGCCCTTGTCATTACAATCCTGAATGACTCATGCCTCATATTGTTCCGTACCTTTTTCATCACAATGCTCTATGCCCACTCTCATCACAATAATCCATGAAACATTTTAGACCAATGTTCCATGCCCTTCTTATCAAAATGCTCCATTACCTCTGTCATAACAATGCACCATGAGCCCTGCAATCACAATGTTCCACGTCCTAATCATCACAAGTTTCCATGACACTTCTTATCACAATGCTGAAGACCCCTGTAATCACAATGCTCCATGCCCTTGTCATCACAAAGCTCCATGATGCATGTCATCAGAATGTTCCATGGCCTTCTCATCACAATGCTCCACGCCCTTGTCATCACAATGCTCCGAGACCTTTTAAACACAATGCTCCATGCCCTTTTTCATCTCAATGCTCCATGAACCCTGTCATCACAATGCACCATGCCCATCATCATAATGCTTCAGGCTATTGTCATCACAATGAAATCAATATTCTCCATGACCTCTGTCACCATAATGCTCGAAAACCTTGTGATCACAATGTTCCATAACACTTATCATCACAACACCCCATGACGCTCATCATCACAATTAACCATGGTCTTCTTATCACAATGCTCCATGATCATAGTCATCACAATGCTCAATAAACTTTTCATCACAATGCTCCCTGACACTTGTCGTCAGTATGCTCCTTGAACCCTGTCATGACAAGGCTCCATGCCTTTTTCATAACAATGATCCATGCCGTTTTCATCACAATGCTCCAAGATCCCTGTAATCACAATGCTCCATGCCCTTGTCATCAAAAAACTCCATGACACATGTCATCAGAATGCTCCATGGCCTTCTCATCACAATGATCCATGCCCTAGTCATCACGATGGTCCAAGACCCCTGTAATCACAATGCACCTTGCGCCTTTTCATCAGAATGCTCCATGAGATTTGTCATCACAAGTCTCCATTGTCTTATCATCACTATGCTCCAGGACATTGTCATCACCATGATCCATTCCCTTGTCATCACAATGCTCCATGACCCGTGGCATCACAACAGTCCATGAATATTTTCAGCCCAGTGCTCCATGACACTTGTCATCACAATGATCCATGCCCTTTTCATCCCAATGCTCCATGACCCGTCTATTCACAATGCTCCATGACGCTTGTCATCACAGTGCTCCATGACACATGTCATCACAATGTTCCATGCCTTTGTCAGCAAACTGCTACATGATCTTGTCATTAAAACGCTCTATGCGCTTGTCATCACAATACTCCATTTCCATTGTCATCACAATCCTCCATTAACTGTGGGATCACATTGCTTCATGCCCTTGTCGTCACAATTCTCCATGCTCCTTGAAATCAAAATGATCCATGACCTCTGTCATCACAATGCTCCAAACCCTTGTGATCACAATATTCTGTAACACATGTCACCACAACGCTCCATTTTGCCTTTCATCACAATATTCCATGCCCTTTTCATCACAATGCTCCATGACTTTTGTCATCACAATGCTCAATACACTTGTCATCAAAATGCTCCCTGACACTTGTCATCAGAATGCTCCTTGAACCCTGTCACAAAAAGCCTCCATGCCTTTTTCATCACAATGCCCCATGCCGTTTTCATCACAATGCTCCATGCCATTGTCATCAAAATACTCCACAAGCTTGTCATCACAGTGCTCCATGCCATTGTCATCACAATGCCCCATGACACCTGTCATCACAATGCTCCGTGAGTCCAGTCATCACAATGCTTCATAAGGTTTGTCATCAAAACGGTCCATGCCCGCGTCATCACAAGGCTCTGTGACCTTTGTAACCAAAATGCTCCATGAACATTTCATCACAATGCTCCGTGACCCTTGTCATCACAATTCTCCATGCACGTGTCAGCACAATGCTCCCTGACCCTTGTCATCACAGTGCTCCAAGCCATTGTCATCACAATGCTCCATTACCTTTGTCATCAGAATCCTCCATGACAGTTGGCATCACATTGTTCCATGCCATTGTCATCACAATGGAACATTACATATGTCATCACAATGCTCCCTGACACCTGTCATCACAATACTGCATGACCTTGTCATCACAATGCTCCATGCCCTTGTCATCACAATGCGCCATTCCAACTGTCATCGCAATAATCCATGAAACTTATTAGACCAATGTTCCATGCACTTGTCATCACAATGCTCCATGCCCTTGTTATCACAATGTTCCAAGAACCCTGTAATCAGAATGCTCCTTGCCCCTTTTCATCAGTATGCTCCATGAGATTGTCATCACAAGGCTCCATGGTTTTCTCATCACAATGCTCCAGGACCTTGTCATCACAATGCTTCACGACCTTGTCATGAAAATTCCCAATTGCCCTTGTCATCATAATGCTCCAAGCAATAGTCATCACAATGCTCCATTATATTTGTCATCACAATCCTCCTTTACGGTTGGCATCACAATGCTCCCTGCCATTGTCATCGCAATGGACCATGACATATGTCATCAAAATGATCTTGGACAACTCTCTTCACAATAATCCATGCCATTGTCCTCACAATGCTCCATGCCCTTGTCATCACAATGCACCATCTCCACTGTCATCACAATAATCTATGAAACTTGTCATCACAATGCTGCATGTCCCTGTCATCACAATGCTCCATGCCCTTGTCATCACAGTGCTCCATGACACCTGTCATCACAATGCTCCGTGAGTCCAGTCATCACAATGCACCGTGACTCCAGTCATCACAATGCTTCATAACGTTTGTCATCACAACGGTCCATGCCCGCGTCATCACAAGGCTCTGTGACCTTTGTAACCAAAATGCTCCATGAACTTTTCATCACAATGCTCCGTGACCCTTGTCATCACAATGCTCCATGCCTTTGTCAGAACAATGTTCCATGACCCTTGTCATCACAATGTGCCACGCGCTTTTCATCACAATGATCCACAACCTTGTCATCACTATGCTCCATAAAACTTGTACTCACAATGCTCCGTGCACTTCTAATCCAAATGCTCTCTCACCTGAGATATCACAATGTTCCATCATTAGTCATCACAATCCTCCCTCAACCCTGTAGTCACAATGTTCCATGACACTTGACATCACAATATTCCATAACCACTGTCATCAAAATGCTCCATGACACATTTTATCCCAAAGCTCCATGACCCATGGCATCACAATGTTCTGTAACCCCTGTCATCAAAATGTTCCTTTACATTTTTCATCAAATTGCTGCATGACCCTGTCATCAAAATGCTCCCTCTCCTTCTCATCACAATGCACCACACGCTTGTCATCAAAATGTTCCATGACCGTTCTCATCACAAATCTCCATGACCCTTGGCATCACAAAGCTCCATGACAGTTGTCATCACAATGCTCGATGCCCTTCTAATCAAAATGCTCCATGCCCTTTTCATCACAATCCTCCATGACCCATGTATCAAAGGGATCCATGCCCTTGTCATCAGAATGCTCCATGCCCACTCTCATCACAATAATCCATGAAACATTTCAGGCCAATGCTAAATGCCCTTCTCATCACAATCCTCCATTACACCTGTCATAACAATGCTCCATGATCCCTGCCATCACAGTGTTCCACGGCCTTGTCATCACAAGGCTCCATGACCCTTGTCATCCCAATGCTCCCAGACCCCTGTAATCACAATGTTCCATGCCCATTTCATCACAAAGCTCCATGACGCATGTCATCAAAATGCTCCATGGCCTTCTCATCACAATGCACCATGCCCTAGTCATCACAATGCTCCAAGACCCCTGTAGTCACAATGCTCCATGCCCCTTTTCATCAGAATGCTCCGTGAGACTTGTCATCACAAGTCTCCATGATCATCTCATCACAATGCTCCAGGACCTTGTCATCACCATTCTCCATTCCCTTGTCATCACAATGCTCCATGACCCCTGTCATCACAATAATCCAGTAACATATTCAGCCCAACGCTCCACGACCTACACATCACAATGATCCATGGCCAATATCATCACAATGCTCCATGACCACTGTCATCACAACACTCCATGACTCCTGACAATACAATGATCTGGGACTCTTGTAATCACAATGCTCCATGACGCCTGTATTCACAATGCTCCATGACGCTTGTCATCACAGTGCTCCATGACACCTGTCATCATAATGCTCCATGCCTTTGTCAGCAAAATGCTACATGACCTTGTCATTACAATGCTCTATGTGCTTGTCATCACAATACTCCATTTCCATTGTCATCACAATCCTCCAGGAACCTTGGGATCACATTGCTTCATGCCCTTGTCATCACAATGCTCCATGCTCCTTGAAATCAAAATGATCCATGACCTCTGTCATCACAATGCTCCAAACATTGTGATCACAATGTTCCATAACACTTGTCATCACAACGCTCCATGAAGCCTGTCATCACAATACTCCATGCTCTTTTCATAACTATGCTCCATGACCTTTGTCTTCACAATTCTCAATATACATGTCATCACAATGCTCCCTGACACTTATCATCAGGATGCTCCTTGAACCCTGTCACGAAAAGGCTCCATGCATTTTTCATCACAATGCCCCATGCCGTTTTCATCACAATGCTCCATGCCATTGTCATCAAAATACTCCACAAGCTTGTCATCAGAATGCTCCATGACCCTTGTCATCACAATTCTCCATGCACTTGTCAGCACAATGCTCCCTGACCCATGTCATCACAATGCTCCAAGCCATTGTCATTACAATATTCCATTACATTTGTTATCACAATCCTCCATGACACTTGGCAACACAATGTCCCATGCCATTGTCATCACAATGGGCCATTACATATGTCATCACAATGCTCCCTGACACCTCTCTTCACAATACTGCATGACCTGGTCATCATAATGCTCCATGCCCTTGTCATCACAATGCGCCATTCCAACTGTCATCACAACAATCCATGAAATTTATTAGACTAATGTTCCATGCCCTTGTCATCACAATGCTCCATGCCCTTGTTATCACAATGCTCCCTGACCCCTGTCATCACAATGCACCGTGACTCCAGTCATCACAGTGATTCATGACCTTTGTCATCACAATGGTCCATGCCCTCGTCATCAACAGTCCCTGTGACCATTTTAACCACAATGCTCCATGAACTTTTCATCACAATGCTCTTTGACTCCTGTCATCACAATGCTCTATGCCTTTCTCAGCACAATGCTCCATGACCCTTGTCATCACAATGCTCCATGCGCTTGTCAGCACAGTGCTCCATGACACATGTCATCACAATGCACCATGCGCTTGTCATCACAGTGCTCTACAATATTGTCATCACAATGGTCCATGCACTTCTCATCAAAATGCTCTCTCACTACTGATATCACAGTGCTACATCACTATTTGTCACAATACTCCCTCACCCCTGGCATCACAATTTCCCATGACTCCTGTCATTACATTGCTACATGCACTTATCATCACAATGTTCGATGAACCCTGTCATCAAAATGTTCCATGACACTTTTCATCAAATTGCTCCATGACCCTGTCATCACAATTCTCCGTGACATTCTCATCAAAATGCACAACGCCCTTGCCATCAAAATGCTCCATGACCTTTGTCATCACAATGATCCATGACCCTTTGCATCACAATGGTCCATATAATTGTCATCACAATGCTCCATGAACGCTCTCATCACATTGCTCCATGCCCTTGTCTTCACAAAGCTCCATGACACATGTCATCAGAATGCTCCATGTCCTTCTCATCACAATGGTCCATGCCCTTGCCATCACAATGCACCATTACCTCTGTCGTAACAATGCTCCATGACCCCTGCCCTCACGATGTTCCATGGCCTTGTCATCACAAGGCTCCATGACCATTCTCATCACAACAATCCACGAACCCTGTAATCACAATGCTCCATGCCCCTTTTCATCTCAATGATCCATGAACCCTGTCATCACAAGGCACCATGCCCATCATCATAATGCTTCATGCTATTGTCATCAAAATGAAATCAAAATGCTCCATGACCTCTGTCATAACAATGCTCCAAACCCTTGTGATCACCATATTCCATATCACTTGTCATCACAATGCCCCTTGACTCTCGTCATCACAATTATCCATGGTCTTCTCATCACAATGCTCCATGACCTTTGTCATCACAATGCTCAATACACTTGTCATCAGAATGCTCCCTGACACTTGTTGTCTGTATGCTCCATGAACCCTGTCATGACAAGGCTCCATGCCTTTTTCATCACAATGATCCATGCCATTTTCAACACAGTGCTCCAAGACCCATGTAATCACAATGCTCCTTGCCCTTGTCATCACAAAGCTCAATGACGCATGCCATCAGAATGCTCCTTGGTCTTCTCCTCACAATGTTCCATGCCCTTGTCATCACAATGTTCCATGACCCCTGTAATCACAATGATCCATGCCCCTTTTCATCAGTATGCTCCATGAGACTTGTCATCACAAGGCTCCATAGATTTGTCATCACAATGCACCATTCCCTTGTCATCAAAATGCTCCATGACTTGTCATCACAAAGCTCCATGACACTTGTCATCACAATGCTCGATGCCCTTCTCATCACAATGCTCCATGCCCTAGTCATTAAAATCCTGCATGACACATGTATCACAGTGTTCCATGCCCTAGTCATCACAATACTCCATGCCCACTCTCATCACAATAATCCATGAAACATTTCAGACCAATATTCCATGCCCTTCTCATCACAATGCTCCATTACACCTGTCATAACAATGCTCCATGACCCCTGCAATCACAGTGTTCCACGGCCTTGTCATCACAAGGCTCCATGTCCCCTGTCATCACAATACTCCATGAATATTTTCAGCCCAATGATCCATGACACTTGTCATCACAATGATCCATGACCCCTGTCATCACAATGCTCCCTGACTCCAGTCATCACAATGCTTCATAACATTTGTCATCACAATTTTCCATGCCCCCGTCATCACAAGGCTCTGTGACCTTTGTAACCACAATGCTCCATAACCTTTTCAACACAATGCTCCGTGATCCTTTTCATCACAGTTCTCCATGCCTTTGTGAGAAAAATGCTCCATGACCCTTGACATCACAATGTGCCACACGCTTTTCACCACAGCGGTCCACAAATTTGTCATAGAAATGCTCCATATACCTTGTAATCACAATGCTCCATGCACTTCTCATCACAGTGCTCCGTTACCCCTGTCATAACAATGCTCCATGACCCCTGTCATCACAATGTTCCACGGCCTAGTCATCACAAGGCTCCATGACACATGTCATCAGAATGTTCCATGTCCTTCTCCTCACAATGCTCCATGCCCTTTTCATCACAATGCTCCAAGACCCCTGTAATCACAATGCTCCATGCCCCTTTTCATCTCAATGCTCCATGAACCCTGTCATTACAATGCATCATACCCTTCATCATAATTCTTCCGGCTATTGTCAGCACAATGGACTCAAAATTCTCCATGACCTCTGTCATCACAATGCTCCAAGAACCCTGTCATCACAATACTCCATGAACAATTTCAGCCCAATGCTCCATGACCCTTGTCATCACAATGATCCATGCCCTTGTCATCCCAATTCTCCATGACACCTGTATTCACAATGCTCCGTGACGATTGTCATCACAGTGCTCCATGACACCTGTCTTCACAATGCTCCATGACTTTGTCATCCCAATGCTCCATGAACCCTGTATTCACAGTGCTCCGTGACGCTTGTCATCACAGTGCTGCATGACACCTGTCAATAGAATGCTCCATGCCTTTCTCATCACAGTACTCCATGAACCCTGTCATCACAATGCTCCGTGACTCCAGTCACCACAATGCTTCATAGCATTTGTCATCACAAGTGTCCATGCCCGCGTCATCACAAGGCTCTGTGACCTTGGTAACCACAATGCTGCATGAACTTCTCATCACAATGCTCCGTGATCATTGTAACCACAATGTTCCATGCCTTTGTCAGAAAAATGCTCTATGACCTTTGTCATCACAATGGGCCACGAATGTTTCATCACAACGGTCCACAAATTTGTCATAGCAATGCTCCATAAATCTTGTAATCACAATGGTCCATGGCCTTCTCATCACAATGTTCCATTACACCTGTCATAACAATGCTCCATGACCCCTGTCATCACAATGTTCCACGGCCTTGTGATCACAAGGCTCCATGACACTTGTCATCACAATGCTCCAAGACCCCTGTAATCAAAATGCTCCATGGCCTTGTCATCACAAAGCTCCATGACACATGTCATCAGAATGTTCGATGGCCTTCTCATCAAAATGCTCCATGCCCTTGTCATCCCAATGCTCCATGACACCTGTATTCACAATACTCCGTGACGCTTTTCATCACAGTGCTCCATGACACCTGTCATCACAATGTTCCATGACTTTGTCAGCAAAATGCTACATGACCTTGTCATTAAAATGCTCTATGCGCTTGTCATCACAATACTCCATTACCGTTGTCATCACAATCCTCCATGAACCTTGGGATCACACTGCTTCATGCCCTTGTTATCACAATGCTCCATGCTCCTTGAAATCAAAATAATCCATGACCTCTGTCATCACAATGCTCCAAACCCTTGTGATCACAATGTTCCATAACACTTGTCATCACAACGCTCCATGATGCCTGTCATCACAATACTCCATGCACTTTTCATCACAATGCTCCATGACCTTTGTCATCACAATTCTCAATACACTTGTCATCACAATGCTCCCTGACACTTGTCGTCAGAATGCTCCTTGAACCCTGTCACGAAAAGGCTCCATGCCTTTTTCAACACAATGCCCCATGCCGTTTTCATCAAAATGCTCCACGTTACTGTCAACAAAATACTCCACAAGCTTGTCATGAGAATTCTCCATGACCATTGTCATCACAATTCTCCATGCACTTGTCAGCACAATGCTCCCTGACCCTTGTCATCTCAATGCACCAAGCCATTGTCATCACAATGGGCCATTACACATGTCAACACAATGCTCCCTGACACCTGTCTTCACAATACTGCATGACCTGGTCATCAAAATGCTCCATGCCCTTGTCACCACAATGCACCATTCCAACAGTCATCGCAATAATCCATTGAACTTATTAGACCAATGCTCCATGCCCTTGTCATCACAATGCTCCATGAACTTTTCATCACAATGCTCTTTGATCCTTGTCATCACAATTCTCTATGCCTTTCTCAGCATAATGCTCCATGACACTTGGCATCACAATTCTCCTTGCGCTTGTCAGCACGATGCTCCATGACACGTCATCACAATGCACCATGCGCTTGTCATCACAGTGCTCCACAATTTTGTCATCACAATGCTCCATAAACCTTGTCATCACAATGCTCCATGCACTTCTCATCAAAATGCTCTCTCACCACAGATATCACAATGTTACATCACTATTCGTCACAATACTCCCTCACCCCTGTTATCACAATGTTCCATGACTCCTGTCATCACAGTGCTACATGCACTTATCATCACAATGTTCGATGACACCTGACATCACAATGCTCCATAACCCCTGTCATCAAAATACTCCATGACACTTTCATCAAAATGCTCCATGACCCCTGACATCACAATGTTGCATAACACCTGTCATCAAAATGTTCCATGACCCTTTTCATCAAATTGCTCCACGACCCTGTCATCACAATGCTCCCTGCCCTTCTCATCACAGTGCACAACGCACTTGTCATCAAAATGCTCCATGACCTATGTCATCACAAAGATCCATGACCCATGTCATCACAATGCTCCATGTCATTGTCATCACAATGCTCCATGAACACTCTCATCACATTGCTCCATGACCTTGTCATCACAAAGCTCCATGACTCATGTAATCAGAATGCTCCATGGCCTTCTCATCACAATGCTCCATGTGCTTGCCATCACAATGCTCCATTTCCCCTCTCATAACAATGCTCCATGACCACTGCCATCACGATGTTCCGTGGCCTTGTCATCACAATGCTCCATGACCCTTTTCATCTCAATGCTCCATGAACCCTGTCATCACAATGCACCATGCCCATTATCATAATGCTTCATGCTATTGTCATCAAATTGAAATCAAAATGCTCCATGACGTCTGTCATAACAATGCTCCAAACCCTTGTGATCACAATATTCCATAACACTTGTCATCACAGTGCCCCGTGACGCCTGTCACCACAATTATCCATGGTCTTCTCATCACAAAGCTCCATGACCTTTGTCATCACAGTGCTCAATACACTTGTCATCAAAATGCTCCCTGACACTTGTTGTCTCTATGCTCCTTTAACCCTGTCATGACAAGGCTCCATGCCTTTTTCAACACAATGATCCATGCACTTTTCCTCACAATGCTCCAAGACCCCTTTAAACACAATGCTCTATGCCCCTGTCATCACAAAGCTCAATGAAACATGTCTTCAGAATGCTCCTTGGACTTCTCACAGTGCTCAATGCCCATGTCATCACAATGTTCCAAGACCCCTGTAATCACAATGCTCCATGCCCCTCTTCATCAGTATGCTCCCTGAGATTTGTCATCACAAGTCTCTATGCATTTCTCATCACAATGCTCCAGGACCTTGTCATCACAATGCTTCACGACCTTGTTCTGGAAATTCTCAATGGCCCTTGTCATCGTAATGCTCCAAGCCCTAGTCATCACAATGCTCCATTATATTTCTCATCAATATCCTCCATTACATTTGGCATCACAATGCTCCCTGCCATAGTCATTGCAATGGACCATGACATATGTCATCACAATGCTCCCTGATACCTGTCTTCACAATACTATATGACTTTCTCTTCGCAATGATCCATGCCCTTGTCATCACAATGCACCATGTCCAATGTCATCACAATAATCTATGAAACTTGTCAGACCAAAGCTCCATGCCCCTGTCAGCACAATGCTCCATGCCCTTGTCATCACAATGCTCCATTAATTTTCATCACAAAGCTGCATGACCCATGACCCATGTATCACAGTGTTCCGTGCCATTGTCATCACAATGCTCCAAGCCAATCTCATCACAATCATCCATGAAACATTTCAGGCCAATGTTCCATGTCCTTCTCATCACAATGCTCCAATCCATTGTCATCAAAATACTCCACAAGCTTGTTATCAGAATGTTCCATGACCCTTGTCATCACAAATCTCCATGCACTTGTCAGCACAATGCTCCCTGACACTTGTAATCACAATGCTCCAAGCCATTGTCATCACAATGCTCCATTACCTTTGTCATCAGAATCCTCCATGACACTTGTCATCACAATGCTCCATGCCATTGTCATCACAATGGGCCATTACATATGTCATCACAATGCTCCCTGACACCTGTCTTCACAATACTGCATGAACTGGTCATCACAATGCTCCATGCCTTTTTCATCACAAGGCGCCATTCCATCTGGCATCACAATAATTCATGTAACTTATTAGACCAATGTTCCATGCCCTTGTCATCACAATGCTCCATTCCCTTGTTATCACTATGCTCCATGACCCCTGTCATCACAATGCTCCGTGACTCCAGTCATAACAATGCTTCATGACCTTTGTCATCACAATGTTCCATGTCCTCATCATCAACTGTCTCTGTGACCTTTTTAAACACAATGCTCCATGAATTTTCATCACAATGCTCTTTGACACTTGTCATCAAAATGCTCTATGCCTTTCTCAGCACAATGCTCCATGACCCTTGTCATCACAATGCTCCATGCGCTTTCCAGCACAATGCTCCATGACACAGTTCATCAAAATGGACCATGCGCTTGTCATCACAGTGCTCCACAATCTTGTCATCACAGTGCTCCATGCACTCCTCATCAAAATGCTCTCTCACCACTGATATCACAAGGCTACATCACTATTTCTCACAGTACTCCCTCATCCCTGTCATCACAATGTTCCATGACTCCTATCATCACAATGCTACATGCACATATCATCACAATGTTCGATGGCCCCTGACATCACAATGTTCCATCACCCCTGTCATCAAAATGCTCCATGACTCTTTTCATCAAAATGCTCCAAGACCCCTGACATCACAATGTTCCATAACACCTGTCATCAAAATGTTCCATGACACAATTCATCCAATTGCTCCATGACCCTGTCATCACAATGCTCCCTGTCCTTCTCATCACAATGCACAACGCCCTTGCCATCAAAATGCTCCGTGACTATTGTCATCACAAAGATCCATGACCCTTGGCATCACAATGCTCCATGCCATTGTCATCACAATGCTCCATGAACACTCTCATCACATTGCTCCATGTGCTTGTCATCACAAAGCTCCATGACACATGTCATCAGAATGCTCCATGGCCTTCTCATCACAATGTTCCATGCCCTTGCCATCACAATGCTCCATTACCACTGTCATAACTAAGCTCCATGACCCCTGCCATCACGATGTTCCATGGACTTGTCATCACAAGGCTCCATGACCCTTCTCATCACAATGCTCCAAGGACCTTGTAATCACAATGCTCTATGCCCCTTTTCATCTCACTGATCCATGAACCCTGTCACCACAATGCACCATGCCCATCATCATAATGCTTCTTGCTATTGTCATCACAATGAAATCAAAATACTCCATGACCTCTGTCATAACAATGCTCCAAACCCTTGTGATCACAATATTCCATAACACTTGTCATCACAATGCCACATGACGCTCTTCATCACAGTTATCCATGGTCTTCTCATCACAATGCTCCATGACCTTTTTCATCACAATGCTCAATACACTTGTCATCAAAATGGTCCCTGACACTTGTTGTCTGTATGCTCCTTGAACGCTGTCATGACAAGGCTCCATGCCTTTTTCATCACAATGATCCATGCGCTTTTCATCACAATGCTCCAAGACCCATGTAATCACAATGCTCCATGCCCTTGTCATCACAAAGCTCAATGACGCATGCCATCAGAATGCTCCTTGGTCTTCTCCTAACAATGCTCCATGCCCTTGTCATCACAATGTTCCAAGACCCCTGTAAGCACAATGCTCCATGCCCCTTTTCTTCAGTATGCCCATGAGACTTGTCATCACAAGGCTCCATGGTTTTGTCATCACAGTGCTCCAGGACCTTGTCATCACAATGCTTCACGACCTTGTCATGAAAATTTTCAGTGGCCCTTGTCATCATAATGCTCCAATCCCTAGTCATCACAATGCTCCATTATATATGTCATCACAATTCTCCATTACATTTGGCATCACAATGCTCCATGTCATTGTCATCGCAATGGACCGTGACATATGTCATCACAATGCTCCCTGACACCTGTCTTCACAATACTCCATGACCTTCTCATCACAGTGCTCCATGTCCTTGTCTTCATAATGCACCATGCCCACTGTCATCACAATAATCTATGAAACTTGTCAGACCAATGCTCCATGCCCCTGTCATCACAATGCTCCATGCCCTTGTCCTCAAATGCTCCATGACCCCTGTCATCACAATTCTCCATGACCACAACATCACAATGCTTCATAACGTTTTTCATCACAATGGTCCATGCCCGCGTCATCACAAGGCTCTGTGACCGTTGTAACCACAATGCTCCATGAACTTTTCATCACAATTCTCTGTGACCCTTGTCATCACAATGCTCCTTGTCTTTGTCAGGACAATGCTACATGACCATTGTCATCACAATGTGCCATGCGCATTTCATCACAAGGGTCCACAATATTGTCATTGCAAAGCTCCATAAACATTGTAATCACAATGCTCCATGCACTTCTCATCAAAATGCTCTCTCACCAGAGATATCACAGTGTTCCATCACTAGTCATCACAATATTCCCTCTCCCCTGTAATCACAATGCTCCATGACACTGTCATCACACTGCTACATCCCCTTATCATCACAATGTTCCATGACCCCTGACATCACAATGTTCCATAACCCCTGTCATCAAAATGCTCCATGACCCTTTTCATCCCAAAGCTCCAAGACCCCTGACATCACAATGTTCTATAACCCCTCTCATCAAAATGTTTCATTATACTTTTCATCAAATTGCTGCCTGACTGGTCATCAAAATGCTCCCTGCCCTTCTCATCACAATGCACCATGCCCTTGTCATCAAAATGCTCCATGACTTGTCATCACAAAGCTCCATGACCCTTGGCATCACAATGCTCCATGTCATTGTCATCACAATGCTCCATGAACCCTCTCATAACATTGCTCAATGCCCTTGTCATCACAAAGCTCCATGACACTTGTCATCACAATGCTCGATGCCCTTCTCATCACAATGCTCCATGCCCTTGCCATTACAAACCTGCATGACCCATGTATCATAGTGTTCCGTACCCTTGTCATCACAATGATCCATGCCCACTCTCATCACAATAATCCATGAAACATTTCAGACCAATGTTCCATGCCCTTCTGATCACAATGCTCCATTACCTCTGTCATAACAATGCACCATGACCCCTGACATCACAATGTTCCACGGCCTAGTCATCACAAGGCTCCATGACACTTGTCATCACAAGGCTGAAGACCCCGGTAATCACAATGCTCCATGCCCTTGTCATCACAAAGCTCCATGACGCATGTCATCAGAATGTTCCTTGGCATTCACATCACAATGCTCCATGCCCTTGTCATCACAAAGCTCCAAGACCCCTGTAAACACAATGCTGCATACCCCTTTTTATCTCAGTGCTCCATGAACCCTGTCATCACAATGCACCATGCCCATCATCATAATGCTTCAGGCTATTGTCATCACAATGAAATCAATATTTTCCATGACCTGTATCATCATAATGCTCCAAACCCTTGTGACCACAATGTTCCATAACACTTATCATCACAACACCCCATGACGCTCATCATCACAATTATCCATGGCCTTCTCATCACAATGCTCCATGATCTTTGTCATCACAATGCTCAATACACTTGTCATCACAATGCTCCCTGACACTTGTCGTCAGAATGCTCCTTGTACACTGTCATGACAAGGCTCCATGCCTTTTTCATCACAATAATCCATGCCCTTTTCATCACAATGCTCCAAGGTCCCTGTAATCACAATGCTCCATGCCCTTGTCATCAAAAAGCTCCATGACGCATGTCATCAGAATGCTTCATGGCCTTCTCATCACAATGCTCCATGTCATTGTCATCACAATGCTCCATGAACCCTCTCATCACATTGCTCCATGCACTTATCTTCACAAAACCTAATGACACATGTCATCAGAATGCTCCATGGCCTTCTCATCACAATGCTCCATGCCCTGGCCATCACAATGCTCCATTACCCCTGTCATAACAATGCTCCATGACCCCTGCCATCAAGATATTCTATGGCCTTGTCATCACAAGGCTACATCACCCTTCTCATCACAATGCTCCAAGAACCCTGTAATCACTATGCTCTATGCCCCTTTTCATTTCAATGATCCATGAACCCTGTCATCACAATGCACCATGCCCCTCATCATAATGTTTCATGCTATTGTCACCACAATGAAATCAAAATGCTCCATGAACTCTGTCATAACAATGCTCAAAACCCTTGTGATCACAATATTCCATAACACTTGTCATCACAATGTCCCATGACGCTCATCATCACAATTATCCATGCTCTTCTCATCACAATGTCCCATGACCTTTGACATCACAATTCTCAATACACTTGTCATCAAAATTCTCCCCGACACTTGTTTTCTGTATGCTCCTTGAAACATGTCATGACAAGTCTCCATGCCTTTTTCATCACAATGATCCATGCCCTTTTCATCACAGTGCTTCAAGACCCCTGTAATCACAATGCTCCATGCCCTTGTCATCACAAAGCTCAATGACACATGTCATCAGAATGCTCCTTGGCCTTCTGCTCAAAATGCTCCATGTCCTTGTCATCACAATGTGGCAAGACCCCTGTAATCACAATGCTAAATGCACATTTTCATCAGTATGCTCCATGAGACTTGTCATCACAAGGCTCCATGGTTTTCTCATCACAATGCTCCAGAATCTTGTCATCACAATGCTTCACGACCTTGTCATGAAAATTCTCAATGGCCCTTGTCATCATAATGCTCCAAGCCCTAGTCATCACAATGCTCCATTATATTTGTCATCACAATCCTCCATTACAGTTGGTATCACAATACTCCCTGCCATTGTCATCGCAATGGACCATGACATATGTCATCACAATGCTCCCTGACACCTGTCTTCACAATACTCCATGACTTTCTCTTAACAATGATCAATGTCCTTGCCATCACAATGGACCATGTCCAATGTCATCACAATTATCTCTGAAAATTGTCAGACCAATGATCCATGCCCCTGTCATCACAATGCTCCATGCCCTTGTCATCACAATGCTCAATGAATTTTCATCACAAAGCTGCATGACCCATGACCCATGTATCACAGTGTTCCGTGCCCTTGTCATCACAGTGCTCCATGCCCACTCTCATCACAATCATGCATGAAATATTTCAGACCAATGTTCCATGCCCTTCACATCACAATGGTTCATGCCATTGTCATCAAAATACTCCACAAGCTTGTCATCAGAATGTTCCATGACCCTTGTCATCACAAATCTCCATGCACTTATCAGCACAATACTCCCTGACCCTTGTCATCACAATGCTCCAAGCCATTGTCATCACAATGCTCCATTACCTTTGTCATCAGAATCCTCCATGACACTTGTCATCACAATGCTTCATGCCATTGTCATCACAATGGGCCATTACATATGTCATCACAATGCTCCCTGACACCTGTCTTCACAATACTGCATGAACTGGTCATCACGATGCTCCATGCCCTTGTCATCGCAATGCGCCATTCCAACTGTCATCACAATAATTCATGTAACTTATTAGACCAATGTTCCATGCCCTTGTCATCACAATGCTCCATGCCCTTGTTATCACAATGCTCCATGACCCCTGTCATCACAATGCTCCGTGACTCCAGTCATCACAATGCTTCATGACCTTTGTCATCACAATGGTCCATGTCCTCATCATCAACTGTCTCTGTGACATTGTTAACCACAGTGCTCCATGAATTTTCATCACAATGCTCCATGACCCTTGTCATCACAATGCTCCATGCGCTTCTCAGCACAATGCTCCATGACACAGGTCATCACAATGCCCCATGCGCTTGTCATCACAGTGCTCCACAATCTTGTCATCACAATGCTCCATGCACTTATCATCACAATGTTCCATGACCCCTGACATCACAATGTTCCATAACACCTGTCATCAAAATGCTCCATGACCCTTTTCAACAAAATGCTCCAAGACCCCTGACATCACAATGTTCCATAACACCTGTCATCAAAATGTTCCATGACACATTTCATCCAAGTGCTCCATGACCCTGTCATCACAATGCTCCCTGCCCTTCTCATCACAATGCACAACGCCGTTGCCATCAAAATGCTCCATGACCTTTTTCATCACAAAGATCCATGACCTTTGGCATCACAATGCTCCATGTCATTGTCATCACAATGCTCCATGAACACTCTCATCACATTGCTCTATGCCCTTGTCATCACAAAGCTCCATGACACATGTCATCAGAATGCTCCATGGCCTTCTCATCACAATGTTCCATGCCCTTGCCATCACAGTGCTCCATTACCACTGTCATAACAATGCTCCATGACCCCTGCCATCACGATGTTCCATGGCCTTGTCATCACAAGGCTCCTTGACCCTTCTCATCACAATGCTCCAAGAACCCTGTAATCACAATGCTCTATGCCCCTTTTCATCTCACTGATCCATGAACCCTGTCATCACAATGCACCATGCCCATCATCATAATGCTTCATGCTATTTTCATCACAATGAAATCAAAATGCTCCAAGACCTCTGTCATAACAATGCTCCAAATCATTGTGATCAAAATATTCCATAACACTTGTCATCACAATGCCACATGACGCTCGTCATCACAATTATCCATGGTCTTCTCATCACCATGCTCCATGACCTTCGTCATCACAATGCTCAATACACTTGTCATCAAAATGCTCCCTGACACATGTTGTCTGTATGCTCCTTGAACCCTGTCATGACAAGGCTCCATGCCTTTTTCATCACAATGATCCATGCCCTTTTCATCACAATGCTCCAAGACCCATGTAATCATAAAGTTTCATGCCCTTGTCATCACAAAGCTCAATGACGCATGCCATCAGTATGCTCCTTGGTCTTCTCCTCACAATCCTCCATGCCCTTGTCATCACAATGTTCCAAGACCCCTGTAATCAAAATCATCAATGCCCCTTTTCATCAGTATGCTCCATGAGACTTGTCATCACAAGGCTCCATGGTTTTGTAATGACAATGCTCCAAGCCCTAGTCATCACAATGCTCCATTATATTTGTCATCACGATCCTCCATTACATTTGGCATCACAATTCTCCATGGCATTGTCATCGCAATGTCCCATGACATATGTCATCCCAATGCTCCCTGACACCTGTCTTCACAATACTCCATGACCTTATCATCACAATGCTGCATGCCTTTGTCATCACAATGCTCTATGACAACTGTCATCACAATGTGCCACGCGCATTTCATCACAACGATCCACAACCTTGTCATTGCAAAGCTCCATAAACATTGTAATCACAATGTTCCATGCACTTCTCATCAAAATGCTCTCTCACCAGAGATATCACAGTGTTCCATCACTAGTCATCACAATACTCCCTCACCCCTGTAATCACAATATTCCATGACCCTGTCGTCACACTGCTACATCCCCTTATCATCACAATGTTCATGACCCCTGACATCACAATGTTCCATAACCCCTGTCATCAAAATGCTCCATGACACTTTTCATCCCAAAGCTCCAAGACCCCTGACATCACAATGTTCTATAACCCCTGTCATCAAAATGTTCCTTTACACTTTTCATCAAATTGCTGCATGACCCAGTCATCAAAATGCTCCCTGCCCTTCTCATCACAATGCAACATGCCCTTGTCATCCAAATGCTCCATGACTTGTCATCACAAACCTCCATGACCCTTGGCATCACAATGCTCCAGGTCATTGTCATCACAATGCTCCATAAACCCTCTCATAACATTGCTCAATGCCCTTGTCATCACAAAGCTCCATGGCATTTCTCATCACAATGCTCCATGCCCTTGTCATTAAAAACACTGTATGACCCATATATCATAGTGTTCCGTACCCATGTCATCACAATGCTCCATGCCCACTCTCAACACAATAATCCATGAAACATTTCAGACCAATGTTCCATGCCCTTCTCATCACAATGCTCTATTACCTCTGTCATAACAATGCACCACGACCCCTGCCATCACAATGTTCCACGGCCTTTTCATCACCAGGCTCCATGACAATTGTTATCACAATGCTGAAGGCCCCTGTAATCACAATGCTCCATGCCCTTGTCATCAAAAAGCTCCATGACGCATTTCATCAGAATGTTCCATGGCCTTCTCATCACAATAGTCCATGCCCTTGTCATCACAATGCTCCAAGACCCCTGTAAACACAATGCTCCATGCCCCTTTTCATCTCAATGCTCCATGAACCCTGTCATCACAATGCACCATGTCCATCATCATAATGCTTCAGGCTATTGTCATCACAATGAAATCAATATTCTCCATGACCTCTGTCATCATAATGCTCCAAAACCTTGTGATCACAATGTTCCATAACACTTATCATCACAACACCCCATGACGCTCATCATCACAATTATCCATGGCCTTCTCATCACAATGCTCCATGATCTTTGTCATCACAATGCTCAATACACTTGTCATCACAATGCTCCCTGACACTTGTCGTCAGAATGCTCCTTGAACCCTGTCATGACAAGGCTCCATGCCTTTTTCATCACAATAATCCATGCCCTATGCATCACAATACTCCAAGATCCCTCTAATCACAATGCTCCATGCCATTGTCATCAAAAAGCTCCATGACGCATGTCATCAGAATGCTTCATGGCCTTCTCATCACAATGCTCCATGTCATTGTCATCACACTGCTCCATGAACATTCTCATCACATTGCTCCATGCACTTATCTTCACAAAGCTCCATGACACATGTCATCAGAATGCTCCATGGCCTTCTCATCACAATGCTCCATGCCCTTGCCATCACAATGCTCCATTACCCCTGTCATCACAATGCTCCAAGACCCCTGCCATCACGATATTCCATGGCCTTGTCATCACAAGGCTCCATGACCCTTCTCATCACAATGCTCCAAGAACCCTGTAATCACAATGCTCTATGCCCATTTTCATTTCAATGATCCATGAACTCTGTCATCACAATGCACCATGCCCATCATCATAATGCTTCATGATATTGTCATCAAAATGAAATCAAAATGCCCCATGACCTCTGTCATAACAATGCTCAAAACCCTTGTGATCACAATATTCCATAACACATGTAATCACAATGAACCATGACGCTCCTCATCACAATTATCCATAGTCTTCTCATCACAGTGTTCCATGAACATTGTCATCACAATGCTGAATACACTTGTCATCAAAATTCTCCCTGACACTTGTTTTCCGTATGCTCCTTGAAACCTGTCATGACAAGCCTCCATGCCTTTTTCATCACAATGATCCATGCCCTTTTCATCACAATGCTTCAAGACCCCTGTAATCACAATGCTCCAAGCCCTAGTCATCACAATGCTCCATTATATTTGTCATCACAATCCTCCATTATATTTGGCATCACAATACTCCATGCCATTGTCATCGCAATGGACCCTGACATATGTCATCACAATGCTCCCTGACACCTGTCTTCACAATAATCCATGACCTGTTCTTCACAATGCTCCATGCCATTGTCATCACAATGCTCCATGACTTGTCCTCACAAAGCTCCATGACCCATGACCCATGTATCACAGTGTTCTGTGCCCTTGTCATCACAATGCACCATGCCACTCTCATTAAAAGAATCCATGAAATATTTCAGACCAATGCTCCATGCCCTTCTTATCAAAATGCTCCATTACCCCTGTCATAACAATGCTCCATGACCCCTGCCATCACAATGTTCCACGGCCTTGTCATCACATGGCCTCATGACAGTTGTCATCACAGTGCCCCATGACGCTCGTCATCACAATTATCCATGGTCTTCTCATCACAATATTCCATGATCTTTGTCATCACAATACTCAATACAGTTGTCATCACAATGATCCCTGACACTTGTCGTCAGTGTGCTCCTGAACCCTGTCATGACAAGGCTGCATGCCTTTTTCATCACAATGTTCCATGCCCTTTTCATAACAATGCTCCAAGACCCCTGTAATCACAATGCTCCATGCCCTTGTCATCACAAAGCTCCATGAGGGATGTCATCAGAATGCTCCATGCCCTTCTCATCACCATGATCCATGCCCTTGTCATCACAATGCTCCAAGACCCCTGTAATCACTTTGATCCATGCCCCTTTTCAACAGAATGCTCCATGAGACTTCTCATCAAAAGTCTCCATGGTCTTCTCATCACAATGCTCCAGGACTTTGTCATCACCATGCTCCATTCCCTTGTCATCGCAATTCTCCATGACCAATATCATCACAATTCTCCATGACCACTGTCATCACAACACTCCATGACACCTGACAACACAGTGATCCGGGACTCTTGTCATCACAATGCTCCAAGACCCCTGTAATCACAATGCTCCATGCCCTTGTCATCACAAAGCTCCATGACACATGTCATCAGAATGTTCCATGGCATTTTCTTCAAAATGCTCCATTCCCTTGTCATTGCAATGCTCCATGACCAATATCATGACAATTCTCCATGACCAATGTCATCACAACAATCCATGAGACCTGACAACACAATTATCCGGGACTCTTGTCATCACAATGCTCCATTCCCTAGTCATCACAATGCTCCAGGACACTTGTCATCACAAAGATCCATGCCCTTCACATCCCAATGCTCCATAAACACTGTATTCACAATGCTCCATGACGCTTGTCATCACAGTGCTCCATGACACCTGTCATCACAATGTTGCATGCCTTTGTCAGCAAAAGGCTACATGACCTTGTCATTACAATGCTCTATGTGAGTGTCATCACAATACTCCATTACCATTGTCATCACAATCCTCTATGAAGTTTGGGATCACATTGCTTCATTCCCTTGTCATCACAATGCTCCATGCTCCTTGAAATCAAAATGATCCATGACCACTGTCATCAAAATGCTCCAAGCCCTTGTGATCACAATGTTCCATAACACTTGTCCTCATAACGCTCCATGATGCCTGTCATCACAATACTCCATGCCCTTTTCATGACAATGCTCCATGATATTTGTCATCACAATTCTCAATACAATTGTCATCACAATGCTCCCTGACACTTGTCGTCAGAATGCTCCTTGATCCCTGTCACGAAAAGCCTCCATGCATTTTCATCACAATGCCCCATGCCGTTTACATCACAATGCTCCATGCCATTGTCATCAAAATACTCCACAAGCTTGTCATCAGAATGTTCCATGACCCTTGTCATCACAAATCTCCATGCACTTGTCAGCACAATGCTCCCTGACGCTTGTCATCACAATGCTCCAAGCCATTGTCATCACAGTGCTCCATTACCTTTGTCATCAGAATCCTCCATGACACTTGTCATCACAATGCTCCATGCCATTGTCATCACAATGGGCCATTACATATGTCATCACAATGCTCCCTGACACCTGTCTTCACAATACGGCATGACCTGGTCTTCACAATGCTCCATGCCCTTTTCATCACAATGCGCCATTCCAAATGTCATCGCAATAATTCATGAAACTTGTTAGACCAATGTTCCATGCCCTTGTCATCACAATGCTCCATGCCCTTGTTATCACAATGCTCCATGACCCCTGTCATCACAATTCTCCGTGACTACAGTCATCACAATGCTTCATGACCTTTGTCATTACAATGGTCCATGTCATCGTCATCAACAATCTCTGTGACCTTTTTAACCACAATGCTCCATGAACTTTTCATCACAGTGCTCTTTGACCCTTGTCATCATAATGCTCTATGACATTCTCAGCACAATGCTCCATGACCCTTGTCATCACCATGCTCCATGCACTTGTCAGCACAATGCTCCATGACCACTCTCATCACAATAATCCATGAATATTTTAAGCCCAATGCTCCACGACCTACTCATCAGAATGCTCCATGGTCAATATCATCACAATGCTCCATGACCACTGTCATCAAAACACTCCATGACACCTGACAACACAATGATCCGGGACTCTTGTCAACACAATGCTCCATTCCCTAGTCATCACAATGCTCCATGAACCCTGTCATCACAACACTCCATGAATATTTTCAGCCCAGTGCTCCATGACCCTTGTCATCACAATGATCCATGCCCTTGTCATCCCAATGCTCCATGACCCCCGTATTCACAATGCTCCGTGACACGTCAACACAATGCTCCATGCCTTTGTCAGCAAAATGCTACATGACCTTGTCATTACAATGCTCTATGCATTTGTCATCACAATACTCCATTTCCATTGTCATCACAATCCTCCATGAACCTTGGGATCGCATTGCTTCATGCCCTTGTCATCACAATTCTCCATTACCCCTTTCATAACAATGATCCATGTCCCCTGCCATCACGATGTTCCATGGCCTTGTCATCACAAAGCTCCATGACCCTTCTCATCACAATGCTCCAAGAACCCTGTAATCACAATGCTCTATGCCCCTTTCCATCTCAGTGTTCCATGAACCCTGTCATCACAGTGCACCATGCCCATCATCATAATGCTTCATGCTATTGTCATCACAATGAAATCAAAATGCTCCATGACCTCTGTCATAACAATGCTCCAAACCCTTGTGATCACAATATTCCATATCACTGGTCATCACAATGCCCCATGAGGCTCGTCATCACAATTATCAATGGTCTTCTCATCACAATGCTCCATGACCTCTGTCATCACAATGCTCAATACACTTGTCATCAAAATGCTCCCTGACACTTGTTGTCTGTATGCTCCTTGAACCCTGTCATGACAAGGCTCCATGCCTTTTTTGTCACAGTGACCCATGCCCTTTTCATCACAATGCTCCAAGACCCATGTAATCTCAGTGCTCCATGCCATTGTCATCACGAAGCTCAATGACGCATGCCATCAGAATGCTCCTTTGTCTTCACCTCACAATGCTCCATGCCCTTGTCATCACAATGATCCAAGACCCCTGTAATCACAATGATCCATGCCCCTTTTCATCAGTATGCTCCATGAGACTTGTCATCACAAGGATCCATGGTTTTGTCATCACAAAGCTCCAGGACCTTGTCATCAAAATGCTTCATGACTTTGTCATGAAAATTTTCAATGGCCCTTGTCCTCATAATGCTCCAAGCCCTAATCATCACAATACTCCATTATATTTGTCATCACATCCTCCATTACATATGGCATCACAATGCTCCATGCCATTGTCATTGCAATGGACCATGACATATGTCATCACAATGCTCCCTGACACGTGTCTTCACAATACTCCATGACCTTCTCATCACAATGCTCCATGCCCTGGTCATCACAATTAACCATGCCCACTGTCATCACAGTAATCTATGAAACTAGTCAGACCAATGCTCCATGCCCCTGTCAACACAATGCTCCATGCACTTGTCATCACAATGCTTCATGACCACTGTCATCACAATGCTCTGTGACTCCATTCATCACAATGCTTCATAATGTTTGTCATCACAATGGTCCATGCCCGCGTCATCACAAGGCTCTGTGACCTTTGTAACCACAATGCTCCATGAACTTTTTTTTTAATTTAATTTAATTTTATTTTTTTGCTTTATAAAAAATTTAATCAGTTATACATATACATATGTTTCCATATCCCCTCCCTTTTGCGTCTCCCTCCCACCCTCCCTATCCCACCCCTCCAGGCAGTCACAAAGTATCAAGCTGATCTCCCTGTGCTATGCGGCTGCTTCCCACTGGCTATCTACCTCACGTTTGGTAGTGTATATATGTCCATGCCGCTCTTTCACTTTGTCACAGCTTACCCTTCCCCCTCCCCATATCCTCAAGTCCATTCTCTAGTAGGTCTGTGTCTTTATTCCTGTCTTACCCCTATGTTCTTCATGACATTTTTTTTCTTAAATTCCATATATATGTGTTAGCATACAGTAGTTGTCTTTCTCTTTCTGACTTACTTCACTCTGTATGACAGACTCTAGGTCTATCCACCTCATTACAAATAGCTCAATTTCATTTCTTTTTATGGCTGAGTAATATTCCATTGTATATATGTGCCACATCTTCTTTATCCATTCATCCGATGATGGACACTTAGGTTGTTTCCATCTCCGGGCTATTGTAAATAGGGCTGCTATGAACATTTTGGTACATGTCTCTTTTTGAATTATGGTTTTGTCAGGGTATATGCCCAGTAGTGGGATTGCTGGGTCATATGGTAGTTCTATTTGTAGTTTTTTAAGGAACCTCCATACCGTTCTCCATAGCGGCTGTACCAATTCACATTCCCACCAGCAGTGCAAGAGTGTTCCCTTTTTTCCACACCCTCTCCAGCATTTATTGTTTCTAGATTTTTTGATGATGGCCATTCTGACTGGTGTGAGATGATATCTCATTGTAGTTTTGATTTGCATTTCTCTAATGAGCAAAGATGTTGAGCATCCTTTCATGTGTTTGTTGGCAGTCTGTATATCTTCTGTGGAGAAATGTCTATTTAGGTCTTCTGCCCATTTTTGGATTGGGTTGTTTGTTTTTTTGTTATTGAGCTGCATGAGCTGCTTATAAATTTTGGAGATTAATCCTTTGTCAGTTGCTTCATTGGCAAATATTTTCTCCCATTCTGAGGGTTGTCTTTTGGTCTTGTTTATGGTTTCCTTTGCTGTGCAAAAGCTTTGAAGTTTCATTAGGTCCCATGTGTTTATTTTTGTCTTTATTTCCATTTCTCTAGGAGGTGGGTCAAAAAGGATCTTGCTGTGATTTATGTCATAGAGTGTTCTGCCTATGTTTTCCTCTAAGAATTTGATAGTGTCTGGCCTTACATTTAGGTCTTTAATCCATTTTAAGCTTATTTTTGTGTATGGTGTTAGGGAATGATCTAATCTCATACTTTTACATGTCCCTATCCAGTTTTCCCAGCACCACTTATTGAAGAGACTGTCCTTTCTCCACTGTACATTCCTGCCTCCTTTATCAAAGATAAGGTGACCATATGTCCGTGGGTTTAACTCTGGGCTTTCTATCTTATTCCATTGATGTATCTTTCTGTTTTTGTGCCAGTACCATACTGTCTTGGTTACTGTAGCTTTGTAGTATAGTCTGAAGTCAGGGAGCCTGATTCCTCCAGCTCCATTTTTCGTTCTCAAGATTGCTTTGGCTATTCGGGGTCTTTTGTGTTTCCATACAAATTGTGAAAGTTTTTGTTCTAGTTCTGTGAAAAATGCCAGTGGTAGTTTGATAGGGATTGCATTGAACCTGTAGATTGCTTTGGGTAATAGAGTCATTTTCACAATGTTGATTCTTCCAATCCAAGAACATGGTACATCTCTCCATTTATTTGTATCATCATTAATTTCTTTCATCAGTGTCTTATAATTTTCTGCATACAGGTCTTTTGTCTCCTTAGGTAGGTTTATTCCTAGATATTTTATTATTTTTGTTGCAATGGTAAATGGGAGTGTTTCCTTGATTTCACTTTCAGATTTTCCATCATCAGTATATAGGAATGCCAGAGATTTCTGTGCATTAATTTTGTATCCTGCAACTTTACCAAATTCATTGATTAACTCTAGTAGTTTTCTGGTAGCATCTTTAGGATTCTCTATGTATAGTATCATGTCATCTGCAAACAGTGACAGCTTTACTTCTTCTTTTCCAATTTGGATTCCTTTTATTTCCTTTTCTTCTCTGATTGCTGTGGCTAAAACTTCCAAAACTAGGTTGAATAAGAGTGGTGAAAGTGGGCAACCTTGTCTTGTTCCTGATCTTAGTGGAAATGGTTTCAGTTTTTCACCATTGAGGACGATTCTGGCTGTGGGTTTGTCATATATGGCCTTTATTATGTTGAGGAAAGTTCCCTCTATGCCTACTTTCTGCAGGGTTTTTATCATAAATGGGTGTTGAATTTTGTCGAAAGCTTTCTCTGCATCTATTGAGATGATCATATGGTTTTTCTCCTTCAATTTGTTAATATGGTGTATCACGTTGATTGATTTGCGTATATTGAAGAATCCTTGCATTCCTGGAATAAACCCCACTTGATCATGGTGTATGATCCTTTTAATGTGCTGTTGGATTCTGTTTGCTAGTATTTTGTTGAGGATTTTTGCATCTATGTTCATCAGTGATATTGGCCTGTAGTTTTCTTTCTTTGTGACATCCTTGTCTGGTTTTGGTATCAAGGTGATGGTGGCCTCGTAGAATGAATTTGGGAGTGTTCCTCCCTCTGCTATATTTTGGAAGAGTTTCAGAAGGATGGGTGTTAGCTCTTCTCTAAATGCTTGAGAGAATTCGCCTGTGAGCATCTTTAGGATTCTCTATGTATAGTATCATGTCATCTGCAAAGAGTGACAGCTTTACTTCTTCTTTTCCAATTTGGATTCCTTTTATTTCCTTTTCTTTTCTGATTGCTGTGGCTAAAACTTCCAAAACTAGGTTGAATAAGAGTGGTGAGAGTGGGCAACCTTGTCTTGTTCCTGATCTTAGTGGAAATGGTTTCAGTTTTTCACCATTGAGGACGATGCTGGCTGTGGGTTTGTCATATATGGCCTTTATTATGTTGAGGAAAGTTCCCTCTATGCCTACTTTCTGCAGGGTTTTTATCATAAATGGGTGTTGAATTTTGTCGAAAGCTTTCTCTGCATCTATTGAGATGATCATATGGTTTTTCTCCTTCAATTTGTTAATATGGTGTATCACGTTGATTGATTTGCATATATTGAAGAATTCTTGCATTCCTGGAATAAACCCCACTTGATCATGGTGTATGATCCTTTTAATGTGCTGTTGGATTCTGTTTGCTAGTATTTTGTTGAGGATTTTTGCATCTATGTTCATCAGTGATATTGGCCTGTAGTTTTCTTTCTTTGTGACATCCTTGTCTGGTTTTGGTATCAAGGTGATGGTGTCCTCGTAGAATGAGTTTGGGAGTGTTCTTCCCTCTGCTATATTTTGGAAGAGTTTCAGAAGGATAGGTGTTAGCTCTTCTCTAAATGCTTGATAGAATTCGCCTGTGAAGCCATCTGGTCCTGGGCTTTTGTTTGTTGGAAGATATTTTATCACAGTTTCAATTTCAGTGCTTGTGATTGGTCTGTTCATATTTTCTATTTCTTCCTGGTTCAGTCTCGGCAGGTTGTGCATTTCTAAGAATGTGTCCATTTCTTCCAGGTTGTCCATTTTATTGGCATAGAGTTGCTTATAGTAATCTCTCATGATCTTTTGTATTTCTGCAGTGTCAGTTGTTACTTCTCCTTTTTCATTTCTAATTCTATTGATTTGAGTCTTCTCCCTTTTTTTCTTGATGAGTCTGGCTAATGGGTTATCAATTTTGTTTATCTTCTCAAAGAACCAGCTTTTAGTTTTATTGATCTTTGCTATCGTTTCCTTCATTTCTTTTTCATTTATTTCTGATCTGATTTTTATGATTTCTTTCCTTCTGCTAACTTTGGGATGTTTTTGTTCTTCTTTCTCTAATTGCTTTAGGTGCAAGGTTAGGTTGTTTATTCGAGATGTTTCCTGTTTCTTAAGGTGGGATTGTATTGCTATAAACTTCCCTCTTAGAACTGCTTTTGCTGCATCCCATAGGTTTTGTGTCGTCGTGTCTCCATTGTCATTTGTTTCTAGGTATTTTTTAATTTCCTCTTTGATTTCTTCAGTGATCACTTCGTTATTAAGTAGTGTATTGTTTAGCCTCCATGTGTTTGTATTTTTTACAGCTCTTTTCCTGTAATTGATATCTAGTCTCATAGCATTGTGGTCGGAAAAGATACTTGATACAATTTCAATTTTCTTACATTTACCAAGGCTTGATTTGTGACCCAAGATATGATCTATCCTGGAGAATGTTCCATGAGCACTTGAGAAAAATGTGTATTCTGTTGTTTTTGGATGGAATGTCCTATAAATATCAATTAAGTCCATCTTGTTTAATGTATCATTTAAAGCTTGTGTTTCCTTATTTATTTTCATTTTGGATGATCTGTCCATTGGTGAAAGTGGGGTGTTAAAGTCCCCTACTATGATTGTGTTACTGTCGATTTCTCCTTTTATGGCTGTTAGTATTTGCCTTATGTATTGAGGTGCTCCTATGTTGGGTGCATAAATATTTACAATTGTTATATCTTCTTCTTGGATCGATCCCTTGATCATTAGGTAGTGTCCTTCTTTGTCTCTTCTAGTAGTCTTTATTTTAAAGTCTATTTTGCCTGATATGAGAATTGCTACTCCAGTTTTCTTTTGGTTTCCATTTGCATGAAATATCTTTTTCCATCCCCTTACTTTCAGTCTGTATGTGTCTGTAGGTCTGAAGTGGGTCTCTTGTAGACAGCATATATATGGGTCTTGTTTTTGTATCCATTCAGCCAATCTGTATCTTTTGGTGGGAGCATTTAGTCCATTTACATTTAAGGTAATTATCGATATGTATGTTCCTATTCCCATTTTCTTAATTGTTTTGGGTTCGTTATTGTAGGTCTTTTCCTTCTGTTGTTTTTCTTGCCTAGAGAAATTCCTTTAGCATTTGTTGTAAAGCTGGTTTGGTGGTGCTGAACTCTCTCAGCTTTTGCTTGTCTGTAAAGGTTTTAATTTCTCCATCAAATCTGAATGAGATCCTTGCTGGGTAGAGTAATCTTGGTTGCAGGTTTTTCTCCTTCATCACTTTAATTATGTCCTGCTACTCCCTTCTGACTTGTAGAGTTTCTGCTGAGAGATCTGCTGTTATCCTGATGTTATTTGTTGTTTTTGCCTTGCTGCTTTTAATATGATTTCTTTGTGTTTAATTTTTGACAGTTTGATTAATATGTGTCTTGGCGTATTTCTCCTTGGATTTATTCTGTATGGGACTCTCTGTGCCTCCTGGACTTGATTAACTATTTCCTTTCCCATATTAGGGAAGTTTTCCACTATAATCTCTTCAAATATTTTCTCAGTCCCTTTCTTTTTCTCTTCTTCTTCTGGAACCCCTATAATTCGAATGTTGGTGCGTTTAATGTTGTCCCAGAGGTCTCTGAGACTGTCCTCTGTTCTTTTCATTCTTTTCTCTTTATTTTGCTCTGCAGCAGTTATTTCCACTATTTTATCTTCCACCTCACTTATCCGTTCTTCTGCCTCAGTTATTCTGCTATTGATCCCATCTAGAGTATTTTTTATTTCATGTATTGTGTTTTTAATTGATGCTTGATTCATCTTTAGTTCTTCTAGGTCCTTGTTAACTGTTTCTTGCATTTTGTCTATTCTATTTCCCAGATTTTGAATCTGGGAAATAGAATCTTGGATCATCTTTACCATCATTATTCTGAATTCTTTTTCAGGTAGACTGCCTATTACCTCTTCATTTGTTAGATCTGGTGGGTTTTTATCTTGCTCCTTCTTCTGCTGTGTGTTTTTCTGTCGTCTCATTTTGCTTATGTTACTGTGTTTGGTGTTTCCTTTTTGCAGGCTGCTGGTTCGTAGTTCCCGTTGTTTTTGGTGTCTGTCCCCTTTGGCTAAGGTTGGTTTAGTGGGTTGTGTAGGCTTCCTGGTGGAGGGGACTAGTGCCTGTGTTCTGGTGGATGAGGCTGGATCTTGTCTTTCTGGTGGGCAGGTCCACGTCTGGTGGTGTGTTTTGGGGTGTCTGCGGACTTTTTATGATTTTAGGCCACCTCTCTGCTAATGGGTGGCGTTGTGTTCCTGTCTTGCTAGTTGTTTGGCATAGGGTGTCCAGCACTGTAGCTTGCTGGTCGTTGAGTGAAGCTGGGTGCTGGTGTTGAGATGGAGATCTCTGGAAGATTTTTGTCGTTTGATATTATGTGGAGCTGGGAGGTCTCTTGTGGACCAGTGTCCTGAAGTTGGCTCTCCCACCTCAGAGGCACAGCACTGACTCCGGGCTCCTCAATTTGGGATGATGTGTTGTCTATTCATGTATTTCACAGATGCAGGGTACATCAAGTTGATTGTGGAGCTTTAATCCGCTGCTTCTGAGGCTGCTGGGAGAGGTTTCCGTTTCTCTTCTTTGTTCTCACAGCTCCTGGGTCTCAGCTTTGGATTTGGCCCCGCCTCTGCGTGTAGGTCGCTGGAGGGCGTCTGTTCTTCGCTCAGACAGGACAGGGTTAAAGGAGCAGCCGCTTCGGGGACTCTGGCTCACTCAGGCCGGGCGGGAGTGAGGGGGACGGAGTGCGGGGCGAGCCTGCAGCGGCAGAGGTCGGCGTGACGTTGCACCAGCCCGAGGCGCGCCGTGCGTTCTCCCAGGGAAGCCGCCCCTGGATCCCGGGACCCTGGCAGTGGCGGGCTGCACAAGCTCCCGGAAGGGCGGTGTGGGCAGTGACCTGCGCTCGCACACAGGCTTCTTGGCGGCAGCAGCAGCAGCCCCAGCGTCCCACGCCCGTCACTGGGCTCCGCGCTTTCAGTCGCAACACGCGCCCGTCTGTGGAGCCCCTTTAAGCAGCGCTCTTAATCCCCTCTCCTCATGCACCAGGAAACCAAGAGGGAAGAAAAAGTCTCTTGCCTCTTCGGCAGCTCCAGAGTTTTCCGGACTCCCTTCCGGCTAGCTGTGGCACATTAGCCCCCTTCACGCTGAGTTCTCGCCGCCAGCCCCAGTCCTCTCTCTGCGCTCTGACCGAAGCCCGAGCCTCAGCTTCCAGCGCTGCGCACCCCGGCGGGCGAGCAGACAAGCCTCTCAGGCTGGTGAGTGCCGCTCGGCACCGATCCTCTGTGTGGGGATCTCTCCGCTTTGCCCTACCCAGGTATGTGGGGAGTTTCTTGCCTTTTGGGAGGTCTGGGGTCTTCTGCCAGCGTTCAGTAGGTGTTCTGTAGGAGTTGTTCCACGTGTAGCTGTATTTCTGGTGTATCCGTGGGGAGGAAGGTGATCTCCGTGTCTTACTCTTCCGCCATCTTACCCGGAAGTCCTTCCATGAACTTTTCATCACAATTCTCTGTGACCATTGTCATCACAATGCTCCTCGTCTTTGTCAGAACAATGCTCCATGACAATTGTCATCAAAATGTGCCACACACATTTCATCACAACGGTCCACAACCTTGTCATTGCAATGTTCCATAAACATTGTAATCACAATGGTCCATGCACTTCTCATCAAAATGCTCTCTCACCAGAGATATCACAATGTTCCATCACTAGTCATCACAATACTCCCTCACCCCTGTAATCACAATGTTCCATGAACCTGTCATCACAATGCTACATCCCCTTATCATCACAATGTTCCATGACCCCTGACTTCACAATGTTCCATAACCCCTGTCATCTAAATGCTCCATGACCCTTTTCAAACCAAAGCTCCAAGAACCCTAACATCAAAATGTTCTATAACCCCTGGCATCAAAATGTTCCCTTACCCTCTTTATCAAATTGCTGCATGACCCAGTCATCAAAATGCTCCCTGCCCTTCTCATCACAATGCACCATGCCCTTGGCATCAAAATGCTCCGTGACATTTGTCATCACAAAGCTCCATGACCCTTGACATCACAGTGCTCCATGTCATTGTCATCACAATGCTCCATGAACCCTCTCATCACATTGCTCCATACCCTTGTCATCACAAAGCTCCGTGACACTTGTCATCACAATGCTCGATGCCCTTCTCATCACAATGCTCCATGCCCTGTACATTAGAATCCTGCATGACACATGTATCACAGTATTCCGGGCCTTGTCATCACAATGCTCCATGCTCTGGTCATTACAATCCTGCATGACACATGTATCACATTATTCCGTGCCCTTGTCAACAAAATGCTCCATTACCCCTGTCCTAACAATGCACCATGACCCATGCCATCACAATGTTCCACGGCGTAGTCATCAGAAGGTTCCATGACACTTGTCCTCACAATGCTGAAGACCCTGTAATCACAAAGCTCCATGCCCTTTTCATCACAGAGATCCATGACGCATGTCATCAGAATGTTCCATGGCCTTCTCATCACAATGCTCCATGCCCTTGTCATCACAATGCTGCAAGAACCCTGTAAACACAATACTCCATACCCCTTTTCATCTCAATGCTCCATGAACCCTGTCATCACAATGCAACATGCCCAACATCATCATGCTTCAGGCTATTGTCATCACAATGAAATCAATATTCTCCATGACCTCTGTCATCATAATACTCCAAACTCTTGTGATCACAATGTTCCTTAACACTTATCATCACAACACCCCATGACGCTCATCATCACAATTATCCATGGCCTTCTCATCACAATGCTCCATGATATTTGTCATCACAATGCTCAATACACTTGTCATCACAATGCTCCCTGACACTTGTCGTCAAAATGCTCCTTGAACCCTGTCATGACAAGGCTCCATGCCTTTTTCATCACAATACTCCATGCCCTTATCATCACAATGCTCCAAGATCCCTGTATTCACAATGCTCCATGCCCTTGTCATTAAAAAGCTCCATGACACATGTCATCAGAATGCTCCATGGCCTTCTCATCAAAATGCTCCATGCCCTAGTCATCACAAAGCTCCAAGACCCCTGTAATCACAATGTTCCATGCCCCTTTTCATCAGAATGCTCCATGAGAATTGTCATCACAAGTCTCCATGGTCTTCTCATCACAATGCTCAAGGACCTCGTCAGCACAATGCTCCATTCCCTAGACATCACAATGCTCCATGACCCCTGTATTCACAATGCTCCGTGACGCTTGTCATCACAGTGCTTCATGACACATGTCATCACACTGCTCCATGCCTTTGTCAGCAAAATGCTACATGACTGTGTCATTACAATGCTGTATGCGCTTGTCATCACAATACTCCTTTTCCATTGTCATCACAATCCTCAATGAACCTTGGGATCACATTGGTTCATGCCCTTGTCATCACAATGCTCCATGCTCCTTGAAATCAAAATGATCCATGAACACTGTCATCACAATTCTCCAAAATCTTCTGATAACAATGTTCCATAACACTTGTCAGCACAACGCTCCATGATGACTGTCATCACAATACTCCATGTCCTTTTCATCACAATGCTCCATGACATTGTCATCACAATTCTAAATACACTTGTCATCACAATGCTCCCTGACACTTGTCATTAGAATTCTCCTTGTACCCTGTCATGAAAACGTTCCATGCCTTTTTCATCACAATGCTCCATGCCGTTTTCATCACAATGTTCCATGCCATTGTCATCAAAATACTCCACAAGTTTGTCATCAGAATGCTCCATTACCCTTGTTATCACAATTCTCTATGCACTTGTCAGCACAATGCTCCCTGACCCTTGTCATCACAATGCTCCAAGCCATTGTCATCACAATGCTCCATTACCTTTGTCATCAGAATCCTCCCTGACACTTGGCATCACAATGCTCCATGCCATTGTCATCACAATGGGCCATTTCATATGTCATCACAATGCTCCCTGACACCTGTCTTCACAATAATCCATGACCTGGTCATCACAATACTCCATGCCCTTGTCATCACAATGTGCCATTCCAAGTGTCATCACAATAATCCATGAAACATATTAGACCAATGTTCCATGCCCTTGTCATCAAAATGCTGCATGCCCTAGTTATCAAAATACTCCATGACCCCTGTCTTCACAATGCTCCGTGACTCCAGTAATCACAATGCTTCATGACCTTTTTCATCACACTGGTCCATGCCCTCGTCATTAACAGTCTCTGTGACATTTTTAACCACAATGCTCCATGAAATTTTAATCACAATGCTCTTTGACCCTTGTCATCACAATGCCCCATGCGATTGTCAGCACAGTGCTCAATGACACATGTCATCACAATGCACCATGCGCTTGTAATCACAGTGCTCCGCAATCTTGTCATCACAATGCTCCATAAAATTCGTCATCACAATGCTCCATGCCCTTGCCATCACAATGCTCCTTTACCCCAGTCATAAAAATGCTCCATGACCCCTGCCCTCACGATGTTCCATGGCCTTGTCATCACAAGGCTCCATGACCATTCTTATCACAACAATCCAAGAACCCTGTAATCACAATGCTCCATGCCCCTTTTCATCTCAATGATCCATGAACCCTGTCATCACAATGCACCATGCCCATCATCAAAATGCTTCATGCTATTGTCATCAAAATGAAATCAAAATGCTCCATGACCTCTGTCATCACAATGCTCCATGACCCCTGTCATCACAATACTCCATGAACATTTTCAGCCCAATGCTGCATGACCCTTGTCATCACAATGATCCATGCCCTTGTCATCCCAATGCTCCATGACCCCTGTGTTACCAATGCTCCGTGACGATTGTCATCACAGTGCTCCATGACAACTGCCATCACAATCCTCCAAGACCTTGTCATCCCAAAGCTCCATGAACCCTGTATTCAAAATGCTCCGTGACGCTTGTCATCACAGTGTTCCATGACACCTGTCATCACAATGCTCCATGCCTTTGTCATCACAGTACTCCATGATGCCTGTCATTACAATGCTCCGTGACACCATTCACCACAATGCTTCATAACATTTGTCATCACAATTGTCCATGCCAGCGTCATCACAACTATCTGTGACCTTGGTAACCACAATGCTGCATGAACTTTTCATCAAAATGCTCCGTGATCCTTGTCATCACAATGCTCCATGCCTTTGCCAGAAAAATGCTCCATGACCTTTGTCATCACAATGGGCCAAGCACTTTTCATCACAACGGTCCACAAATTTGTCATAGCAATGCTCCATAAACCTTGTAATCACAATGCTCCATGCCCTTCTCATCACAATGCTCCATTACCCCTGTCATAACTATGCTCCATGACCCCTGTCATCACAATGTTCCACGGACTTCTGATCACAAGGATCCATGACACTTGTCATCACAATGCTCCAAGGCCACTGTAATCAAAATTCTCCATGCCTTTGTCATCACAAAGCTCCATGACACATGTCATCAGAATGTTCGATGGCCTTCGCATCAAAATGCTCCATGTCCTTGTCATTACAGTGCTCCAAGACCACTCTAATCACAATGCTCCATGCCCCATTTCATCTAAATGCTCCATGAACCCTGTCATCACAATGCATCATACCCTTCATCTTAAAGCTTCCGGCTATTGTGAGCACAATGAAATCAAAATTCTCCATGACCTCTGTCATCCCAATGCTCCATGACCCCTGTATTCACAATTCTCCGTGACGCTTGTCATCACAGTGCTCCATGAAACGTGTCATCACAATGTTCCAAGACCCCTGTAATCATAATGGTCCATGCCCCTTTTCATCAGTATGCTATATGAGACTTGTCATCACAAGGCTCCATGGATTTCTAATCACAATTCTCCAGGACCTTGTCATCACAATGCTTCACGACCTTGTCATGAAAATTCTCAATGGCCCTTGTCATCATAGTGCTCAAAGCCCTAGTCATCACATTGCTCCATTTTATTTGTCATCACAATCCTCCATTATATTTGGCATCACAATGCTCCATGCCCTTGTCATCACAATGCACCATGTCCACTGTCATCACAATAATCTATGAAACTTGTCATCCCAAAGCTCCATGACCCCTATCATCACAATGCTCCGTGACTCCAGTCATCACAAATCTTCATAACGTTTGTCATCAAAACGGTCCATGCCCGCGTCATCACAAGGCTCTGTGACCTTTGTAAACACAATGCTCCATGAACTTTTCATCACAATGCTCCGTGACCCTTGTCATCACAATGCTTCATGCCATTGTCAGAACAATCCTCTATGCCCCTTGTCATCACAATGTGCCACGTGATTTTCATCACATCGGTCCACAAACTTGTCATCGCTATGCTCCATAAACCTTATAATCACAATGCTCCATGCACTTCTCATCCAAATCCTCTCTCACCAGAGATATCACAATGTTCCATCACTAGTCATCACAATACGCCCTCACCCCTGTAATCATAATGTTCCATGACCCCCGTCATCACAATGCTACATACCCTTATCATCACAAGGTTCAATGACCCCTGACATCACAATGTTCCATAACCCCTGTCATCAAAATGCTCCATGACCCTTTTCATCCCAAAGCTCCATGACCCCTGACATCACAATGTTCTATAACCCCTGACCTCAAAATATTCCTTTACACTTTTAATCATATTGCTGCATGAACCTGTAATCAAAATGCTCCCTGCCTTTCTCATCACAATGCACCACACGCTTGTCATCAAAATGCTCCCTGTTATTTGTCATCAAAAATCTCCATGACCCTTGGCATCACAATGCTCCATGTCATTGTCATCACAGTGCTCCATGAACACTCTCATCACATTGCTCCATGCCCTTGTCATCACAAAGCTCCATGACACTTGTCATCACAATGCTCGATGAACTTCTCATCACAATGCTCCATGCCTTTGTCATTAAAATCCTCCATGAACCATGTATCACAGTGTTCCGTGCCCTTGTCATCCCAATGCTCCATGCCCACTCTCATCACAATAATCCATGAAACATTTTAGACCAAAGCTCAATGCCCTTCTCATCACACTGCTCCATTACCTCTGTCATAACAATGCTCCATGACACCTGCTATCACAGTATTCAATGGCATGTCATCAAAAGGCTCCATGACCCTTGTCATCACAATGCTCCAAGACCCCTGTAATCACAATGCTCCATGCCCTTGTCATCACAGTGCTCCATGACGCATGACATCAGAATGTTCCATGGACTTCTCATCACAATGCTCTATGCCCTTGTCATGACAATGCTCCAAGACCCCTGTAATCACAATGCTCCATTCCCCTTTTCATCTCAATGCTCCATGAACCCTGTCATCATAATGCACCATGCCCATCATCATAATGTTTCAGGCTATTGTCATCACAATGAAATCAAAATTCTCCATGACCTCTGTCATCATAATGCTCCAAACCCTTGTGAACACAATGTTCCATAAGACTTATCATCTCAACACCCCATGACGCTCATCATCACAATTATCAAAGGACTTCGCATCACAATGCTCCATGACCTTTGTCATCAAATGCTCAATACAATTGTCATCACAATGTTCCCTGTCACTTGTCGTCAGTATGCTTCTTGAACCCTGTCATGACAAGGCTCTATGCCTTTTTCATCACAATGATTCATGCCCTTTTTATCACAATGCATCAAGACACCTGTAATCACAATGCTCCACGAACTTCCCATCACAATGCTCCATGGCCAATATCATCACAATGCTCCATGACCACTGTCATCACAACACTCCATGACACCTAACAACACAATGATCCGGGACTCTTGTCATCACAATGCTCCATGCCCTTGTCATCACAATGCTTCATTCCAACTGTCATAGCAATAATCCATGAATTTTATTAGACCAATGCTCCATGCCCTTTTAGTCACAATGCTCCATGCCCTTGTAATCACAATGCTCCATGAAACCTGTCATCACAATACTCCATGAACTTTTTCAGCCCGATGCTCCATGACCCTTGTCATCACAATGATCTATGCCCTTGTCATCCCAATGCTCCATGACACCTGTCACCACAGTGCTCCATGCCTTTGTCAGCAAAATGCTTCATGACATTGTCATTACAATTCTCTATGTACTTGTCATCACAATACTCCATTACCATTGTCATCACACTCCTCCATGAACTTTGGGATCACATTGCTTCATGGCCTTGTCATCACAATGCTCCGTGCTCCTTGAAACCAAAATGATCCATGACCTCTGTCATCACAATGCTCCAAACACTTGTGATCACCATGTCCCATAACACTTGTCATCACAATGCTGCTTGATGCCTGTCATCACAATACTCCATGCCTTTTTCTTCAAAATGCTCCATGAACATTGTCATCACAATTCTCAGTACAATTGTCATCACAATGCTCCCTGACTCTTGTCGTCAGAATTCTCCTTGAACCCTGTCACAAAAACGCTCCATGCCTTTTTCATCACAATGCCCCATGCCGTTTTCATCACAGTGCTCCATGACATTTTCATCAAAATACTCCACAAGCTTGTCATAAGTATGCTCCATGACCCTTGTCATCACAATGCTCCAAGCCATTGTCATCACAATGCTTCATTACCTTGGTCATCAGAATCCTCCATGACACTTGGCATCACAATGCTCCATGCTATTGTCATCACAATGGGCCATTACATATGTCATCACAATGCTCCCTGAAACCTCTCTTCACAATACTGCATGACCTGGTCATGACAATGCTCCATGCCCTTCTCATCACAATGTGCCATTTCAACTATAATCACAATAATCCATGAAACATATTAGACCAATGTTCCATGCCCTTGTCATCACAATGCTCGATGCCCTTGTTATCACAATGTTCCAAGACCCCTGTAATCAGAATTATCCTTGCCCCTTTTCATCAGTATGCTCCATGAGACTTTTCAACAAAAGGCTCCATGGTTTTCTCATCACAATGCTCCAGGATCTTGTCATCACAATGCTTCACGACCTTGTCATGAAAATTCTCAATGGCCCTTGTCATCATAATGCTCCATGCCCTAGTCATCACAATGCTCCATTAGATTTATCATCACAATCCTCCATTACATTTGGCATCACAATGCTCCCTGCCATTGTCATCGCAATGGACCATGACATATGTCATCACAATGCTCTCTGACAAATCTCTTCACAATACTCCATGACCTTCTCATCACAATGGTCCATGCCATTGCCATCACAATGCACCATGTCCACTGTCATCAAATAATCTCTGAACATTGTCACCACAACGCTCCATATCCCTGTCATCACAGTGCTCCATGACCACTGTCATCACAGTGCTCCGTGACTCCAGTCATCACAATGATTCATAAGGTTTTTCATCACAACGGTCCATGCCCGCCTCATCACAATGCTCTGTGACATTTGTAACCACAGTGCTCCATGAACTTTTCATCACAATGCTCCTTGACACTTGTCATCACAATTCTCCATGCCTTTGTCAGAACAATGTTCCATGACCCTTGTCATCACAATGTGCCACGCGCTTTTCATCACAATGATCCACAACCTTGTCATCGCTATGCTCCATAAACCTTGTATTCACAATGCTCCATGCACTTCTCATGCAAATACTCTCTCACCTGAGATATCACAATGTTCCATCAGTAGTCATCACAATCCTACCGCAACCCTGTAATCACAATGTTCCATGACCCCTGACATCACAATATTCCATAACCACTGTCATCAAAATGCTCCATGACACTTTTCATCCCAAAGCTCCATGACCCTTGGCATCACAATGTTCTATAACCCCTCTCATCAAAATGTTACATTACACTTTTCATCAAATTGCTGCATGACCCTGACATGAAAATGCTCCCTCTCCTTCTCATCACAATGCACCACACGCTTGTCATCAAAATGCTCCATGACCTTTGTCATCACAAAGCTCCATGACCCTTGGCATCACAATGCTCCATATCATTGTCATCACAGTGCTCCCTGAACCCTCTCATCCGATTGCTCCATGCCCTTGTCATCACAAAGCTCCATGACACTTGTCATCACAATGCTCGATGCCCTTATAATCAAAATGCTCCATGCATTTTTCACCACAATCCTACATGACCCATGTATCACAGTGTTCCGTGCACTTGTCATCACAATGCTCCATGCCCACTCTCATCACAATTATCCATGAAGCCTTTCAGGCCAATGCTCAATGCCCTTCTCATCACAATGCTCCATTACCTCTGTCATAACAATGCTCCATGACCCCTGCCAGCACAATGTTCCACTGCCTTGTCATCACAAGGCTCCATGACCCTTGTCATCACAATGCTCCAAGATCCATGTAATCACAATGCTCCATGCCCTTTTCATAACAAAGCTCCATGACACATGTCATCAGAATGTCCCATGGCCTTCTCATCACAATGTTCCTTGCCCTTGTCATCACAATGCTCAAAGACCACTGTAATCACAATGCTCCATGCCCCTTTGCATCTCAATGCTCCATGAACCCTGTCATCACAACGCACCATGCCCATCATCATAATGCTTCAGGCTATTGTCATCACAATGAAATCAAAATTCACAATGACCTCTGTCATCATAATGCTCCAAACCCTTGTGATCACAATGTTCCATAACACTTATCAGCACAAATCCCCGTGACGCTCTTCATCACAATTATCCATGGTATTCTCATCACAATGTTCCATGACCTTTGTCATCACAATGCTCAATACACTTGTCATCACAATGCTCCCTGACACTTGTCGTCAGTATGCTCCTTGAACCCTGTCATGACAAGGCTCCATGCATTTTTCATCACAATGATCCGTGCCCTTTTCATCAGAATGCTCCAAGATCACTCTAATCACAATGCTCCATGTCCTTGTCATCACAAAACTCCATGAAGCATGTCATCAGAATGCTCCATGGGCTTCACATCACAATGCTCCATGCCCTAGTCATCACAATGCTCCAAGACTTCTGTAATCACAATGCTCCATGCCCCTTTTCATCAGAATGCTCCGTGAGGTTTGTCATCACAGATCTCCATGGTCATCTCATCACAATGCTCCAGGACCATGTCATCACCATTCTCCATTCCCTTGTCATCACAATGCTCCATGACACCTGTCATCACAATGCTCCATGACTCCAGTCATCACAATGCTTCATAACGTTTGTCATCACAATGGTCCATGCCCGCGTCATCACAAGGATCTGTGACTTTTGTAACCACAATGCTCCATGAACTTTTCATCACAATGCTCCGTTACCCTTGTCATCACAATGCTCCATGCCTTTGTCAGAACAATGTTCCATGACCCTTGTCATCACAATGTGCCACGCGCTTTTCATCACAATAATCCACAAACTTGTCATCGCTATGCTCCATAAAACTTGTATTCACAATGCTCCATGCACTTCTCATCTAAATGCTCTCTCACCTGAGATATCACAATGTTGCATCACTAGTCATCACAATCCTCCCTCAACCCTGTAATTAAAATGTTCCATGACCACAGACATCACAGTATTCCATAACCACTGTCATCAAAATGCTCCATGACACTTTTCATCCCAAAGCTCCATGACCCATGGCATCACAATGTTCTGTAACCCCTGTCATCAAAATGTTACATTACACTATTCATCAAATTGCTGCATGACCCTGTCATCAAAATGCTCCCTCTCCTTCTCATCACAATGCACCACACGCTTGTCATCAAAATGCTCAATGACCGTTGTCATCACAAAGCTCCATGACGCTTGGAATCACAATGCTCCATTTCATTGTCATTAAAATGCTCCATGAACACTCTCATCCCATTGCTCCATGCCCTTGTCATCACAAAGCTCCTTGACACTTGTCATCACAATGCTCAATGCCCTTCTCATCAGAATGCTCCATTACCTCTGTCATAACAATGCTCCATGACCCCTTCCATCACAATGTTCCACGGCCTTGTCATCACAAGGCTCCATGACCCTTGTCATCACAATGCACCAAGACCCCTGTAATCACAATGCTCCATGCTCTTTTCATCACAAAGCTCCATGACACATGTCATCAGAATGCTCCATGGCCTTCTCATCACAATGATCCATGCCCTAGTCATCACAATGCTCCAAGACCCCTGTAATCACAATGCTCCATGCCCCTTTTCATCAGAATGCTCCGTGAGACTTGTCATCACAAGTCTCATTGGTCATCTCATCACAATGCTCCAGGACCTTGTCATCACCATTCTCCATTCCCTTGTCATCACAATTTTCCATGACCCCTGTCATCACAATAATCCATTAATATATTCAGCCAAATGCTCCACGACCTACACATCACAATGCTCCATGGCCAATATCATTGCAATGCTCAATGACCACTGTCATCACAGCACTCCGTGACTCCTGACAACACAATGATCTGGGACTCTTGTCATCACAATGCTCCATTCCCTAAACATCACTATGCTCCATGACCCCTGTCATCACAACACTCCATGAACATTTTCAGCCCAGTGCTCCATGACACTTGTCATCACAATGATCCATGCCTTTCTCATCCCAATGATCCATGACCCCTGTATTCACAATGCTCCATAACGCTTGTCATCACAATGCTCCATGACACATGTCATCACAATGCTCCATGCCTTTGTCAGCAAAATGCTACATGACCTTGTCATTACAATGCTCTATGTGCTTGTCATCACAAAACTCAATTTCCATTGTCATCACAATCCTCCATGAACCTTGGGTTCACATTGCTTCATGCACTTGTCATCACAATGCTCCATGCTCCTTGAAATCAAAATGATCCATGACCTCTGTCATCACAATGCTCCAAACCCTTGTGATCACAATGTTCCATAACACTTGTCATCACAACGCTCCATGATGCCTGTCATCACAATACTCCATGCCCTTTTTATCACAATGCTCCTTGACCTTTGTCATCACAATTCCCAATATACATGTCATCACAATGCTCCCTGACATTGTCATCAGAATGCTCCTTGAACCCTGTCATGAAAAGGCTCCATGCCTTTTTACATCGCAATGCCCCATGCCATTTTTATCACAATGCTCCATGCCATTGTCATCAAAATACTCCACAAGCTTGTCATCAGAATGCTCTATGAACATTCTCATCACAATTCTCCATGCACTTGTCAGCACAATGCTACCTGACTCATGTCATCACAATGCTCCAAGCCATTGTCATCACAATGTTCCATTACCTTTGTCATCAGAATCCTCCATGACAGTTGGCATCACAATGCTCCATGCCATTGTCATCACAATGGGCCATTACATATCTCATCACAATGATCCCTGACACCTGTCTTCACAATACTGCATGACCTGGTCATCACAATGCTCCATGCCCTTGTCATCACAATGCACCATTCCAACAGTCATCGCAACAATCAATGAAACATATTAGACTAAAGTTCTATGCCCTTGTCATGACAATGCTCCATGTCCTTGTTATCACAATGCTCCCTGACCCCTGTCATCACAATGTTCCGTGACTCCAGTCATCACAATGCTTCATGATCTTTGTCATCACAGTGGTCCATGCCGTCGTCATCAGCAGTCTCTGTGACCATTTTAACCACAATGCTCCATGAACTTTTCATCACAATGCTCTTTGACCCTTGTCATCACAATGCTCTATGCCTTTCTCAGCACAATGCTCCATGACCCTTGTCATCACAATGCTCCATGCGCTTGTCATCACAGTGCTCTGCAATCTTGTCATCACAATGCTCCATAAATATTGTCATCATAATGCTCCAACCACTTCTCATCAAAATGCTCTCTCACCACTGATATCACAATGCTACATCACTATTTATCACAATACTCCCTCACCCCTGTCATCACAATGTTCCATGACTCCTGTCATCACAATGCTACATGCATTATCATCACAATGTTCGATGACCACTGACATCACAATGTTCCATAACCCCTGTCAGCAAAATGTTCCATGACAATTTTCATCCAATTGCTCCATGAACCTGTAATCACAATTCTCCATGCCCTTTGCATCACAATGAACAACGCCCTTGCCATCAAAATGCTCCATGACCTTTGTCATCACAAAGCTCCATGACCCTTGGCATCACAATGCTCCATGTCATTGTCATCACAATGCTCCATGAAACCTCTCATCACATTGCTCCATGCCCTTGTCACCACAAAGCTCCATGACACTTGTCATCACAATGCTCGATGCCCTTCTCATCTCAATGGTCCATGCCCTTGTCATTACAATCCTGCATGACCCATGTAACATAGTGTTCCATAACCTTGTCATCACAATGCTGCATGCAAACTCTCATCACAATAATCCATGAAACATTTCAGACCAATGTTCCATGCCGTTTTCATCACCATGCTCCATTACCCCTGTCATAAGAATGCACCATGACACCTGCAATCACAATGTTCCACGGCCTAGTCATCACAAGGTTCCATGGCCCTTGTCATCACAATGCTGAAGACACCTGTAATCACAATGTTGCATGCCCTTGTCATCACAAAGCTCCATGACACATGTCATCAGAAAGTTCCATGGCCTTCTCATCACAATGTTCCATGCCCATGACATCGGAAAGTTCCATGGCCTTCTCATCACAATGCTCCATGCCCTTCTCATCACAATGCTCCAAGACCCTTGTAATCACAATGCTCCATGCCCCTTTTCATCTCAATGATCCATGAACCCTGTCATCACAATGCACCATGCCCATCATCATAATGCTTCAGGCTATTGTCATCACAATGAAATCAATATTCTTCATGACGTGTGTCATCATAATGCCCCAAACCCTTATGATCACAATGTTCCATAACACTTATCATCACAACACCCCATGACGCTCATCATCACAATTACCCATGGTCTTCTCATCACAATGCTCCATGATCTTTGTCATCACAATGCTCAATAAAATTGTCATCACAATGCTCCCTGACACTTGTCGTCAGTATGCTCCTTGAACCCTGTCATGACAAGGCTCCATGCTTTTTCATCTCAATGATCCATGCTCTTTTCATCACAATGCTCCCAACCCATGTAATCTCAATACTCCTTCCCCTTGTCATCAAAAAGCTCAATGACGCATGCCATCAGAATGCTCCTTGGTCTTCTCCTCAGAATGCTCCATGCCCTTGTCATGACAATGTTCCAAGACCACTGTAATCACAAAGCTCCATGCCCTTGTCATCACAAAACTCCATGACGCATGTCATCAGAATGCTCCATGGCCTTCTCATCACAATGCTCCATGCCCTAGTCATCACAATGCTCCAAGACCCCTGTAATCACAATGCTCCATGCCCCTTTTCATCAGAATGCTCCATGAGACTTGTCATCACAAGTCTCCATGCCCTTCTCATCACAATGCTCCATGTCCTTGTCATTACAATCCTGCATGACCCATGTATCACAGTGTACCGTGACCTTGTCATCACAATGCTCCTAGCCCACTCTCATCACAATTATCCATGAAACATTTCAGACCAACGTCCCATGTCCTTCTCATCAAAATGCTCCATTACCCCTTCATAACAATGAACCATGACCCCTGCCATAACAATATTCCACGGCCTAGTCATCACATGGTTCCATGACACTTGTCATCACAATGCTCAAGACCCATGAAATCACAATGCTCCATGCCCTTGTTATTACAAAATTCCATGACGCATGTCATCAGAAAGCTCCATGGCCTTCTCATCACAATGCTCCATGCCCTAGTCATCACAATGCTCCAAGACCCGTGTAATCACAATGCTCCATGCCCCTTTTCATCAGAATGCTCCATGAGACTTGTCATCACAAGTCTCCATGGTCTTCTCATCACAATGTTCCAGGACCTTGTCATCACCATGCTCCATTCCCTTGTCATCACAATGCTCCATGACCCCTGTCATCACAAAAAAACCATGAACATTTTCAGCCCAATGATCCACGACCTTCTCATCACAATGCTCCATGGCCAATATCATCACAATGCTCCATAACCACTGTCATCAAATCACTCCATGACACCTGACAACACAATGATCCGGGACACTTGTCATCACAATGCTCCATTCACTTGTCATCACAATGCTCCTTAACCCCTGTCATCAAAACACTCCATGAACATTTTCAGCCCAATGCTCCATGACCCTTGTCATCACAATGATCCATGCCCTTTTCATCCCAATGCTCCATGACGCGTGTATTCACAATGCTGCATGACGCTTGTCATCAGAGTGGTCCATGACACGTCATCACAATGCCCCATGCCATTGTCAGCAAAATGCTACATGACCTTTTCATTACTATGCTCTATGCGCTTGTCATCACAATACTCCATTTCCATTGTCATCACAATCCTCCATGAACCTTGGGATCACATTGCTTCATGCTCTTGTCATCACAATGCTCCATGCTCCTTGAAATCAAAATGATCCATGACCTCTGTCATCACAATGCTCCAAACCCTGGTGATCACAATGTTCCATAACACTTTTCATCACAACGCTCCATGATTCCTGTCATCACGATACTCCATGCCCTTTTCATCACAATACTCCATGCCGTTTTCATCACAATGCTCCATGTCATTGTCATCAAAATACTCCACAAGCGTGTCATCAGAATGCTCCATGACCCTTATCATCACAATTCTCCATGCACTTGTCAGCACAAAGCTCCCTGACCCTTGTCATCACAATGCTCCAAGCCATTGTCATCACAATGCTCCATTACCTTTGTCATCAGAATCCTCCATGACACTTGGCATCACAATGCTCCATGCCATTGTCATCACAATGGACGATTACATATGTCATCACAATGCTCCCTGACACCTGTCTTCACAATACTGCATGACCTGGTCATCACAATGCTCCATGCCCTTGTCATCACAATGCGCCATACCAACTCTCATCGCAATAATCCATGGAACATATTAGACCAATATTCCATGCCCTTGTCATCAAAATGTTCCATGCCCTTGTCATCACAATGCTCCATGAACAGTGTCATCAAAATGCTCCATGACTCCAGTCATCACAATGCTTCATGACCTTTGTCATCACAATGTTCCATGCCCTCATCATCAACAGTCTCTGTGACCTTTTTAACCACAATGCTCCATGAACTTTTCATCACAATGCTCTTTGACCCTTGTCATCACAATGCTCCATGTGCTTGTCAGCACAATGCTCCATGACAAATGTCATCACAATGCACCGTGCGCTTGTCATCACAGTGCTCCACAATCTTGTCATCACAATGCTCCATAAAATTTGTCATCACAATGCTCCATGCACTTCTCATCAAAATGCTCTCTCACCACTGATATCACAATGCTACATCACTATTTTTCTCAATACTCCCTCACCCCTGTCATCACAATGTTCCATGACTCCTGTCATCACAATGCTACATGCACTTATCATCACAATGTTCTATGACCCCTGACATCCCAATGTTTCATAACACCTGTCATCAAAATGTTCCATGACACTTTTCATCAAATTGCTCCATGACACTGTCATCAGAATGCTCCCTGCCCTTCTCATCACAATGCACAAATCCCTTGCCATCAATATGTTCCATGACCTTTGTCATCACAAAGATCCATGACATGTGGCATCACAATGCTCCATGTCATTGTCATCACAGTGCTCCATGAATGCTCTCATCACATTGACCCATGCCCTTGTCTTCACAAAGCTCCATGACACATGTCATCAGAATGCTCCATGTCCTTCTCATCACAATGCTCCATGCCCTTGCCATCACAATGCTCCATTACCCCAGTCATAACAATGCTCCATGACCACTGCCATCACGATGTTCCATGGCCTTGTCATCACAAAGCTCCATGACCCTTCTCATCAAAATGCTCCAAGAACCCTGTAATCACAATGCTCTATGCCCCTTTACATCTCAATGATCCATGAACCCTGTCATCACAATGCACCATGCCCATGATCATAATGCTTCATGCTATTGTCATCACAATGAAATCAAAATGCTCCAAGACCTCTGTCATAACAATGCTACAAACCCTTGCGATCACAATATACCCTATCACTTGTCATCACAATGCCCCATGACGCTCGTCTTCACAATTATCAATGGTCTTCTCATCACAATGCTCCATGAATTTTGTCATCACAATGCTCAATACAATTGTCATCAAAATGCTCCCTGACACTTGTTGTCTGTATGCTCCTTGAACCCTTTCATGACAAGGCTCCATGCCTTTTTCATCACAATCATCCATTCCTTTTTCATCACAATGCTCCAAGACCCATGTAATCACAATGCTCCATGCCCTTGTCATCACAAATCTCAATTACGCATGCCATCAGAATGCTCCTTGGTCTTCGCCTCACAATGCTCCATGCCCTTGTCATCACAACGTTCCAAGACTCCTGTAATCACAATGCTCCATGACCCTTTTCATCAGTATGCTCCATGAGAATTGTCATCACAAGGCTCCATGTTTTTGTCATCACAATGCTCCAGGACCTTGTCATCACAATGCTTCTCGACCTTGTCATGAAAATTTTCAACGGCCCTTGTCATCATAATGCTCCAAGCCCTAATCATCACAATGATCCATTATATTTGTCATCTCAATTCTCCATTACATTTGGCATCACAATGCTCCATGCCATTGTTATCGAAATGGACCATGACATATGTCATCACAATGCTCCCTGACACCTCTCTTCACAATACTCCATGACCTTCTCATCACAATGCTCCATGCCCTTGTCATCACAATGCACCATGCCCACTGTCATCACAATAATCTATGAAACATGTCAGACCAATGCTCCATGCCCCTGTCATCACAATGCTCCATGCCCTTGTCATCACAATGCTCCATGACCCTTGTCATCACAATGCTCCGTGACACCAGCCATCACAATGTTTCATAGCGTTTGTCATCACCATGGTCCATGCCCGCGTCATCACAAGGCTCTGTGACTTTTGTATCCAAAATGCTCCATGAACTTTTCAAAATAATTCTCTGTGACCCTTGTCAGAACAATGCTCCAAGTCTTTGTCAGAACAATGCTCCATGACCATTGTCATCACAATGTGCCACGCACATTTCATCACAATGGTCCACAACATTGTCATTGCAATGCTCCATAAACTTTGTAATCACAATGCTCCATGCACTTCTCATCAAAATGCTTTCTCACCAGAGATATCACAATGTTCAATCACTAGTCATCACAAAACTCCCTCACCCATGGAATCACAATGTTCCATGACCCTGTCATCACAATGCTACATCCCCTTCTCATCACAATGTTCCATGACACCTGACATCACAATGTTCCATAACCCTTGTCATCAAAATGCTCCATGACCCTTTTCATCCCAAAGCTCCAAGACCCCTGCCATCACAATGTTCTATAACCACTGCCATCAAAAAGTTCCATTACACTTTTTATCAAATTGCTGCATGGCCCGGTCATCAAAATGCTCCCTGCCATTCTCATCACAATGCACCATGCACTTGTAATCAAAATGCTCCCTGACTTGTCATCACAAAGCTCCATGACCCTTGGAATCACAATGCTCAATGTCATTGTCATCACAATGCTCCATGACCCTCTCGTCACATTGCTCCATGCCCTTCTCATCACAAAGCTCCATGACACTTGTCATCACAATGCTCGATGCCCTTCTCATCACAATGCTCTATGCCCTTGTCATTACAATCCTGCATGAGCCATGTATCACAGTGTTCCGTGCCCTTGTCATCACAATGCTCCATGCCCACTCTCATCACAATAATCCATGAAGCATTTCAGACCAATGTTCCATGCCCTTCTCATCAAAATGCTCCATTACCCCTGTCATAACAATGCACCATGACCCTTGCCATCACAATGTTCCACTGGCTAGTCATCACAAGGTTCCATGACACTTGTCATCACAATGCCCAAGACCCCTGAAATCACAATGCTCCATGCACTTTTCATCACAAAGCTCCATGACGGATGTCATCAGAATGTTCCATGGCCTTCTCATCACAATGCTCCATGCCCTTGTCATCACAATGCTCCAAGACCCTTGTAATCACAATGCTCCATGCCCCTTTTCATCTCAATGATCCATGAACCCTGTCATCACAATGCACCATGCCCATCATCATAATGCTTCAGGCTATTGTCATCACAATGAAATCAATATTCTTCATGACGTGTGTCATCATAATGCCCCAAACCCTTATGATCACAATGTTCCATAACACTTATCATCACAACACCCCATGACGCTCATCATCACAATTACCCATGGTCTTCTCATCACAATGCTCCATGATCTTTGTCATCACAATGCTCAATAAAATTGTCATCACAATGCTCCCTGACACTTGTCGTCAGTATGCTCCTTGAACCCTGTCATGACAAGGCTCCATGCTTTTTCATCTCAATGATCCATGCTCTTTTCATCACAATGCTCCCAACCCATGTAATCTCAATACTCCTTCCCCTTGTCATCACAAAGCTCAATGACGCATGCCATCAGAATGCTCTTTGGTCTTCTCCTCAGAATGCTCCATGCCCTTGTCATGACAATGTTCCAAGACCACTGTAATCACAAAGCTCCATGCCCTTGTCATCACAAAACTCCATGACGCATGTCATCAGAATGCTCCATGGCCTTCTCATCACAATGCTCCATGCCCTAGTCATCACAATGCTCCAAGACCCCTGTAATCACAATGCTCCATGCCCCTTTTCATCAGAATGCTCCATGAGACTTGTCATCACAAGTCTCCATGCCCTTCTCATCACAATGCTCCATGTCCTTGTCATTACAATCCTGCATGACCCATGTATCACAGTGTACCGTGACCTTGTCATCACAATGCTCCTAGCCCACTCTCATCACAATTATCCATGAAACATTTCAGACCAATATCCCATATCCTTCTCATCAAAATGCTCCATTACCCCATCATAACAATGAACCATGACCCCTGCCATAACAATATTCCACGGCCTAGTCATCACATGGTTCCATGACACTTGTCATTACAATGCTCAAGACCCATGAAATCACAATGTTCCATGCCCTTGTTATTACAAAATTCCATGACACATGTCATCAGAATGCTCCATGGCTTTCTCATCACAATGCTCCATGCCCTAGTCATCACAATGCTCCAAGACCCGTGTAATCACAATGCTCCATGCCCCTTTTCATCAGAATGCTCCATGAGACTTGTCATCACAAGTCTCCATGGTCTTCTCATCACAATGTTCCAGGACCTTGTCATCACCATGCTCCATTCCCTTGTCATCACAATGCTCCATGACCCCTGTCATCACAAAAAAAACATGAACATTTTCAGCCCAATGATCCACGACCTTCTCATCACAATGCTCCATGGCCAATATCATCAAAATGCTCCATGACCATTGTCATCACAACTCTCCATGACACCTGACAACCCAATGATCCGGGACTCTTGTCATCACAATGCTCCATTCCGTAGTCATCACAATGCTTCATGAACCCTGTCATCACAACACTCCAAGAACATTTTCAGCCCAGTGCTACATGACCCTTGTCATCACAATGATCCATGCCCTTGTCATCAAAATGCTCCCTGACACTTTTCATCAGAATGCTCCTTGAACCCTGTCACAAAAAGTCTCCATGCCTTTTTCATCACAATGCCCCATGCCCTTTTCATTACAATGCTCCAAGACCCCTGTAATCACAATGCTCCATGTCCTTTTTCATCTCAATGCTCCATGAACTCTGTCATCACAATGCACCATGCCCATCATCATAATGCGTCAGGCTATTGTCATTACAATGAAATAAAAATTCTCCATGACCTCTGTCATCATAATGCTCCAAACCTTTGCAATCACAATGTTCCATAACACTTATCATCACAACACCCAATGACCATCATCATCACAATTATCCATGGTCTTCTCATCACAATGCTCCATGATCTTTGTCATCACAATGCTCAATTCTCTTGTCATCACAATGCTCCCTGACACTTGTCATCAGTATTCTCCTTGAACCCTGTCAGGACAAGGCTCCATGCCTTTTTCATCACAATGATCCATGCCCTTTACATCAGAATGCTCCAAAACCCCTGTAATCATAATGTTCCATGCCCTGTCATCAAAAAGGTCCATGACGCATGTCATCAGAATGCTCCATGGCATTCTCCACATATTGCTTCATGCCCTTGTCATCACGATTCTCCAAGACCCCTGTAATCACAATGCTCCATGCCCCTTTTGTTCAGAATGCTCCATGAGACTTGTCATCACAAGTCACCATGGTCATCTCATCACAATGCTCCAGGACCTTGTCATCACCATGCTCCATTCTCATGTCATCAAAATGCTCAATGACACCGTCATCACAATACTCCATGAACATTTTCAGCCCAATTCTCCATGACCTTCTCATCACAATGCTCCATGAGCAATATCATCACAATGCTCCATGATCACTGTCATCACAACATTCCATGAACATTTTCAGCCCAGTGCTCCATGACCCTTGTCATCACAATGATCCATGCCCTTCTCATCCCAATGCTCCATGACCCCTGTATTCACAATGCTCCGTGACGCTTGTCATCACAGTGCTCCATGACACCTGTCATCACAATGCTCCATGCCTTTGTCAGCAAAACGCTACATGACCTTGTCATTACAATGCTCTATGGGCTTGTCATCACAATACTCCATTACCATTGTCACCACAATCCTCGATGAACCTTGGGATCACATTGCTTCATGCCCTTGTCATCAAAATGCTCCATGCTCCTTGAAATCAAAATGATCCATGACCTCTGTCATCGCAATGCTCCAAACCCTTGTGATCACAATGTTCCATAGCACTTGTCATCACAACGCACCATGATGCCTGTCATCACAATACTCCATGCCTTTTTCATCACAATGCTCCATGACATTTGTCATCACAATTCTCAATACACTTGTCATCACAGTGCTCCCTGACACTTGTCGTCAGAAGGCTCCTTGAACCCTGTCACGAAAATGTTCCATGCTTTTTTCATCACAATGCCCCATGCAGTTTTCATCACAATGCTCCATGCAATTGTCATCAAAATACTGCACAAACTTCTCATCAGAATGCTCCATGACCCTTGTCATCACAATTCTCCATGCACTTCTCAGCACAATGCTCCCTGACCCTTGTCATCACAATGCTCCAAGCCATTGTCATCAAAATGCTCCATTTCCTTTCTCATCAGAATCCTCCATGACACTTGGCATCACAATGTTCCATGCCATTGTCATCACAATGGGCCATTACATATGTCATCACAATGGGCCATTACATATGTCATCACAATGATCCCTGACAGCTCTCTTCTCAATACTGCATGACCTGGTCATCACAATGCTCCATGCCCTTGTCATCACAATAATCCATTTTCATTGTCATCATAATCCTCCATGAACCGTGGGATCACATTGCTTCATGCCCTTGTCATCACAATGCTCCATGCTCCTTGAAATCAAAATGATCCATGACATCTTTCATCACAATGCTCCAAACCCTTGTGATCACAATGGTCCATAGCAATTGTCATCAAAACGCACCATGATGCCTGTAATTCACAATACTCCATGCCGTTTTCATCACAAAGTTCCATGACCTTTGTCATCACAATTCTCCATATACATGTCATCACAATGCTCCATGACCCTTGTCATCAGAATGCTCCTTGAACACTGTCACGAAAACGCTCCGTGCCTTATTCATCACAATGCCCCATGCCATTGTCATCACAATGCTCCATGCCATTGTCATCAAAATACACCACAAGCTTGTCATCAGAATGCTCCATGACCCTTGTCATCATAATTCTCCATGCACTTGTCAGCCCAATGCGCTCTGACCCTTGTCATCACAATGTACCAAGCCATTGTCATCACCATGCTCCATTACATTTGTCATCAGAATCCTCCATGACACTTGGCATCCCAATGCTCCATGCCATTGTCATCACAATGGGCCATTACATAGGTAATCACAATGCTCCCTGACACCTCTTTTCACAATACTGCATGACCTGGTCATCACAATGCTCCATGCCCTTGTCATCACAATGCGCCATTCCAACTGTCATTGCAATAATACATGAAACTTATTAGACCAATATTCCATGCCCTTGTCATCACAATGATCCATGCCCTTGTTATCACAATGCTCCATGACACCAGTCATCACAATGCTCCCTGACTCCAGTCATCACAATGCTTCATGACCTTTGTCATCACAATGGTCCATGCCCTCGTCATCAACAGTCTCTGTGACATTTTTAACCACAATGCTCCATGAACTTATCATCACATTGCTCTTTGACCCTTGTCATCACAATGCTCTATGCCTTTCTCAGCACAATGCTCCAAGACACTTGTCATCACAGTGCTCCATGCACTTGTCAGCACAATGTTCCATGAAACATGTCATCACAATGCTCCATGACCCCTGTCATCACAATGCTCCGTGACTCCAGTCATCACAATGCTTCATGACCTTTGTCATCACAATGCTCCATGCCCTCGTCATCAACAGTCTCTGTGATATTTTTAACCACAATGCTCCATGAACTTATCATCACAATGCTCTTGGACCCTTGTCATCACAATGCTCTATGCCTTTCTCAGCACAATGCTCCAAGACACTTGTCATCACAATGCTCCATGCACTTGTCAGCACAATGTTCCATACACATGTCATCACAATGCTCCATGACCCCTGTCATCACAATGCTCCATGACTCCAGTCATCACAATGTTTCATAACGTTTGTCATCACAATGGTCCAGGCCCGCGTCATCTCAAGGTTCTGTGACCTTTGTAACCACATTGCTCCACGAAATTTTCATCACAATTCTCCAAATCTTTGTCAGAACAGTGCTCCATGACCATTGTCATCACCATATGCCACACCCATTTCATCACAGCGGTACCCAATATTGTCATTGCAATGCTCCATAAACCTTGTAATCACAATGCTCCATGCAATTCTCATCAAAATGCTCTATCACCAGAGATATCACAGTGTTCCATCACTAGTCATCACAATACTCCCTCACCCCTGTAATCACAATGCTCCATGACACTGTCATCACACTGCTACATCCCCGTATCATCACAATGTTCCATGACCCCTGACATCACAATGTTCCATAACCCCTGTCATCTAAATGCTCCATGACCCTTTTCATCCCAAAGATCCAAGACCCCTGACATCACAATGTTCTATAACCCCGGCCATCAAAATGTTCCATTACACTTTTCATCAAATTGCTGCATGACCCGGTCATCAAATGCTCCCTGCCCTTCTCATCACAATGCACAATGCTCTTGTCATCAAAATGCTCCATGACTTGTCATCACAAAGCTCCATGACCCTTGGCATCACAATGCTCCATGTATTTGTCATCACAATGCTCCATGAACCCTCTCATAACATTGCCCAATGCCCTTGTCCTCACAAAGCTCCATGACACTTGTCATCACAATCCTCGATGCCCTTCTCATCACAATGCTCCATGCCCTTGTCATTACAATCCTGCATGACAAATGTATCATAGTGTTCCGTACCCTTGTCATCACAATGCTCCATGCCCACTCTCATCACAAAAATCCATGAAACATTTCAGACCAATGTTCCTTGCCCTTCTCATCACAATGCTCCATTACCTCTGTCATAACAATGCACCATGACCCCTGCCATCACAATGTTCCCTGGCCTAGTCATCACAAATTTCCATGACGCTTGTCACAACAATGATGAATACCCCTGTAATCACAATGCTCCATGACCTTGTCATCACAAAGCTCCATGACGCATGTCATCAGAATGTTCCATGGCCTTCTCATCACAATGCTCCATGCCCTTGTCATCACAATGCTCCAAGACCCCTGCAAACACAATGCTCCATGCCCTTTTTCATTTCATTGCTCCATGAGCCCTGTCATCACAAAGCACCATGCCCATCATCATAATGCTTCAGTCTATTGTCATCACAGTGAAATCAATATTCTCCATGACCTCTGTCATCATAATGCTCTAAATCCTTGTGATCACAATGTTCCATAACACATATCATCACAACACCCCATGACGCTCATCATCACAATTATCCATGGTCTTCTCATCAAAATGCTCCATGATCTTTGTCATCACAATGCTCAATACACTTGTCATCACAATGCTCCCTGACACTTCTCGTCAGTATGCTCCTTGAACCCTGTCATGACAAGGCTCCATGCCATTTTCATCACAATAATCCATGCCCTTTTCATCACAATGATGCAAGATACATGTAATCACAATGCTCCATGACCTTGTCATCAAAAAGCTCCATGACCCATGTCATCAGAATGCTTCATGGTCTTCTCATCACAATGCTCCATGCCCTTGTCATCACAATGCTCCAAGACCCCTGTAATCACAAAGCTCCATGCCCCTTTTCATCAGAATGCTCAATGAGACTTGTCATCACAAGTCTCCATGGCCTTCTCATCACAATGCTCCAGGACTTTGTCATCACCATGCTCCATTCCCTTGTCATCACAATGCTCCCTGACCCCTGTCATCACAATAATCCATGAACATTTTCAGCCCAATGTTCCACGACCTTCTTATCACAATGCTCCATGGCCAGTATCATCACAATGCTCCATGACCACTGTCATCACAACAGTCCTTGAAACCTGACAACACAATGATCCGGGATTTTTGTCACCACAATGCTCCATTCCCTAGTCATCACAATGCTCCATGACCCCCGTCATCACAACACGCCATGAACATTTTCAGCCCAGTGCTCCATGACCCTTGTCATCACAATGATCCATGCCCTTGTCATCCCAATGCTCCATGACCCCTCTATTCACAATGCTCTCTGACGCTTGTCATCACAGTGCTCCATGACACATGTTATCACAATGCTCCATGCCTTTGTCAGCAAAATGCTACATGAACTTTTCATTACAATGTTCTGTGTGCTTGTCATCACAATACTCCATTTCATTGTCATCACAGTCCTCCATGAAACTTGGGATCACATTGAATCATGCCCCTGTGATCACAATGCTCCATATTCCTTGAAATCAAAATGATCCATGACCTCTGTCATCACAATGCTCCAAAACCTTGTGATCACAATGTTCCATAACACTTGTCATAACAACGCTCCATGATGTCTGTCATCACAATACTCCATGCACTTTGTCATCACAATGCTCAATACCCTTGTCATCACAATACTCCCTGACACTTGTTGTCAGTATGCTCCTTGAACCCTGTCATGACAAGGCTCAATGCCTTTTTCAGCAAAATGTAATACGCCCTTTTCCCCACAGTGCTCCAAGACCACTGTAATCACAATGCTCCATGCCCTTGTCATCACAAAGCCCCATTATGCATGTCATCACAATGCTCCATGGCCTTCTTATCCCAATGCTCCTTGCCCTTGTCATCACAGTGGTCCAACACCCCTGTAATCACAATGCTCCATGCCCCTTTTTCTTCAGAATGCTCCATGAGACTTGTCATTACAAGGTTCCATGGTCTTCTCATCATAATGCTACACTACTTTGTCATCACAATGCTCCATGACCCCTGTCATCACAATACTCCATGATAATTTCAGCCCAATGCTCCATGACCTTCCAATCACAATGCTCCATGACCCCTGTCATCACAATGCTCCATGACCACTGTCATCACAATTCTCCATGAACCCTGACAACACAATGATCCGCGACACTTGTCATCAAAATGCTCCATGCCCTTGTCATCCCAATGCACCATGACACCTGTAATCCCAATGCTCTGTGACGCTTGTCATCACAGTGCTCAATGAACCTTGTCATCACAATGCTCCATGCGCTTGTCAACACAATCCTCCATGACCCTTGGGAACTCATTGCTTTATGCCCTTGACATCTCTCTCTTGCCTTTCTGGATTTTACAGATTTTCGATGTCCCTTTTGACCAGTGGGAAGTGACAATTCATTGTAGTGTGGATTTACATTGTGCACTTGCTTGATTGGCCAAAATGTGCGTATGTGTTTTCTCCTGAATATATTCAGGAAAAAATGCATACGCCATTTTTGGCCAAGTGCATCATTGTCGAAGTTGTTATGCTTTTCCTGTGCTTTAAAGTCGATTCCAATTTACCTCTTGAAATATGTTTCGTGCAATTCTGCCTCATTTTCAAGTCCGCTTCGTTGCCTTCCCTCAACAGATTTTTGGAAGAGAGTAGTCCTTTATAACTCTGCTGTTTTGTGAATTGCTGTGCCCCTGAGCTCCAATTTTCAAATCCCATTTTTGGGAGCTGACCACAAATCCACAATTTTGCTTCAGGACCTATACTGGTTCCAGGGGTGACTATACTGGTTCCCTGCGGGTGGCTGAGGCTTCGGTTAATTCTTCTTCCTGACGGGAATTTAGAGTGACATGTGCCCATCCAAATGCCTACATCTACTCTCTGATTGGTTCTCCCTCTTCCCTTTCATCCTCTGCACAATTAGCAAACTGTGCGAACTAGGAGGTTATAGGTTCTGACTCTCCTAACTTGGGAGATTGATAGTAAAGCAGTTGGAATGCCAAACTGGAGCACAAGGATAGGAAAAATTAGGAGACTCTTAGAAACATTTCATCATCACAGGGTGTCCATTCTCTAGGTTTCCCATACATGTTACAACTGTAGAGATATTCCCTTCTACCTTGACATTTGGGACCCATGGAATGGTGGCATGCATTACTACTTTAAAGGGTCTGCATTTTCTCTCCCAATCTCACCAGTCCTCTCAGTGCCAAGTGTCCAGCCTTATGTCTCATCCAGCTGTTTTGTAGATAGGGTCATTCCAGGTTTCATCAGAGACCCTGAAGGAATTGTAAAGAATTTCCCTGTTTTTTTGTTTTGTTTTTGAAATTCCTTTTTAGAGTGGTTTTGATCTGATTCTCACTGCCATGTTTATGCCAGTCTAGACACACTTGTTTCCCTTACAAAGACATATCAATACATAGGTTTTAAGATTCTTACTAGTCAGATATATTCCTCTGCGGGAAATATGGGGTTTTGAGTCCCTTTCACTGAGGAAGGTGTAGGTCTTGTCTATTCCGTATTTGTTTTTTGGAATGGTACCTGTACTAATATCAAACTCTGGTTTTATGCATCACCCCACCTCTCCTTCCCCCTTAAGCAGGCATGAGAGTGTTTTCTAAATGTGAGACTCTCTTCTCTTTCCTAACTCAGTTCATGTGTAGCCATGTTTACAGGATCTTCATAAGTGATACCTTATGATAAGTTTCTTTTTCTCTGTGACTTATTTCACTTAGAATCATCGTACCTAAATCTACTCATTTTGCTGCTACTGGCCTTATGACATTGATTTCATGGCTGAGAGATATTCCATCATACATAAGTACCACAATTTATTGAACCATATTTGTCTTTCCTGGGATATTTAAAGTGTACCCAAGTTGAGGTTCTTGTAAGCAGTGCAGCCCTAAATTTTGGGGTGGCTCTGTCTTATTGATTTTCAGTTTTCCGAAGGTATATTCCCTAGAATGGAAGTGCCCTTGGCTCTGTATCTCTGTTGTTTACTTGTTTTAGGGAACACAATGCACTCCTCCAGAGAGGCAGTTGGCAATTTACATCCCGCACATCAGCATAAAAAAGCTCCCTCTTCTCCAGGGCCTGTCTTGTCTTTCTGGTTTTTACACAGTTGTGGATGTCCCTTTTACTGGTGGGAAGTGATACTTCTTTGTAGTGCACAATTGCATTGTGCAGTTGCTTGGTTGGCCAAAAATGGTGTATGCGTTTTCTCCTGAATATATTCAGGTGAAAACGCATACACGCTTTATGGTCAATTCCATAATTATCGAAGTTGTGATGCTTTTCCTGTGTTTAAAGGAGATTCCAATGTACTTCTTGAAATCTGTTTCGTGCAATTCTGCCTCATTTTCAAGTCCTCCTCGTGGCTTTTCCTCAACAGATTTTTGGAAGAGAGTAGTCCTTTATAACTCTGCAAGTTTGTGAATTGTTGTGCCCCAGAGCTCCATTTTTCAACTAGTTTTTTTGTGAGCTGAGCAGAAGCACAAAATTTTGGTTCAGGACCTATACTGGTTCCAGGGGTGCGGCACAGGCTGAGAGTTTTGTTAATTATTCTTCATGAGGGGAATTAGAGTGAAATGTGGCCGTGCAAATGACTACAGCTTCTCTCTCATTGGTTCTCCCTCTTCCCTTATATCCTCTGAACAATTTGCCAACTGTGCGAACCAGGAGGTTATATGGGCTGACTCTCCAACTTGGGTGATTGATAGTAAATCAGTTGGAATGTCAAACTGGAGCACAAGGAGATAAAAAATTAGTAGAGTTTTAGGAACCTTTCACCATCAGAGGGTGTCCATTCTCTAGGTTTCCATTACATTTTATAACTGTAGTGATATTCCCTTCTACCTGGAGAGTTGGGAACCATGGAATGGGTGTCAGGCATTATTGCTTTAAAGGGTCTGCATTTTCTCACCCAATCTCACCAATCCTCTTAAACCCAAGTGACCAGCCTTAAGCCACATCCAGCTGTCGTTGTAGATAGGGTCATCCCAGGTTTCATCAGAACCCCTGAAGGTATTGTGTAAGAATTTCACTGTTATTTTGTTTTGTTTTGAAATTCATTTTTATAGTGGGTTTCAGCTGATTCTCACTGCCGTGTTTATGTCATTCTAGACACACTAGGTTCCCTTATGGAGACATATCAATACATAGGTTTTAAAATTCTTACTAGTCAGATATATTTCTCTGCGGGGAATAGGGTGTTGAGTTCCGTTCACTGAGGAAGGAGTAGGGCTTGTCTCTTCTGTATTTGGATTATGGAACGGTACCTGTGCTAATATCAAACTCTGGTTTTGTGCACCTCCCCTCGTCTCTTTGCCCTTAAGCAAGCATAAGAGTGTTTTCTAAATCTGAGACTCAGTTATCTTTCTGAATTCAGTTCATATGTAGCCATGTTTACATGTCCTTCATAAGTGATATCTTATGTCAGAATGCACCATGGCCCTTGTCATAATAATGCTCCATAACCACTGTCATCAAAATTCTCCATGTCCTGGTTATCACAGTGCTCCATGTCCCTTCTCATCACAATTCTCCAAGTCATTGTCATCACAATGCTACATGACAATTCTCATCACAATGTTACATGCTCTTGTCATCACAATTCTCCATGCACTTGTCATTGCAATTCTCCATGACCCCTGTCAGAGCAAGCTGCAATTGTTTGTCATCACAATGCTTCACGACCTTGTCATCAAAATTCTCAATGGCCCTTGTCATCACAATGCTCCATGCCCTTGTCATCACAATACTCCCTGCCCTTGTCATCACAATGCTCAATGAATCCTGTCATCACAGTGCTCCCTGACACCTGTCATCACAATGCTTCATGACCTTTGTCATTACAGTGCTCCATGATGCTCGTCATCACAAATACCCAAGGTCTTCTCATGACAATGCTCCACGGTTTTGCCATCACAATGCTCCATGCACTGGTCATCCCAAAGCTCAATGTCCTTTGTCCTCACAATTTTCCACGTCCTTCTCATTACAATGCTCCATGGCACTTCTCATCACAATGATATATGCTATTGTCACCAAAATACTCCATGCACTTGTCATCACAATGCTCCAAGACACCTGTAATCATATTGCTCCACGCCCCTTTTCATCTCAATGCTCCATGAACACTGTCATCACAATCCATCATGCCCATCATCACAATGCTCCATGCCTTTGGCAGCAAAATGTTACATTACCTTGTCATTAGAGTGCTCTATGCGCTTGTCATCACAATCCTCCATTACCATTGTCTTTACAATCCTCCTTGAACCTTGGGATCACATTGCTTCATGCCCTTGTCATCAAAATGCTCCATGTTCCTTGAAATCAAAATGATCCATGACCTCCGTCATCACAATGCTCCAAACACTTGTGATCACAATGTTCCATAACACTTGTCATCCCTACGCTCCATGATGCCTGTCATCACAATTCTCCATGCCCTTTTCATCACAATGCTCCATGAACTTTGTCATCACAATTCTCAATACACTTGTCATCACAATCCTCCTTGACACTTGTCGTCAGAATGCTCCTTGAAACCTGTCACGAAAAGGCTCCATGCTATTTTCATCACAATGTCCCATGCCGTTTTCATTACAATGCTCCATGGCATTGTCATCAAAATACTCCACAAGCTTGTCATCAGAATGCTCTATGACAATTGTCATCACAATTATCCAAGCACTTGTCAGCATAATGCTCCCTGACCATTGTCATCACAATGCTCCAAGCCATTGTAATCACAATGGGCCATTACATATGTCATCACAATGCTCCCTGACACCTGTCTTTACAATACTGCATGACCTGGTCATCACAATGCTCCATGCCCTTGTCATCACAATGCGCCATTCCAACTGTCATCACAATAATCCATGAAACTTATTAGAAAAATGATCCATGTACTTGTCATCACAATGCTACATGCCCTTGTTATCATAATTCTTCATGACCCCTGTCATCACAATGCTCCATGACTCCAGTCATCACCATGCTTCATGAACTTTGTAATCACAATGATCCATGCCCTCGTCCTCAACAGTCTTTGTGACCATTTTAACCACAATGCTCCATGAACTTTTCATCACAATGCTCTTTGACACTTGTCATTACAAAGCTCTATGCCTTTCTCAGCACAATGCTCCATGACCCTTGTCATCACAATGCGCCATGTGCTTGTCATCAATGTGCTCTACAATCTTGTCATCAAAATGCTCCTTAAAACTTGTCATCACAAGGCTCCATTAACTTCTCATCAAAATGCTCTCTCACCACTGATATCACAATGTTACATCACTATTCATCACAATAATCCCTCACCCCAGTCTTTACAATGTTCCATGACACCTGTCATCACAATGCTCCATGACTTCAGTCATAAAAATGCTCCATTACTTATGTCATCACAAAGATCCATGTCATTGTTATCACAGTGCTCTATGAACGCTATCATCACATTGCTAAATGCCCTTGTCATCACAAATCTCAATGACCCATGTCATCAGAATGCTCCTTGGCCTTCTCCTCACAATGCTCCATGCCCTTGTCATCACAATGTTCCAAGACCCCTATAATCTCAATGCTCCATGCCCTTTTTCATCAGTATGCTCCATGAGACTTGTCATCACAAGGCTCCATGGTTTTCTCATCACAATGCTCCAGGACCTTGTCATCACAATGCTTCATGACATTGTCATGAAAATTCTCAATGGCCCTTGTTATCATAATGCTCCAATCCCTAGTCATCACAATGCTCCATTATATTTGTCATCACAATCCTCCATTAAATTTGGCATCACAATGCCCCATGCCATTGTCATCACAGTGGAACATGACATATGTCATCACATTGCTCCCTGACACCTGTCTTCAAAATACTCCATGAACTTCTCATCACAATGCTGTATGCCTTTGTCATCACAATGCTCCATGACTCCAGTCATCACAATGCGGCATAATGTTTTTCATCTCAATGGTCCATGCCCGTGTCATCACAAGGCTCTGTGACCAATGTAACAACAATGTTCCATGAACTTTTCATCACAATGCTCGGTGACACTTGTCATCACAATGCTCCATGCATTTGTCAGAACCATGCCTCATGACCTTGTCACACAGTGTGAAACGTGCTTTTCATCACAACTTTCCACAAATATGTCATCGCTATGCTCCATAAAACTTTTAATTGAATGCTCCACGCCCTTCTCATCACAATGCTCCATTACCTCTGTCATAACAATGCTCCATGACCCCTGCCATCAAAATATTCCACGGCCTTGTCATCACAAGGCTCCATGACACTTGTCATCACAATGCTCTAAGACCACTGTAATCACAATGCTCCATGCCCTTGTCATCACAAATCTCCATGACGCATGTCATCAGAATGTTCCATGGCCTTCTCATCACAAAGTACCATGCCCTTGTCATCACAATGCTCCAAGACCCCTGTAATCACAATGCTCCATGCCAGTTTTCATCTCAATGCTCCATGAACCCTGTCATCACAATGCACCATGCCCATCATCATAATGCTTCAGGCTATTGTCATCAAAATGAAATCAAATTGTTCCATGACCTCTGTCATCACAATGCTCCATGACCCCTGTCATCACAATACTCCATGAACATTTTCAGCCCAATGCTCCATGGCCTTCTCATCACAATGATCCATGTCCTTGCCATCACAATGCTCCATTACCCCTGTCATAACAATGCTCCATGACCCCTGCTATCACGGTGTTCCATGGCCTTGTCATCACAAATCTCCATGACTCTTCTCATCACAATGCTCCAAGAACCTTGTAATCACAATGATCTATGCCCCTTTTCATCTCAAAGATCCATGAACCCAGTCATCACAATGCACCATGCCCATCATCATAATGCTTCATGCTATTGTCATCACAATGAAATCAAAATGCTCCATGACCTCTGTCATAACAATGCTCCAAACCCTTGTGATCACAATATTCCATATCACTTGTTATCAAAATGCCCCATGACGCTCGTCATCACAATTATCCATGGTCTGCTCATCACAATGCTCCATGACCTTTGTCATAACAATGCTCAATACACTTGTCATCAAAATGCTCCCTGACACTTTTTGTCTGTATGCTCCTTGAAACCTGTCATGACAATGCTCCATGCCTTTTTCATCACAATGATCCACGTCCTTTTCATCACAATGCCCCAATACCAATGTAATCTCAATGCTCCATGCCCTTGTCATCACAAAGCTGAATGACGCATGCCATCAGAATTCTCCTTGGTCTGCTCCTCTGAATGCTCCTTGCCCTTGTCATCACAATGTTCCAAGACCCCTGTAATCACAATGCTCCATGCCCGTGTCATCAAAACCTCCATGATGCATGTCATCAGAATGCTCCATGGCCTTCTCATCACAATGCTCCATTCCCTAGTGATCACAATGCTCCAAGACCCCTGTAATCACAATGCTCCATGCCCATTTTCATCAGAAAGCTCCATGAGACTTATCATCACAAGTCTCCATGGTCTTCTCATCACCATGCTCCAGGATCTTGTCATCACCATGCTCCATTCCCTTGTCATCACAATGCTCCATGACCCCTGTCATCACAATAATCCATGAACATTTTCAGCCCAATGCTCCACGAGCTACTCATCACAATGCTCCATGGCCAATATCATCACAATGCTCCATGACCACTGACATCACAACACTCCATGACACTGGAGAACACAATGATCCGGGACTCTTGTCATCACAATGCTCCATTCCCTAGTCATCACAATGCTCCATGACCCCTGTCATCACAACACTCCATGAACATTTTCAGCCCAGTGCTCCAGGAGCGTTGTCATCACAATGATCCATACCATTGTCACCCCAATTCTCCATTACCACTGTATTCACAATGCTCCATGACGCTTGTCATCATAGTGCTCCATGACACATGTCATCACAATGCTCCATGCCATTGTCAGCAAAATGCTACATGAGATTGTCATTACAATATTCTGTGCGCTTGTCCTCACAATACTCCATTTCCATTGTCATCACAATCCTCCATGAACCTTGGGATCACATTGTTTCTTGCCCTTGTCATCACAATTCTCCATGCTCCTTGAAATCAAAATGATCCATGACCTCTGTCATCACAATGCTCCAAACACTTGTGATCACAGTGTTCCATAACACTTGTCATCACAATGATCCATGATGCCTGTCATCAAAATACTCCATGCCCTTTTAATCACAATGCTCCATGACCTTTGTCATCACAATTCTCAATACACTTGTCATCACAATGCTCCATGCGCTTGTCAGCACAATGCTCCATGACACGCCATCACAATGCACCATGCGCTTGTCATCACAATGCTCCTTAAAATATGTCATCACAATGCTCCATGCAATTCTCATCAAAATGCTCTCTCACCACTGATATCACAATGCTACATCACTATTTATCACAATACTCCATCACCCCTGTCATCTCAATGCTACATGCACTTATCATCACAATATTCGATGACCCCTGACATCACAATGTTCCATAACACCTGTCATCAAAATGTTCCATGACACTTTTCATCAAATTGCTCCATGAACCGGTCATCAGAATGCTCCCTGCCTTTCTCATCACAATGCACAATGCCCTTGCCATCAAAATGCTCCATGACCTTTGTCCTCACAAAGATCCATGACCCTTGGCATCACAATGCTCCATGCTCCTTGAAATCAAAATGATCCATGACCTGTGTCATAAAAATGCTCCAAACCCTTGTGATCACAGTATTCCATAACACTTTTCATCACAATGCCCCATGATGCTCATCATCACAGTTATCCATGGTCTTCTCATCACAATGCTCCATGACCTTCGTCATCACAATGCTCAATACACTTGTCATCAAAATGCTCCCTGACACTTGTTGTCTGTATGCTCCTTGAACCCTTTCATGACAAGTCTCCATGCTTTTTTCATCACAATGATCCATGCCATTTTCATCACAATGCTCCAAGTCCCATATAATAACAATGCTCCATGCCCTTGTCATCACAAAGCTCAATGATGCATGCCATCAGAATGCTGCTTGGTCTTCTCCTCACAATGCTCAATGCCCTAGTCATCACAATGTTCCAAGACCCCTGTAATCAAAATGTTCCATGCCCCTTTACATCAATATGCTCCATGAGACTTGTCATCACAAGGCTCCATGGTTTTGTCATCACAATGTTCCAGGACCTTGTCATCACAATGCTTCACGACCTTGTCATGAAAATTTTCAATGGCCCTTGTCATCATAATGCTCCAAGCCCTAACCATCACAATGCTCCATTATATTTGTCATCACAATCCTCCATTACGTTTGGCATCACAATGCTCCATGCCATTGTCATCGCAATGGACCATGACATATGTCATCACAATGCTCCCTGACACCTGTCTTCACAATACTCCATGACCTTCTCATCACAATGCTCCATGCACTTGTCATCACAATGCACCATGCCCACTGACATCACAATAAACTATGAAACTTGTCAGACCAATGCTCCATGCCGCTGTCAATACAAGGCTCCATGCCCTTGTCATCACAATGTTCCATGACACCTGTCATCACAATGCTCCGTGACGCCAGTCATCTCAATGTTTCATAACTTTGGCATCACAATGGTCCATGCACGCGTCATCACAAGGCTTTGTGACGTTTGTAACCACAATGTTCCATGAACATTTCATCACAATTATCTGTGACCCGTGTCATCACAGTGCTCCAAGTCTTTGTCAAAACAATGCTCCATGAACATTGTCATCACAATGTGCCACACGCATTTCATCACAACGGTCCACAACCTTGTCATTGCAATGCTCCATAAACCTTGTAATCACAATGCTCCAAGCACTTCTCATCAAAATGCTCTCTCACCAGAGATATCACAATGTTCCATCACTAGTCATCACAATACACCCTCACCCCTGTAATCACAATGTTCCATGACCCTGTCATCAGACTGGTACATCCCATTATCATCACAATGTTGCATGACCCCTAGCATCACAATGTTCCATAACTCCTGTCATCAAAATGCTCCATGACCCTTTTCATCCCAAAGCTCCATGACCCCTGGCATCACAATGTTCTATAACCCCTGTCATCAAAATGTTCCACCACACTATTTATCAAATTGCTGCATGACCTGGTCATCAAAATGCTCCCTGCCTTTCTCATCACAATGCACCACACCCTTATCATCAAAATGCTCCATGAGTTGTCATCACAAATCTCCATGACCCTTGGCATCACAATGCTCCATGCCATTGTCATCACAATGCTCCATGAAACCTCTCATCATATTGCTCCATTCCCTTGTCATCACAAAGCTCCATGACACTTGTCATCACAATGCTCAATGCCCTTCTCATCACAATGCTCCAAGCCCCTGTCACTGCAAACCTGCATGACCCATATATCACAGTGTTCCGTGCCCTAATCATCACAATGCTCCATGCCCACTCTCATCACAATAATCCATGAAACATTTCACACCAATGTTCCATGCCCTTCTCATCAAAATGCTCCATTACACCTGTGATAACAATGCTCCAACACCCCTGCCATCACAATTTTCCACGGCCTAGTCATCACAAGGTTCCATGACATTTGTCATCACAATGCTCAAGACCCCTGAAATCACCATGCTCCATGCCCTTGTCATCACAAAACTCCATGACGCATGTCATCAGAATGTTCCATGGCCTTCTCATCACAATGCTCCCTGCCCTTGTCATTACAATGCTCCAAGACCCTTGTAATCACAATGCTCCATGCCCCTTTTCATCTGAATGCCCCATGAACCCTGTCATCACAATGCACCATGCCCATCATCATAATGCTTCAGGCTATTGTCATCACAAAGAAATCAATATTCTCCATGACCTTTGTCATCATAATGCTCTAAACCCTTGTGATCACAATGTTCCATAAAACTTATCATCACAACACCCCATGACGCTCATCATCACAATTATCTATGGTCTTCTCATCACAATGCTCAATGACTTTTGTCATCACAATGCTCAATACAATTGTCACCACTATGCTCCCTGACACTTGACGTCAGTATGCTCCTTGAACCCTGTCATGACGAGGCTCCATGCCATTTTCATCACAATGCTCCAAGATCCATGGAATCACAATGCTCCATGCCCTTGTCATCACAAATCTCCAAGACGCATGTCATCTGAATCCTCTATGGCCTTCTCATTACAATGCTCCATGCCCTATTCATCACAATGATCCATGACCCCTGTCATCACAACACTCCATGAACATTTTCAGCCCAGTGGTCCATGACCCTTGTCATCAAAATGATCCATGCCCTTGTCATCCCAATGCTCCATGACCCCTGTATTCACAGTGTTTCGTGACGCTTGTCATCACAGTGCTCCTTGACACATGTCATCACAATGCTCCATGCCTTTTTCAGCAAAATGCTACATGACCTTGTCATTACAATGATCTGTGTGCTTGTCATCACAATACTCCATTTCCATTGTCATCACAATCCTCCATTAACCTTGGGATCACATTGCTTCATGCCCTTGTCATCACAATGCTCCATGCTCCTTGAAATCAAAATGATCCATGACCTCTGTCATCACAGTGCTCCAAACCCTTGTGATCACAATGTTCCATAAAATTTGTCATCACAACGCTCCATGATGCCTGTCATCACAATATTCCATGACCTTTTCATCACAATGCTCCATGAGCTTTGTCATCACAATTCTCAATATACATGTCATCACAATGCTCCCTGACATTTGTCATCAGAATGCTCCTTGAAACCTGTCACGAAAAGGCTCCATGCCTTTTTCATCACAATGCCCCATGCCGTTTTCATCATAGTGCTCCATGCCCTTGTCATCAAAATACTCCACAAGCTTGTCATCAGAATGCTCCATGAAACTTGTCATCAAAATTCTCCATGCACTTGTCAGCACAATGCTCCCTGACCCTTGTCATCACAATGCTCCAAGCCATTGTCATCACAATGCTCCATTACCTTTGTCATCAAAATCCTCCATGACAATTGGCATCAAAATGCTCCATGCCATTGTCATCAAAATGGGCCATTACATATATCATAACAATGCTCCCTGACACCTGTCTTCACAATATTGCATGACCTGGTCCTCATAATGCTACATGCCCTTGTCATCACAATTTGCCATTCCAAATGTCATCGCAATAATCCATGAAACTTATTAGAGCAATGTTCCATGCCCTTCTCATCACAATGCTCCATGCCATTGTCATCACAATGCTCCATGATCCCTGTCATCACAATGCTCCGTGACTCCAGTCATCACAATGCTTCATGACCTTTGTCCTCACAATGGTCCATGCCCTCATCATCAACAGTCTCTGTGACCTTTTTAACCACAATGCTCCATGAAATTTTCATCACAATGCTCTTTGACCCTTGTCATCACAATGCTCTATGATTTCTCTGCACAATGCTTCATGACACATGTCATCACAATGCTCCATGACCCATGTCATCACAATGCTCCGTGACTCCAGTCATCACGATGCTTCATAACGTTTGTCATCAAAATGGTCCATGCCCGCGTCATCACAAGGCTCTGTGACCTTTGTAACCACAATGCTCCATGAAATTTTCATTACAATTCTCAGTGACACTTGTCATCACAATGCTCCTTGTCTTTGTCAGAACAATGCTCCATGACCATTGTCATCACAATGTGCCACACGCATTTCATCACAACGGTCCACAACCTTGTCATTGCAATGATCCATAAACATGGTAATCACAACGCTGCATCCACTTCTCATCAAAATGCTCTCTTACCAGAGATATCACAGTGTTACATCACTAGTCATCACTATACTCCCTCACAAATGTAATCAAAATGTTCCATGACACAGTCATCACACAGCTTCATCGACTTATCATCACAATGTTCCTTGACCCCTGACATCACAATGTTCCATACACCTGTCATCAAAATGCGCCATGACCCTTTTCATCCCAAAGCTCCAAGACACCTGACATCACAATGTTCTATGACCCCTGGCATCAAAATGTTCCATTACACTTTTCATCAAATTGCTGCATGAACCTGTCATCTAAATGTTCCCTGCCCTTCTCATCACAATGCACCATGCCCTTGTCATCAAAATGCTCCATGACTTGTCATCACAAAGCTCCATGACCTTTGGCATCACAATGATCCATGTCATTGTCATCACAATGCTACATGAACCCTCTCATCACATTGCTCCATGCACTTGTCATCACAATTCTCCATGACACTTGTCATCACAATGCTCAATGCCATTCCCATCACAATGCTCCATGCCCTTTTCATTACAATCCTGCATGACCCATGTATCATAGTGTTCCATACCCTCGTCATCACAATGCTCCATGCAAACTCTCATCACAATAATCCATGAAACATTTCAGACCAAAGTTCCATGACCTTCTCATCACAATGCTCCATTACCTCTGTCATAACAATGCACCATGGCCACTGCCATCACAATGTTCCACGGCCTAGTCATCACAAGGTTCCATGACATTTGTCATCACAATGCTGAAGGCCCCTGTAATCACAATGCTCCTTGCCCTTGTCATCACATAGCTCCATGACGCATGTCATCAGATTGTTCCATGGACTTCTCATCACAATGCTCCTTGCCCTTGTCATCATAATGCTCCAAGACCATTGAAATCACAATGCTCCATGCCCTTTTTCATCTCAATGCTCCATGAACCCTGTCATCACAATGCACCATGCCCATCATCATAATGCTTCAATCTATTGTCAACAGAGTGAAATCAATATTCTGCATGACCCCTGTCATCATAATGCTCCAAACACTTGTGATCACAATGTTGCATAACACTTATCATCACAACACCCCATGACGCTCATCATCACAATAATCCATGGTCTTCTTATCAAAATGCTCCATTATGTTTGTCATCACAATGCTCAATACATTTGTCATCACAATGCTCCCTGACACTTGTCATCAGTATGCTCCTTGAACCCTGTCATGACAAGGCTCCATGCCTTTTTCATCACAATGATCCATGACTTTTCATCACAATGCTCCAAGATCCCTGTAATAACAATGCTCCATGCCCTTGTCATCACAAAACTCCATGACGCATGTCATCAGAATGCTCCATGGCCTTCTCATCACAATGCTCCATGCCCTAGTCATCACAATGCTCCAAGACCCCTGTAATCACAATGCTCCATGCCAGTTTTCATCAGAATGCTCCATGAGACTTGTCATCACAAGTCTCCATGGCCATCTTCTCACAAAGTTCCAGGACCTTGTCATCACCATGCTCTATTCCCTTGTCATCACAATGCTCCATGACCCCTGTCATCACAATAATCCATGAATATTTTCAGCCCAATGATCCACGACCTTCTCATCACAATGCTACATGACCAATATCATCACAATGTTCCATGACCACTGTCATCACAACACTCCTTGACACCTGAAAACACAATGATCCGGGACTCTTGTCATAACAGTGCTCCATTCCCTAGACATCACAAAGCTCCATGACCCCAGTCATCACATCATTCCATGAAAATTTTCAGCCCAGTGCTCCATGACACTTGTCATCACAATGATCCATGCCATTCTCATCCCAATGCTCCATGACCCCTGTATTCACAATGCTCCGTGACGCTTGTCATCACAGTGCTCCATGACACATGTCATCACAATGCTCCATGCCTCTGTCTGCAAAATGCTACATGACCTTGTCATTACAATGCTCTATGCGCTTGTCACCACAATACTCCATTTCCATTGTCATCACAATCCTCCATGAACCTTGGGATCACATTGCTTCATGCCCTTGTCATCACAATGCTCCATGCTCCTTGAAATCAAAATGATCCATGAGCTCTGTCATCACAATGCTCCAAACTCTTGTGAACACAATGTTCCATAACACTTGTCATCACAACGCACCATGATACCTGTCATCACAATACTCCATGCCCTTTTCATCACAATGCTCCATGACCTTTGTCATCACAATTCTCAATAAATTTGTCATCACAATGCTCCCTGACACTTGTCTTCAGAATGCTCCTTGAACACTGTCACAAAAAGGCTCCATGGCTTTTCCATCACAATGACCCATGCCGTATTCATCACAATGCTCCATGCCATTGTCATCAAAATACTCCACAAGCTTGTCATCAGAATGCTCCATGACCCTTGCCATCAAAATAATCCATGCACTTGTCATCACAATGCTCCAATCCATTGTCATCACTATGCTCCATTACCTTTGTCATCAGAATCCTCCATGACACTTGACATCACAATGCTCCATGCCATCGTCATCACAATGGGCCATTACATATGTCATCACAATGCTCCCTGACACCTGTCTTCACAATACTGCATGACCTGGTCATCACAATGCTCCATGCACTTGTCAACACAATGTGTCATTCCAACTGTCATCGCAATAATCCATGAAACTTATTAGACAAATGTTCCATGCCCTTGTCATCACAATGTTCCCTGCCCTTGTTATCACAATGCTCCATGACCCCTGTCATCACAATGCTCCGTGACCCCAGTCATCACAGTCCGTCATGACCTTTGTCATCACAATGGTCCATGCCCTCGTCATCAAAACTCTCTGTGACCTTTTTAAGCACAATGCTCCAAGAACTTTTCATCACAATGCTCTTTGACCCTTGTCATCACAATGCTCTATGCCTTTCTCAGCACAATGCTCCATGAACCTTGTCATCAAAATGCTCCATGCGCTTCTCAGCACAATGCTCCATGACACATGTCATCAGTATGCACCATGCGCTTGTCATCACAGTGCTCCACAATCTTGTCATCACAATGCTCCTTAAAATTTGTCATCACAATGCTCCATGCACTTCTCATCAAAATGCTCTCTCACCACTGATATCACAATGCTACATCACTATTTGTCACAATACACCCTCACCCCTGTCATCACAATGTTCCATGACTCCTGTCATCACAATGCTACATGCACTTATCATCACAATGTTCGATGACCCATGACATCACAAAGTTCTATAACACCTGTCATCAAAATGTTCCATGACACTTTTCATCAAATAGCTCCAAGACCCTGTCATCAAAATGCTCCCTGTCCTTCGCATCACTATGCACAACGCCCTTGCCACCAAAATGTTCCATGACCTTTGCCATCACAAAGATCCATGACACTTGGCATCACAATATTCCATGTCATTGTCATCACAATGCTCCATGAACGCTCTCATCACATTGCTCCATGACGTTGTCTTCACATAGCTCCATGACACATGTCATTAGAATGCTCCATGACCTTCTCATCACAATGTTCCATGCCCTTGACATCACAGTGTTCTATTAACCCTGTCATAACAATGCTCCATGACCCCTGCTATCATGATGTTCCATGGCCTTGTCATCACAAGGCTCCATGACCCTACTCATCACAATGCTCCAAGAACACTGTAATCACAATGCTCTATGCCCCTTTTCATCTCAGTGATCCATGATCCCTGTCATCACAATTCACCATGCCCATCATCATAATGCTTCCTTCTATTGTCATAACAATGAAATCAAAATGCTCCAAGACCTCTGTCATAACAATGCTCCAAACCCTAGTGATCACAATATTCCATAACACTTGTCATCAAAATGCACCATGACGCTCGTCATCACAATTATCCATGTTCTTCTCATCACAATGCTCCATGACCTTCGTCATCACAATGCTCAATACAGTTGTCATCAAAATGCTCCCTGACACTTGTTGTCTGTATGCTCATTTTACCCTGTCATGACAAGGCTCCATGCATTTTTCATCACAATAATCCATGCCCTTTTCAACACAATGCTCCAAGACCCATGTAATCACGATGCCCCATGCCCTTGTCATCACAAAGCTCCATGACACTTGTCATCAGAATGCTCGATGCCCTTCTCATCACAATGCTCCATGCCCTTGTCATTACAATCATCCATGACCCAAGTATCACAGTGTACCGTGCCCTTGTCATCACAATGCTCCATGCCCACACTCATCACAATAATCCATGAAACATTTCAGACTAATGGTCAATGCCATTCTCATCAGAATGCTCCATTACCTCTGTCATAACAATGCTCCATGACCCCTGTCATCACAGTGTTCCACGGCCTTGTCATCACAAAGCTCCATGCCCTTGTCATCACAAAAATCCATGTTGCATGTCATCAGAATGTTCCATGGCTTTCTCCTCACAATGCTCCATGCCTTTGTCATCACAATGCTCCAAGACCCCTGTAATCACAACGCTCCATGCCACTTTTCATCAGAATGCTCCATGAGACTTATCATCACAAATCTCCACGGTCATCTCATCACAATGCTCCAGGACCTTGTCATCACCATGCTCCATTCCCTAGTCATCACAATGCTCCATGACCCATGTCATCACAATACTCCATGAACATTTTCAGCCCAATGCTCCATGACCTTCTCATCACAATGCTCCATGACAAATATCATCACAATGCTCCATGACCCCTATCATCACAATACTCCATTAACATTTTCAGCCCAATGCTCCATGACCCATGTCATCACAATGATCCATGCCCTTGTCATCCCAATGCTCCATGACCCCTGTATTCACAATGCTCCGTGACGCTTGTCATCACTGTGCTCCATGACACATGTCATCACCATGCTCCATGCCTTTGTCAGCAAAATGCTACATGACCTTGTCATTACAATGCTCTATGCGCTTGTCATCACAATACACATTTACCATAGTCATCACAATCCTCCATGAAACTTGGGATCACATTGCTTCATGCCCTTGTCATCACAATGCTCCCTGCTCCTTGAAATCAAAATGATCCATGACTTCTGTCATCACAATGCTCCAAACCCTTGTGATCACAGTGTTCCATAACACTTGTCATCACAAAGATCCATTATGCCTGTCATCACAATACTCCATGCCCTTTTCATCACAATGCTCCATGACCTTTGTCATCACAATTCTCAATACACTTGTCATCACAATGCTCCCTGACACTGTCATCAGAGTGCTTCTTGAACCCTGTCACCAAAAGGCTCCATTCCTTTTTCATCACAATGCCCCATGCCATTTTCATCACAAAGCTGCATGCCATTGTCATCAAAATACTCCACAAGCTTGTCATCAGAATGCTCCATGACCTTTGTCATCACAATTCTCCATGCAGTTGTGAGCACAATGCTCCCTGACACTTGTCATCACAATGCTCCAAACCCTTGTCATCACAATGCTCCATTACCTTTGTCATCAGAATCCTCCATGACATTTGGCATCGCATTGCTCCATGCCATTGTCATCACAATGGGCCATTACATATGTCATCACAATGCTCCCTGACACCTCTCTTCACAATACTGCAGGCACTTGTCATCACAATGCTCCATGCCCTTGTATCAAAAAGTTCCAAGTCCCCTGTAATCTGAATGCTCCAGGCCCCTTTTCATCAGTATGCTCCTTGAGACTTGTCATCACAAGCCTCCAAGGTTTTCTCATCACAATGCTCCAGGACCTGTCATCACAATGCTTCACGACATTGTCATAAAAATTCTCAATGGCCCATGTCAACATAATGCTATAAGCCCTAGTCATCAGAATGCTCCATTATATTTGTCATCACATCCTCCATTATATTTGGCATCACAATGCTCCATGCTATTGTCATCGCAATGGACCATGACATAGGTCATCACAATGCTCCCTGACACCTGTCTTCTCAATATTCCATGCCCATGTCTTCACAATGCTCCATGCCCTTGTCATCACAATGCTCTATGACCCCTGTCATCACAATGCCCCGTGACTCCAGTCATCACTATGCTTCATAACGTTTGTCATCACAACAGTCCATGCCCGCGTCATCACAAGGATCTCTGACCTTTGTAACCACAATGCTCCATGAACATTTCATCACAATGCTCCGTGACCCTTGTCATCACAATGCTCCATGCCTTTGTCAGAACAATGCTCCATGACCCTTTTCATCACAATGTGCCATGCGCTTTTCATCACAATGATCCACAACGTTGTCATCGCTATCCTCCATAAAACTTGTAATCACAATGCTCCATGCACTTCTCATCCAAATGCTCTCTAACATGTGATATCACAATGTTCCATCACTAGTCATCACAGTCCTCGCTCAACCCTGTTATAACAATGTTCCATGACCCCTGTCATCACAATGCTGCATCCCCTTATCAGCACAATTTTCCTTGACCCCTGACATAACAATGTTCCATAACCCCTGTCATCAAAATGCTCCATGACCCTTTTCATCCCAAAGATCCATGATCCCTGGCAACACAATGTTCTATAACACATGTCATCAAACTGTTCCATTACATTTTTCATCAAATTGCTGCATGACCCTGTCATCAAAATGCTCTCTGCCCTTCTCATCACAATGCACCACACACTTGTCATCAAAATGCTCCATGACATTTGTCATCACAAAGCTCCATGACTCTTGGCATCACAATGCTCCATGTCATTGTCATCACAATGATCCATGAACCATCTCATCACATTGCTCCATGCCCTTGACATCAAAAGCTCCATGACACTTGTCATCACAATGCTCGATGCCCTTCTCATCACAATGCTCCATGCCCTTGTCATTACAATCCTCCATGACCCATGTATCACAGTGTACCGTGCCCATGTCATCACAATGCTCCATGCCCACTCTCATCACAATAATCCATGAAATATTTCAGACCAATGCTCAATGCCCTTCTCATCACAATGCTCCATTACCACTGTCATAACAATGCTCCATGACCCCAGCCATCAAAATGTTCCACGGCCATGTCATCACAAGGCTCCATGACCCTTGTCATCACAATGCTCCAAGACCCCTGTAATCACAATGCTCCATGCCCTTGTCATCACAAAGCTCCATGACGCATGCCATCAGAATGTTCCATGGCCTTCTCCTCACAATGCTCCATGCCCTTGTCATCACAATGTTACAAGACCCTTGTAATCACAATGCTCCATGCCCCTATTCATCAGAATGCTCCATGAGACTTTTCATCAAAAGTCTCCATCGTCATCTCATCACAATGCTCCAGGACCTTGTCATCACCATGCTCTATTCCCTAGTCATCACAATGCTCCATGACCCCTGTCATCACAATATTCTATGAATATTTTCAACCCAATGCTCCATGACCTTCTCATCACAATGCTCCATGACCAGTATCATCACAATGCTCCATGACCACTGTCATCACAATGCGCCATTCCAACTGTCATCACAATAATCCATGAAACATATTAGACCAATGTTCCATGCATTTGTCATCACAATGCTCCATGCCCTTGCTATCACAATGTTCCAAGACCCCTGTAATCAGAATGCTCCATGCACCTTTTCATCAGTATGCTCCATGAGTCTTGTCATCACAAGGCTCCATGGTTTTCTCATCACAGTGCTCCAGGACATTGTCATCACAATGCTTCACGACATTGTCATGAAAATTCTCAATGGCCCTTGTCATCATAATGCTCCGAGCCTTAGTCATCACAATGCTCCATTATATTTGTCATCACAATCCTCCATTACATTTGGAATCACAATGCACCATTCCATTGTCATCGAAATTGACCATGACATATTTCATCAAAATGCTCCCTCGCACCTGTCTTCACAATTCTCCATGACTTTCTCATCACAATGCTCCATGACATTGTCATCACATTGCTCCATGACCCCTGTCAACACAATGCTCCGTGACTCCAGTCATCTCAATGCTTCATAATATTTCTCATCACAACGGTCCATGCCCGCATCATTACAAGGCTCTGTGTCCTTTGTAACAACAATGCTCCATGAAATTTTCATCACAATGCTCCGTGACCCTTGTCATCACAATGCTCCATGCCTTTGTCAGAACAATGCTCCATGACCCTTGTCATGAAAATGTGCCAAGGGCTTTCCATCACAATGATCCACCACCTTGTCATCGCTATGCTCCATAAACCTTGTAATCACAATGCTCCATGCTCTTCTCATCCAAATGCTCTCTGACCTGAGATGTCACTATGTTCTCTCACTAGTCATCACAATCCTCCCTCACCACTGTAATCAAAATATTCCATGACCCCTGTCATCACCATGTTCCATTCCCTTGTCATCACAATGCTCCATGACCACTGTCATCACAATACTCCATGAACATTTTCAGCCAAATACTCCATGACCTTCTCACCACAATGCTCCAGGACAAATATCATCACAATGCTCCATGACCACTGTCATCACAACACTCCATGACACCTGACAACAGAATGATCCGGGACTCTTGTCATTACAATGCTCCATTCCCTAGTCATCACAATGCTCCATGAACCCTGTCATCACAATACTCCATGAATATTTTCAGCCCAATGCTCCATGACCCTTGTCATAACAATGATCCATGCCCTTGTCATCCCAATGCTCCATGACCACTTTATTCACAATGCTCCGTGACGCTTGTCATCAGAGTGCTCCATGACACCTGGATCACAATGCTCCATGCTTTGTCAGCAGAATGCTACATGACGTTGTCATTACAATGCTCTATGCGCTTCTCATCACAATACTCCATTACCATTGTCATCCCAATCCTCCATGAACTTTGGGATCACATTGCTTCATGCCTTTGTCATCACAATGTTCCATGCTCCTTGAAATCAAAATGATCCATGACCACTGTCATCACAATGCTCCAAACCCTTGTGATCACAATGTTCCATAGCACTTGTCATCGCAACGCTCCATGATGCCTGTCATCACAATAATCCATGCCCTTTTCATCACAATGTTCCATGACCTTTGTCATCACAATTCTCAATACATTGTCATCACAATGCTCCCTGACATTTGTCGTCAGAATGCTCCTTGAACCCTGTCACGAAAAGGCTCCATGCCTTTTTCATCACAATGCCCCATGCCGTTTTCATCACAATGCTCCATGCCATTGTCATCAAAATACTCCAGAAGCTTGTCACCAGAATGCTCCATGACCCTGGTCATCACAATTATCCATGCACTTGTCAGCACAATGCTTCCTGACCCTTCTCATCACAATGCTCCAAGCCATTGTCGTCACAATGCTCCATTACCTTTGTCATCAGAATCCTCCATGACACTTGGCATCACAATGCACCATGCCATTGTCATCACAATGGACCATTATATATGTCATCACAATGCTCCCTGACACCTGTCTTCACAATACTGCAGCACCTGGTCATAACAATGCTCCATGCCCTTGTCATCACAATGCTCCATGCCCTTGTTATCACAATGCTCCATGACCACTGTCATCACAATGCTCCAAACCCTTGTGATCACAATGTTCCATAGCACTTGTCATCGCAACGCTCCATGATGCCTGTCATCACAATAATCCATGCCCTTTTCATCACAATGTTCCATGACCTTTGTCATCACAATTCTCAATACATTGTCATCACAATGCTCCCTGACATTTGTCGTCAGAATGCTCCTTGAACCCTGTCACGAAAAGGCTCCATGCCTTTTTCATCACAATGCCCCATGCCGTTTTCATCACAATGCTCCATGCCATTGTCATCAAAATACTCCACAAGCTTGTCACCAGAATGCTCCATGACCCTGGTCATCACAATTCTCCATGCACTTGTCAGCACAATGCTTCCTGACCCTTGTCATCACAATGCTCCAAGCCATTGTCGTCACAATGCTCCATTACCTTTGTCATCAGAATCCTCCATGACACTTGGCATCACAATGCACCATGCCATTGTCATCACAATGGACCATTATATATGTCATCACAATGCTCCCTGACACCTGTCTTCACAATACTGCAGCACCTGGTCATAACAATGCTCCATGCCCTTGTCATCACAATGCTCCATGCCCTTGTTATCACAAAGCTCCATGACCCCTGTCATCACAATGCTCCGTGACTCCAGTCATCACAATTCTTCATGACCTTTGTCATCACAATTGTCCATGCCCTCATCATCAACAGGCTCTGTGACCATTTTAACCACAATGCTCCATGAACTTTTCTTCACAATGCTTTTTAATCCCTCTCATCACAATGCTCTATGCCTTTCACAGCACAATGCTCCATGACACATGTCATCAGAATGCTCCATGGCCTTCTCCTCACAATGCTCCAAGACCCCTGTAATCACAATGCTCCATGTCCCTTTTCATCAGAATGCTCCATGAGACTTGTCATCACAAGTCTCCATGGTCATCTCTTCACAATGCTCCAGGACCTTGTCATCACAATGATCCATGACCCCTGTCATCACAATGCTCTGTGACTCCAGTCATCACAATGCTTCATAATATTTGTCATCACAGTGGTCCATGCCTGCATCATCATAATGCTCTGTTACCTTTGTATCCACTTTGCTCCATGGACATTTCATCACAATGCTCCGCGACCCTTGTCATCACAATGCTCCCTGACAACTCTCTTCAAAATACTTCATTACCTGGTCATCACAGTGCTCCATGCCCTTGTCATCACAATGCGCCATTCCAACTGTCATCACATTAATCCATGAAACGTATTAGACCAATGCTCCATGCCTTTTCATCACAATGTTCCATGCCCTTTTTATCACAATGTTCCAAGACCCCTGTAATCAGAATGCTCCATGCCCCTTTTCATCAGTATGCTCCATGAGACTTGTCATCACAAGGCTCCATGGTTTTCTCATCACAATGCTTCAGGACCTTGTCATCACAATGCACCATTCCAACTGTCATCACAATAATCCTTGAAACTTATTAGACCAATGTTCCATACACTTGTCATCACAATGCTCCATGCCCTTGTTATCACAATGTTCCAAGACCCCTGTAATCAGAATGCTCCATGCCCCTTTTCATCAGTATGCTCCATGAGACTTGTCATCACAAGGCTCCATGGTTTTCTCATCACAATGCTCCAGGACATTGTCATCACAATACTTCACTACATTGTCATGAAAATTCTCAATGGCCCTTGTCATCATAATGCTCCAAGCCCTAGTCATCACAATGCTCCATTATATTTGTCATCACAATCCTCCATTACATTTGGAATCACAATGCACCATGCCATTGTCATCGAAATGGACCATGACATATGTCATCTCAATGCTCCCTCACACCTCTCTTCACAATTCTCCATGACTTTCTCATCACAATGCTCCATGACCTTGTCATCACAATGCTCCATGACACCTGTCAACACAATGCTCCGTTACTCCAGTCATCACAATGCTTCATAATATTTCTCATCACAACGGTCCATGCCCGCGTCATCACAAGGCTCTGTGACCGTTGTAACAACAATGCTCCATGAACTTTTCATCACAATGCTCCGTGACCCTTGTCATCACAATGCTCCATGCCTTTGTCAGTACAATGCTAAATGATCCTTGTCATGAAAATGTGCCACGGGCTTTCCATCACAATGATCCACCACCTTGTCATCGCTATGCTCCATAAACCTTGTAATCACAATGCTCCATGCTCTTCTCATCCAAATGCTCTCTCACCTGAGATATCACCATGTTCTCTCACTAGTCATCACAATCCTCCCTCACCCCTGTAATCAAAATATTCCATGACCCCTGTAATCACCATGTTCCATTAACTTGTCATCACAATGATACATGACCACTGTTATCACAATACTCCATGAACATTTTCAGCCAAATACTCCATGACCTTCTCATCACAATGCTCCATGACAAATATCATCACAATGCTCCATGACACCTGACAACAGAATGATCCGGGACTCTTGTCATTACAATGCTCCATTCCCTAGTCATCACAATGCTCCATGAACCCTGTCATCACAATACTCCATGAATATTTTCAGCCCAATGCTCCATGACCCTTGTCATCACAGTGATCCATGCCCTTGTCATCCCAATGCTCCATGACCACTTTATTCACAATGCTCCATGACGCTTATCATCACTGTGCTCCATGACACCTGGATCACAATGCTCCATGCCTTTGTCAGCAGAATGCTACATGGTCTTGTCATTATAATGCTCTATGCGCTTGTCATCACAATACCCCATTACCATTTTCATCACAATCCTCCATGAACCTTGGGATCACATTGCTTCATGCCTTTGCCATCACAATGTTCCATGCTCTTTGAAATCAAAATGATCCATGACCACTGTCATCACAATGCTCCAAACCCTTGTGATCACAATGTTCAATAGCACTTGTCATCACAACGCTCCATGATGCCTGTCATCACAATACTCCATGCCCTTTTCATCACAATGTTCCATGACCTTTGTCATCACAATTCTCAATACATTGTCATCACAATGCTCCCTGACATTTGTCGTCAGAATGCTCCTTGAAACCTGTCACGAAAAGGCTCCATGCATTTTTCAGCACAGTGCCCCATGCCGTTTTCATCACAATGCTCCATGCCATTGTCATCAAAATACTCCACAAGCTTGTCACCAGAATGCTCCATGACTCTGGTCATCACAATTCTCCATGCACTTGTCAGCACAATGCTCCCTGGCGCTTGTCATCACAATGCTCCAAGCCTTTGTCATCACAATGCTCCATTACCTTTGTCATCAGAATCCTCCATGACACTTGGCATCACAATACTCCATGCCATTGTCATCACAATGGACCATTATATATGTCATCACAATGCTCCCTGACACCTGTCTTCACAATACTGCAGCACCTGGTCATCACAATGCTCCATGCCCTTGTCATCACAATGCTCCATGCCCTTGTTATCAAAATTCTCCATGACCCCTGTCATCACAATGCTCCGTGACTCCAGTCATCACAATTCTTCATGACCTTTGTCAGCACAATTGTCCATGCCCTCATCATCAAGAGTCTCTGTGACCTTTTTAACCACAATGCTCCATGAACTTTTCTTCACAATGCTCTTTAATCCCTGTCATCACAATGCTCTATGCCTTTCTCAGCACAATGCTCCATGATGCATGTCATCAGAATGCTCCATGGCTTTCTCCTCACAATGCTCCATGCCCTTGTCATCACAATGCTCCAAGACCCCTGTAATCACAATGCTCCATGTCCCTTTTCATCAGAATGCTCCATGAGACTTGTCATCACAAGTCTCCATGGTCATCTCTTCACAATGCTCCAGGATTTTGTCATTACAATGCTCCATGACCCCTGTCATCACAGTGCTCTGTGACTCCAGTCATCACAGTGCTTCATAATATTTGTCATCAAAATGGTCCATGCCTGGTTCATCACAAGGCTCTGTTACCTTTGTATCCACAATGCTCCATGAACATTTCATCACAATGCTCCGCGACCCTTGTCATCACAATGCTCCCTGACACCTCTCTTCACAATACTTCATTAGCTGGTCATCACAATGCTCCATGCCCTTGTCATCACAATGCCCCATTCCAACTGTCATCACAATAATCCATGAAACTTATTAGACCAGTGCTCCATGCCATTGTCATCGCAATGCACCATGACATATGTCATCACAATGCTCCAAGACCCCTGTAATCACAATGCTCCATGCCCTTGTCATCACAAAGCTCCATGATGCATGTCATCAGAATGTTCCATGGCCTTCTCCTCACAATGCTCCATGCCCTTTTCATCACAATGCTCCAAGACTCATGTCATCACAATGCTCCATGCCCCTTTTCATCAGAATGCTCCATGAGACTTGTCATCACCAGTCTCCATGGTCATCTCATCACAATGCTCCAGGACCTTGTCATCACCATGCTCCATTCCCTTGTCCTCACAATGCTCCATGAGCACTATCATCACAATAATCCATGAATATTTTCAGCCCGATGCTCCATGACCTTCTCATCACAATGCTCCAAGACCCCTGAAACCACAATGCTCCATGCCCCTTTTCATCTCAATGATTCATGAACCCTGTCATCTCAAATCACCATGCCCATCATCATAATGCTTCATGCTATTGTCATCACAATGAAATCAAAATGCTCCATGACCTCTGTCATAACAATGCTCTAAACGCTTGTGATCACAATATTCCCAAACACTTGTCATCACAATGCTCCATGACGCTCGTCATCACAGTTATCCATGGTCTTCTCATCACAATGCTCCATGACCTTTGTCATCACAATGCTCAATACACTTGTCATCAAAATGCTCCCTGACACTTGTTGTCTGTATGCTCCTTGAACCCTGTCATGGCAAGGCTCCATGACTTTTTCATCACAATTAACTATGCCCTTTTCATCACAAAGCTCCAAGACACATGTAATCACAATGCTCCATGCCCTTGTCATCACAAAGCTCAATGATGCATGTCTTCAGAATGCTCTTGGCCTTCTCCTCACAATGCTCCATGCCCATGTCATCACAATGTTTCAAGACGCCTGTAATCACAATGATCCTTGTCAATTTTGATCAGTATGCTCCATGAGATTTGTCATCACAAGGCTCCATGGTTTTCTCATCACAATGCTCTAGGACATTGTCATCACAATGCTTCACGACTTGTCCTGAAAATTCTCAATGGCCCTTGTCATCATAATGCTCCAAGCCTAGTCATCACAGTGCTCCATTATATTTGTTATCACAATCCTCCATTACATTTGGCATCACAAGGCTCCCTGCTATTGTCATCGCATTGGACCATGACATATGTCATCACAACGCTCCCTGACACCTGTCTTCACAATACTCCATGACCTTCTCACCACAATGATCCATGCCCTTGTCATCACAATGCACCATGTCCACTGTCGTCACAATAATCTATGAAAGTTGTCAGACAAATGCTTCATGCCCCTATCATCACAATCCGCCATGCCCTTGTCATCACAATGCTCCATGACCCCTGTCATCACAATGCTCCGTGACTCCAGTCATCACAATGATTCATAACGATTGTCATCACAATGCTCCATGCCCGCGTCATCACAAGGCTCTGTGTCCATTGTAACCACAATGCTCCATGAACATTTCATCACAGTGCTCCGTGACCCTTGTCATCACAATGCTCCATGCCTTTGTCAGAAAAATGCTCCATGACGCTTTTCATCACAATGTGCCACGCACTTTTCATCACAAAGGTCCACAAGTTTCTCATTGCAATGCTCCATAAAACTTGTAATCAAAATGCTCCATGCCCTTCTCATCACAATGCTCCATTACCCCTGTCATAACAGTGCTCCATGACCCCATCCATCACGATGTTCCATGGCCTTGTCATCACAAGGCTCCATGACACTTGTCATCACAATGCTCCAAGAACCCTGTAATCACAATGCTCCATGCCCTTGTCATCACAAAGCACCATGACCCATGTCATCAGAATGTTCCATGGCCTTCTCATTAAATGCTCCATGCCCTTGTCATCACAGTGCTCCAAGACCCCTGTAATCACAATGCTCCATGCCCCTTTTCATCTCCATGCTCCATGAACCCTGTCATCACAATGTATCATGCCCATAACCATAATGCTTCCGGCTATTGTCAGCACAATGAATTCAAAATTCTCCTTGACTTCTGTCATCACAATGCTCCCTGACACTTGTCATCAGTATGCTCTTGAACCCTGTCATGACAAGGCTCCATGCCTTTGTCATCACAAAAATCCATGCCCTTTTCATCACAATGCTCCAAGACCCCTGTAATCACAATGCTCCATGACCCGTTTCATCAGAATGCTCCATGAGACTTGTCATCACAAGTCTCCATGGTCTTCTCATCACAATTCTCCAGGACCTTGTCATTACCATGCTCCATTCCCTTGTCATCACAATGCTCCATGACCCCTGTCATCACAATAGTCCATGAACTTTTCATCACAATGCTCTTTGACCTTGGTCATCACAATGCTCTATGAATTTCTCAGCACAATGCTCCATGACCCTTGTCATCTCAATGCTCCATGCGCTTGTCAGCACAATGCTCCATGACACATGTCATCACAATGCTCCATGACCCCTGTCATCACAATGCTCCGAGACTCCAGTCATCACAATGCTTCATAACGTTTGTCATCACAATGGTCCATGCCCGTGTCATCACAAGGCTCTCTGACCTTTTTAACCACAATTCTCCATGAAATTGTCATCACACTGCTTCACGACCATGTCATGAAATTTCTCTATGGCCATTGTCATCATAATGCTCCAAGCCATAGTCATCATGATGCTCCATTATATTTGTCATCACAATTCTCCATTTCATTAGGCTTCACAATACTCCCTGCCATTGTCATCGCAATGGACCATGACATATATCATCACAATGCTCCCTGACACCTGTCTTCACAATACACCATGACCTTCTCTACACAATGATCCATGCCCTTGTCATCACAATGCACCATGTCCACTGTCATCACAATAATCTTTGAACCTTGTCAGACAAATGCTCCATGCTCCTGTCATCACAATGCTCCATGCCCTTGTCATCACAATGCTCCATGACTTGTCATCACATTCCTACATGACCCATGACACATGTATCACAGTGTTCCATGCCCTAGTCATCACAATGCTACAAGACCCCTGTAATCACAATGCTCCATGCCCCTTTTCATGAGAATGCTCCATGAGACTTGTCATGACATGTCTCCATGGTCTTCTCATCACAGTGCTCCTGGACCTTGTCATCACCATGCTCCATTCCCTTCTCATCACAATGCTCCATGACCCCTGTCATCACACTAATCCATGAATATTTTCAGCCCAATGCTCCAAGACCTATTCATCACAATGCTCCATGGCCAGTATCATCACAATGCTCCATGACCACTATCATCACAACACTCCATGACACCCGACAACACAATGATCCGCAACTCTTGTCATCACAATGCTCCATGGCCAATATCATCACAATGCTCCATGACCACGGTTATCTCAACACTCCATGACTCCTGACAAAAAAATGATGCGGGACTCTTTTCATCACAATGCTCCATTCCCTACACATCACTATGCTCCATGACCCCTGTCATCACAACACTCCCTGAACATTTTCAGACCTGTGCTCCATGACCCTTGTCATCACAATGATCCATGCCCTTGTCATCCCAATGCTCCATGACCCCTGTATTCACAATGCTCCATGACGCTTGTCATCACAGAGCTCCATGACACCTGTCATCACAATGCTCCATGCCTTTGTCAGCAAAATGCTACATCAACTTGTCATTACAATGCTCTATGCGCTTGTCATCACAATACTCCATTTCCATTGTCATCACAATCCTCCATGAACCTTGGGATCACATTGCTTCATGCCCTTGTCAGCACAATGCTCCATGCTCCTTGAAATCAAAATGATCCATGACCTCTGTCATCACAATGCTCCAAACCCTTGTGATCACAATGTTCCATAACACTTTTCATCACAATGCTCCATGATGCCTGTCATCACAATACTCCATGCTCTTTTCATCACAATGCTCCATGACCTTTGTCATCACAATTCTCAATACACTTGTCATCACAAGGCTCCCTGACACTTGTCATCAGTATGCTCCTTGAACCCTGTCAGGAAAAGGCTCCATGCCTTTTTCATCACAATGCGCCATTTTAACTGTCATCACAATAATCCATGAAACATATTAGACCAATGTTCCATGCACTTTTCATCACAATGCTCCATGTCCTTGTTATCACAATGCTCCATGACCCCTGTCATCACAATGCTCGGTGACTCAAATTATCAAAACGCTTCATGACCTTTGTCATCACAATGGTCCATGCCCTGGTCATCAACAGTCTCTGTGACCGTTTTAACCACAATGCTCCATGAACTTTTCATCACAATGCTCATTTACCCTTGTCATCACAATGCTCCATGCACTTGGCAGCACAATTCTCCATGACACATGTCATCACAATGCACCATGTGCTTGTCATCACAGTGCTCCACAATCTTGTCATCACAATGCTCCATAAAATTTGTCATCACAATGCTCCATGCACTTCTCATCAAAATGCTCTCTCACCACTGATATCACAATGCTACATCACTATTTGTCACAATACTCCATCACTCCTGTCATCACAATGCTACATGCACTTATCATCATAATGTTCGATGACCCCTGACATCACAATGTTCCATAACACCTGTCATCAAAATGTTCCATGACACTTTTCATCAAATTGCTCAAACACCCTGTCATCAGAATGTTCCCTGCCTTTCTCATCACAATGCACAACGCCCTTGCCATCAAAATGCTCCATGACCTTTGTCATCACAAAGAAACATGACCCTTGGCATCACAATGCTCCATGTCATTGTCATCACAATGCTCCATGCACGCTCTCATCACATTGCTCCATGCCCTTGTCTTCACAAAGCTCCATGACACATGTCATCAGAATGCTCCATGGCCTTCTCATCGCAATGATCCATGCCCTTGCCATCACAATGCTCCATTACCACTGTCATAACAATGCTCCATGACCCCTGTCGTCACGATGTTCCATGGCCTTGTCATCACAAAGCTCCATGACCTTTCTCATCACAATGCTCCAAGAACCCTGTAATCACAATGCTCTATGCCCCTTTTCATATCAATGATCCATGAACCCTGTCATCACAATGCACCATGCCCATCATCATAATGCTTCCTGCTATTGTCATCACAATGAAATCAAATTGCTCCATGACCTCTGTCATAACAATGCTCCAAACCCTTGTGATCACAATATTCCATAACACTTGTCATCACAATGCCCCATGACGCTCGTCATCACAATTATCAATGGTCTTCTCATCACAATGCTCCATGAACATTGTCATAACAATGCTCAATACACATTTCATCAAAATGCTCCCTGACGTTTGTTGTCTGTATGCTCCTTGAACCCTGTCATGACAAGGCTCCATGCCTATTTCATCACAATGATCCATGCCAATTTCATCACAATGCTCCAAGACCCATGTAATCACAATGCTCCATGCCTTTGTCATGACAAAGCTCGATGACACATGCCATCAGAATACTCCTTGGTCTTCTCCTCACAATGCTCCATGCCCTTGTCATCACAATGTTCCAAGACCCTTTTCATTAGTATGCTCCATGAGACTTGTCATCACAAGGCTCCATGGTTTTGTCATCACAATGCTCAAGGAACTTGTCATCAAAATGCTTCACGACCTTGTCATGAAAATTCTCAATGGCCATTGTCATCATAATGCTCCAAGCCATAGTCATCACAATGCTCCATTATATTTGTCATCACAATCCTCCATTTCATTTGCCATCACAATACTCCCTGCCATTGTCATCGCAATGGACCATGACATATGGCATCACAATGCTCCCTGACACCTGTCTTCACAATACACCATGACCTTCTCTACACAATGATCCATGCCCTTGTCATCACAATGCACCATGTCCACTGTCATCACAATAATCTATGAAACTTGTCAGACAAATGCTCCATGCTCCTGTCATCACAATGCTCCATGACTTGTCATGACAATCCTCCATGACCCATGTCACATGTATCACAGTGTTCCATGCCCTTGTCATCACAATGCTCCAAGACCCCTGTAAACACAATGCTCCAGGCCCGTTTTCATCAGAATGCTCCATGAGACTTGTCATGACAAGTCTCCATGGTCTTTTCATCACAATGCTCCTGGACCTTGTCATCACCATGCTCCATTCCCTTCTCATCACAATGCTCCATGACCCCTGTCATCACAATAATCCATAAATATTTTCAGCCCAATGCTCCAAGACCTATTCATCACAATGCTCCATGTCCAATATCATCACAATGCTCCATGACCTGTGTCATCACAACAATCCATGACACCCGACAACACAATGATCCGCGACTCTTGTCATCACAATGCTCCAATCCATAGTCATCACAATGCACCATGACCCCTGTCATCACAACACTCCATGAACATTTTCAGCCCAGTGCTCCAGGAAATTTGTCATCATAATGATCCATGCCATTGTCATCCCAATGTTCCATGACCCCTGTATTCAAAATGCTCCATGACGCTTGTCATCACAGTTCTCCATGACACATGTCATCACAATGCTCCATGCCTTTGTCAGCAAAATGCTACATGACCTTGTCATTACAATGCTCTATGTGCTTGTCATCACAATACTCCATTTCCATTGTCATCACAATCCTCCATGAACCTTGGTATCACATTGCTTCATGCCCTTCTCCTCACAATGCTCCATGCTCCTTGAAATCAAAATGATCCATGACCTCTGTCATCACAATGCTCCAAACCCTTTTGATCACAATGTTCCATAACACTTGTCATCACAACGCTCCATGATGCCTGTCATCACAATTCTCCCTGCTCTTTTCATCACAATGCTCCATGACCTTTGTCATCACAATTCTCAATACACTTGTCATCACAAGGCTCCCTGACACTTGTCGTCAGAATGCTCCTTGAACCTTGTCAGGAAACGGCTCCATGCCTTTTTCATCACAATGCCCCATGCCGGTTACATCACAATGCTCCATGCCATTTTCATTAAATACTCCACAAGCTTGTCATCAGAATGCTCCATGACATTTGTCATCACATTTATCCATGCAGTTGTCAGCACAATGCTCCCTGACCCTTGTCATCACAATGCTCCAAGCCATTGTCATCACAATGCTCCATTACCTTTGCCATCAGAATGCTCCATGACACTTGGCATCCCAATGCTCCATGCCATTGTCATCACAATGGACCATTACATATGTCATCACAATGCTCCCTGACACCTGTCTTCACAATACTGCATGACATGGCCATCACAATGCTCCATGCCCTTGTCATCACAATGCGCCATTCCAACTGTCATCACAATAATCCATGAAACTTTTTAGACCAATGCTCCTTGCCCTGGTCATCACAGTGCTCCATGCCCTTGTTATCACAATGCTCCATGACCCCTGCCATCACAATGCTCTTTGACTCCAGTCATCACAATGCTTCATGACCGTTGACACCACAATGGTCCATGACCTCGTCATCATCACTCTCTGTGAGCTTTTTAACCAAAATGATCCATGAAATTTTCATCACAATGCTCTTTGACCCTTGTCATCACAATGCTCTATGTCTTTCTTAGCACAATGCTCCATGACCCTTGTCATCACAATGCTCCATGCGCTTGTCAGCACAATGTTCCATGACACATGTCATCACAATGCTCCATGAACCCTGTCATCATAATGCTCCGTGACTCCAGTCATCACAATGCTTCATAACGTTTGTCATCACAATGATCCATGCCCGTGTCATCACAAGGTTCTGTGACCTTTGTAACCTCAATGCCCCATGAACTTTTCATCACAATTCACAGTGAACCTTGTCATCACAATGCTCCATGTCTTTGTCAGAACAATGCTCCATGACCATTGTCTTCACAAAGTGCCACGCGCATTTCATCACAACGGTCCACAACTTTGTCATTGCAATGCTCCATAAACTTTGTAATCACAATGGTCCATACACTTCTCATCAAAATGCTCTCTCACCAGAGATATCACAGTGTTCCATGACTAGTCATCACAATACACCCTCACCCCTGTAATCACAATGTTCCATGACACTGTCATCACACTGCTACATCCCCTTATCAGCACAATGTTCCATGACCCCTGACATCACAATGTTCCATAACCCCTGTCATCAAAATGCTCCATGATCCTTTTCATCCCAAAGCTCCAAGACCCCTGACATCACAATGTTCTATAACACCTGCCATCAAAATATTCCATTACACTTTTCATCAAATTGCTGCATGTCCTGGTCATCAAACAGCTCCCTGCACTTCTCATCACAATGCACCATGCCCTTGTCATCAAAATGCTCCATGACTTGTCATCACAAAGCTCCATGACCCTTGGCATCACAATGCTCCATGTCATTGTCATCACAATGCTCCATGAACCCTCTCATAACATTGCTCAATGCCCTTGTCATCACAAAGCTCCATGACACTTGTCATCACAATGCTCGATGCCCTTCTCATCGCAATGCTCCATGCCCTTGTCATTACAATCCTGCATGACCCATATATCATAGTGTTCTGTACCCTTGTCATCACAATGCTCCATGCCCACTCTCATCACAATAATCATTGAAACATTTCAGACCAATGTTCCATGCCCTTCTCATCACAATGCTCCATTACCTCTGTCATAACAATGCACCATGATCCCTGCCATCACAATATTCCACGGCCTAGTCATCACAAGGTTCCATGACACTTGTCATCACAATGCTGAAGGCCCCTGTAATCACAATGCTCCTTGCCCTTGTCATCACAAAGCTCCATGATGCATGTCATCAGAAAGTTCCATGGCCTTCTCATCACAATGCTCCAGCCCTTGTCATTAAAATGCTCCAAGACCTTTGTAAACACAATGCTCCATGCCCCTTTTCATCTCAATGCTCCATGAACCCTGCCATCACAATGCACCATGCCCATCATCATAATGCTTCAGGCTATTGTCATCACAATGAAATCAATATTCTCCATGACCTCTGTCATCATAATGCTCCAAACTCTTGTGATCACAATGTTCCATAACACTTATCATCACAACACCCCATGACGCTCATCATCACAATTATCCATGGTCTTCTCTTCACAATGCTCCATGATCTTTGTCATCACAATGCTCAATACACTTGTCATCACAATGCTCCCTGATACATGTCGTCAGTATGCTCCTTGAACCCTGTCATGACAAGGCTCCATGCCTTTGTCATCACAATAATCCATGCCCTTTTCATCACAATGCTCCAAGATCCCTGTAATCACCATGATCCATGCCCTTGTCATCAAAAAGCTCCATGACGCATGTCATCAGAATGCTTCATGGCCTTCTCATCATAATGCTCCATGCCCTTGTCATCACAATGCTCCAAGAGCCCTGTAATCACAATGCTCCAGGCCCCTTTTCATCAGAATGCTCCATGAGACCTGTCATCACAAGTCTCCATGGTCTTCTCCTCACAATGCTCCAGGACCTTGTCATCACCATGCTCCATTCCCTTGTCATCAAAATGCTCCATGACCACTGTCATCACAATAGTCCATGAACATTTTCAGCCCAATGCTCCACGACCTACTCATCACAATGCTCCATGGCCAATATCTTCACAATGCTCCATGACCACTGTTATCACAACACTCCATGACAACTGACAACAAAATGATCTGGGACTCTTGTCATCACAATGCTACATTCTCTAGTCATCACATTGCTGCATGACCCCTGTCATCACAACACTCCAAGAATATTTTCAGCCCAGTGCTCCATGACCCTTGTCATCACAATGATCCATGCCCTTGTCATCCCAATGCTCCATGACCCCTGTATTCAAAATGCTCCATGACGCTTGTCATCACAGTGCTACATGACACATGTCATCACAATGCTCCATGCCTTTGTCAGCAAAATGCTACATGACCTTTCCATTACAATGCTCTATGCGCTTGTCATCAAAATACTCCATTTCCATTATCATCACAATTCTCCATGAACCTTGGGATCACATTGCTTCATGCCCTTGTCATCACAATGCTCCCTGCTCCTTGAAATCAAAATGAGCCATGACCTCTGTCATCACAATTCTCCAAACACTTGTGATCACAATGTTCCATAACACTTGTCATCACAAAGCTCCATGATGCCTGTCATCACAATATTCCATGCCTTTTTCATCACAATGCTCCATGACATTTGTCATCACAATTTTCAATACACTTGTCATCACAATGCTCCCTGACACTTGTCATCAGAATGCTCCTTGAACCCTGTCACGAAAAGGCTCCATGCCTTTTTCATCACAATGCCCCATGCCGTTTTCATCAAAATGATCCATGCCATTGTCATCAAAATACTCCACAAGCTTTTCATCAGAATGCTCCATGACACTTGTCATTACAGTTCTCCACGCAGTTGTCAGCACAATGCTCCCTGACCCTTGTCGTCACAATGCTCCAAGCCATTGTCATCACAAGGCTCCATTACTTTTGTCATCAGAATCCTCCATGACACATGGCATCACCATGCTCCATGCCATTGTCATCACAATGGGCCATTACATATGTCATCACAATGCTCCCTGACACCTGTCTTCACAATACTGCATGGCCTGGTCATCACAATGCTCCATGCCGTTGTCATCACAATGCGCCATTCTAACTGTCATCACAATAATCCATGAAACTTATTAGACCAATGTTCCATGCCCTTGTCATCACAATGCTCCATGACCCCTGTCATCACAATGCTTCATGAACTTTGTCATCACTATGGTCCATGCCCTGGTCATCAGCAGTCTCTGTGACCGTTTTAACCACAATGCTCCATGAACTTTTCATCACAATGCTCTTTGACCCTTGTCATCACAATGCTCCATGCGCTTAGCAGCACAATACTCCATGACACATGTCATCACAATTCACCATGTGCTTGTCATCACAGTGCTCCACAATCTTGTCATCACAATGCTCCATAAAATTTGTCATCACAATGCTCCATGCACTTCTCATCAAAATGCTCTCTCACCACTGATATCACAATGCTACATCACTATTTGTCACAATACTCCGTCACTCCTGTCATCACAATACTACATGCACTTATCATCACAATGTTTGATGACCCCTGACATCACAATCTTCCATAACACCTGTCATCAAAATGTTCCATGACACTTTTCATCAAATTGCTCAAAGACCCTGTCATCAGAATGTTCCCTGCCTTTCTCATTACAATGCACAACGCCCTTGCCATCAAAATGCTCCATGACCTTTGTCATCACAAAGATCCATGACCCTTGGCATCACAATGCTCCATGTCATTGTCATCACAATGCTCCATGCACGCACTCATCACATTGCTCCATGCCCTTGTCTTCACAAAGCTCCATGACACATGTCATCAGAATGCTCCATGGCCTTCTCATCACAATGATCCATGCCCTTGCCATCACAATGCTCCATTACCACTCTCATAACAATGCTCCATGACCCCTGCCATCACGATGTTCCATGGCCTTGTCATCACAAAGCTCCATGACCCTTCTCATCACAATGCTCCAAGAACCCTGTAATCACAATGCTCTATGCACCTTTTCATATCAATGATCCATGAACCCTGTCATCACAATGCACCATGCCCATCATCATAATACTTCATGCTATTGTCATCACAATGAAATCAAATTGCTCCATGACCTCTGTCATAACAATGCTCCAAACCCATGTGATCACAATATTCCATAACACTTGTCATCACAATGCCCCATGACGCTCGTCATCACAACTATCCATGGTCTTCTCATCACAATGCTCCATGACCATTGTCATCACAATGCTCAATACACTTGTCATCAAAATGCTCCCTGACACTTGTTGTCTGTATGCTCCTTGAAACCTGTTATGACAAGGCTCCATGCCTATTTCATCACAATGATCCATGCCATTTTCCTCACAGTGCTCCAAGACCCATGTAATCTCAATGCTCCATGCCCTTGTCATCAGAAAGCTCGATGACGCATGCCATCAGAATGCTCCTTGGTCTTCTCCTCACAATGCTCCATGCCCTTGTCATCACAATGTTCCAAGACCCTTTTCATCAGTATGCTCCATGAGACTTGTCATCACAAGGCTCCATGGTTTTGTCATCACAATGTTCAAGGAACTTGTCATCACAATGCTTCACGACCTTGTCATGAAAATTCTCAATGGCCATTGTCATCATAATGCTCCAAGCCATAGTCATCACGATTCTCCATTTCATATGGCATCACAATACTCCCTGCCATTGTCATTGTAATGGACCATGACATATGTAATCACAATGCTCACTGACACCTGTCTTCACAATAAACCATGACCTTCTCTACACAATGATCCATGCCCTCGTCATCACAATGCACCATGTCCACTGTCTTCACAATAATCTATGAATCTTGTCAGACAAATGCTCCATGCTCCTGTCATCACAATGCTCCATGCCCTTGTCATCACAATGCTCCATGACTTGTCATCACAAGCCTCCATGACCCATGACACATGTATCACAGTGTTCCATGCCCTAGTCATCACAATTCTCCAAGACCCCTGTAATCACAATGCTCCATGCCCCTTTTCATCAGAATGCTCCATGAGACTTGTCATCACAAGTCTCCATGGTCTTCTCATCACAATGCTCCTGGACCTTGTCATCACCATGCTCCATTCCCTTCTCATCACAATGCTCCATGACCCCTGTCATCACAATAATCCATGAATATTTTCAGCCCAATGCTCCAACACCTATTCATCACAATGCTCCATGGCCAATATCATCACAATGCTCCATGACCACTGTCATCACAACACTCCATGACACCCGACAACACAATGATCCGCGACTCTTGTCATCACAATGCTCCATTCCATAGTCATCACAATGCTCCATGACACCTGTCATCACAATACTCCATGAACATTATCAGCCCAGTGTTCCATGACCCTTGTCATCACAATGATCCATGCCTTTGTAAGCAAAATGCTACATGACCATGCCATTACAATACTTTGTGCGTTTGTCATCACAATACTCCATTTCCATTGCCATCACAATCCTCCATGAACCTTGGGATCACATTGCTTCATTCCTTTGTCATCACAATGCTCCATGCTCCTTGAAATCAAAATGATCCATGACCTCTGTCATCACAATGCTCCAAAACCTTGTGATCACAGTGATCCATAACACTTGTCATCACAATGCTCCATGATGCCTGTCATCACAATACTCCATGCTCTTTTCATCACAATGCTCCATGACCTTTTTCATCACAATTCTCAGTATACATGTCATCACAATGCTCCCTGACACTTGTCATCAGAATGTTCCTTGAACCCTGTCACGAAAAGTATCCATGCCTTTTTAATCACAAAGCCCCATACCGTTTTCATCACAATGCTCCATGCAATTGTCATCAAAATACTCCACAAGCTTGTCATGAGAATGCTCCATGACCCTTGTCATCACAATTCTCCATGCACTTGTCAGCACAATGCTCCCTGACCCTTGTCATCACAATGCTCCAAGCCATTGTCATCACAATGCTCCATTACCTTTGTCATCAGAATCCTCCAAGACACTTGGCATCCCAGTGCTCCATGACATTGTCATCACAATGGGCCATTACATATGTCATCACAATGCTCCCTGACAACTGTCTTCACAATACTGCATGATCTGGTCAACACAATGCTCCATGCCCTTGTCATCACAATGCGCCATTCCAACTGTCATCGCAGTAATCCATGAAACATATTAGACCAATGATCCATGCCCTTTTCGTCACAATGCTCCATGCCCTTGTTATCACAGTGCTCCATGACCCCTGTCATCACAATGCACCGTGACTCCAGTCATCAAAATGCTTCATGACCTTTGTCATCTCAATGGTCCATGCCTTCGTCATCAACAGTCTCTGTGACATTTTTATCCACAATGCTCCATGAACTTTTCATCAAAATGCTCTTTGACCCTTGTCATCACAATGCTCTATGCCTTTCTCAGCACAATGCTCCATGACCATTGTCATCACAATATTCCAAGCCTTTGTCATCACAATGCTCCATTATATTTGTCATCAGAATCCTCCATGACACTTGTCATCACAATGCTTTTTGACACTTGTCATCAGAATCCTCCATGACACCTGGCATCACAATTCTCCATGCCATTTTCATCACAATGGGCCATTACATATGTCATCACAATGCTCCCTCACACCTGTCTTCACAATACTGCATGACCTGGTCATCACAATGCTCCATGCCCTTGTCATCACAATGCGCCATTCCAACTGTCATCGCAGTAATCCATGAAACTAATTAGACGAATGATCCATGCCCTTTTCGTCACAATGCTCCATGCCCTTGTTATCACAATGCTCCATGACCCCTGTCATCACAATGCTCCGTGACTCCAGTCATCAAAATGCTTCATGAACTTTGTCATCACAATGGTCCATGCCTTCGTCATCAACAGTCTCTGTGACATTTTTATCCACAATGCTCCATGAACTTTTCATCAAAATGCTCTTTGACCCTTGTCATCACAATGCTCTATGCCTTTCTCAGCACAATGCTCCATGACCATTGTCATCACAATATTCCAAGCCTTTGTCATCACAATGCTCCATTATATTTGTCATCAGAATCCTCCATGACACTTGTCATCACAATGCTTTTTGACACTTGTCATCAGAATCCTCCATGACACCTGGCATCACAATGCTCCATGCCATTGTCATCACAATGGGCTAATACATATGTCATCACAATGCTCCCTCACACCTGTCTTCACAATACTGCATGACCTGGTCATCACAATGCTCCATGCCCTTGTCATCACAATGCGCCATTCCAATTGTCATCGCAGTAATCCATGAAACTTATTAGACGAATGATCCATGCCCTTTTCGTCACAATGCTCCATGCCCTTGTTATCACAATGCTCCATGACCCCTGTCATCACAATGCTCCGTGACTCCAGTCATCAAAATGCTTCATGAACTTTGTCATCACAATGGTCCATGCCTTCGTCATCAACAGTCTCTGTGACATTTTTATCCACAATGCTCCATGAACTTTTCATCACAATGCTCTTTGACCCTTGTCATCACAATGCTCTATGCCTTTCTCAGCACAATGCTCCATGACCATTGTCATCACAATATTCCTAGCCTTTGTCATCACAATGCTCCATTATATTTGTCATCAGAATCCTCCATGACACTTGGCCTCACAATGCTCCATGCTATTGTCATCACAATGGGCCATTACATATGTCATCACAGTGCTCCCTGACACCTCTCTTCACAATACAGCAAGACCTGGTCATCACATTGCTCCATGCCCTTGTCATCACAATGCACCATTCCAACTGTCATCGCAATACTCCATGAAACTTATTAGACCAATGCTCCATGCCCTTGTCATCACAATGCTCCATGCCCTTGTTATCACAATGTTCCATGAACCCTGTCATCACAATGCTCTGTGACTCAAGTCATCACAATTCTCCATGACCTGTGTCATCACAATGGTCCATGCCCTCATCATCAACACTCTCTGTGACATTTTTAAGCACAATGCTCCATGAACATTTCATCACAATGCTCTTTGACCCTTGTCATCTCAATGCTCTATGCCTTTCGCAGGACAATGCTCCATGCCCTTGTCATCACATTGCTCCATGACCCCTGTCATCACAATGCTCCGTGACTCCAGTCATCACAATTCTTCAAAACATTTGTCATCACAATGGTCGATGCTCTCATCATCAAAATGCTCTGTTACCTTTGTCGCCACAATGTTCCATGAACTTTCATCACAATGCTCCGAGACCCTTGTCATCAAAATGCTCCATGCCTTTGTCAGAAAAATGCTCCTTGACGCTTGTCATGATAATGCTCCAAAACCCCTGTAATCACAATGCTCCATGCCCTTGTCATCACAAAGCTACATGACACAAATCATCAGAATGTTCCATGGCCTTCTCATCAAAATGCTCCATGCCATTGTCATCAAAATGCTCCCAGACCCCTGTAATCACAATGCTCAATGCCCCTTTTCAAATCAATGGTCCATTAACCCTGTCATCACAATGCATCATGCCCATCATCATAATGCTTCCAGCTATTGCCAGCACAATGAAATCAAATTTCTCCATGACCTCTGTCATCACAATGCTCCATGAACCCTGTCATCACAATACTCCATGAACATTTTCAGCCCACTGCTCCATGACACTTGTCATCACAATGATCCATGCCCTTGTCATCCCAATGCTCAATGACCCCTGTATTCACAATGCTCTGTGACGCTTGTCATAACAGTGCTCCATGACACCTGTCATCACAATGCTTCATGCCTTTGTCAGCAAAATGCTACATGACCTTGTCATTACAATGCTCTATGTGCTTGTCATCACAATACTCCATTACCATTGACATCACAATCCTCCTAGAACATTTTGATCACATTGCTTCATGCCTTTGTCATCACAATGCTCCATGCTCCTTGAAATCAAAATGATCCATGGCCTCTGTCATCACAATGCTCGAAAACCTTGTGATCACAATGTTCCATAAAATTTGTCATCACAACGCTCCATGATGCCTGTCATCACAATACTCCATGCCCTTTTCATCAAAATGCTCCATGACCTTTGTCATCACAATTCTCAATACACTTGTCATCACAATGCTCCCTGACACTTGTCGTCAGACTGCTCCTTGAATCATGTCACGAAAAGGCTCCATGCCTTTTTCATCACTATGCCCCATGCCATTTTCATAACAATGCTCCATGCCATTTTCATCAAAATACTCCACAAGCTTGTCATCAGAATGCTCCATGACCCTTGTTATCACAATTCTCCGTGCACTTGTCAGCACAATGCTCCCTGACCCTTGTCATCACAATGCTCCAAGCCATTGTCATCACAATGCTCTATTACATTTATCATCAGAATCCTCCATGACACTTGGCATCACAATGCTCCATGCCATTGTCATCACAATGGGTCATTACATATGTCTTCACAGTGCTCCCTGAGACCTCTCTTCACAATACTGCAAGACCTGGTCATCACAATGCTCCATGCCCTTGTCATCACAATGCGCCATTCCAAATGTCATCAAAATACTCCATGGAACTTATTAGTACAATGCTCCATGCCCTTGTCATCACAATGCTCCATGCCCTTGTTATCACAATGTTCCATGACCCCTGTCAACACAATGCTCCGTGACTCCAGTCATCACAATGCTCCATGACTTTTGTCATCACAATGGTCCATGCCGTCATCATCAACAGTCTCTGTGACCAATTTAACCACAATGCTCCATAAACATTTCATCATAATGCTCTTTGACCCTTGTCATCACAATTCTCTATGCCTTTCTTATCACAGTGCTCCATGCCCTTCTCATCACAGTGCTCCATGACCCCTGTCATCAAAATGCTCCGTGACTCCAGTCACCACAATTCTTCATAATATTTGTCATCACAATGGTCAATGCCCGCGTCATCACAAGGCTCTGTTACCTTTGTAACCACAATGCTCCATGAACTTTTCATCACAATGCTCCGTGACCCTTGTCATCACAATGCTCCATGCCTTTGTCAGAAAAATGCGCCATGACCCTTGTCATCACAATGGGCCACGCGCATTTCATCCCAACGGTCCAGAAATTTGTCATCACAATGCTCCATAAAACTTGTAATCACAATGCTCCATGCCCTTCTCATCACAATGCTCCATTACACCTGTCATAACAATGCTCCATGACCCCTGCCATCACAATGTTCCACGGCCTTGTCATAACAAGGCTCCATGACACTTTTAATCACAATGCTCCAAGACCCCTGTAATCAAAATGCTCCATGCCCTTGTCATCACAAAGCTCCATGACACATGTCATCAGAATATTCCATGGCCTTCTCATCCAAATGCTCCATGCCCTAGTCATCACAATGTTCCCAGACCACTGTAATCACAGTGCTCCATGCCCCTTTTCCTATCAATGGTCCATGAACCCTGACATCACAGTGCATCATGCCCATCATCATAATGCTTCTGGCTATTGTCAGCAAAA